>NC_134402.1:374565883-375165883 GCF_038048845.1 Mixophyes fleayi
AAGCTACTTAAGCTGTTAAAAACTCCCCACTGTCACCCCTGGCAACCACCAACCACTCCCAACTGTCACTTCTCCTTCAAGAAATATATATATATATTTTTTAAATCTTTATAAACACTTTTAACAATTAACAAATTAAATTAACAAATTAGAAACATCTTAGTATACCAAATTTCAGCCCTTCCTGATTTTTTTTTTCCACACACACTAAGAATTTAGTAGGTCAGTGTATAACTGCCCAGCAGGTGGCGCTGCTGCTCGGTTTTATTTTTTCCACACACAGACGCCACTAGACATTTATATATTAGATATATATATATGATACACATATATAGAGGTAGGGGCCCCGCTGCACTGCTTTGCCCGGGGGCCCATAATGTTGTTAAGGTGGCCCTGCTGTCGCAGCATAGTCTTTGTTTTAAAAACTACATGTATGCATACCACTAGATTGCACAGAACATATACAAAGGCATTGTATGTACAGTACGCATTAAAAGCATCTTTATGTATTTAATGTTTTACAAAATATATTATAATTGTTTTAAATCCATAGATTTATTAATGATTATACTGTTAAGAGTTGCTCATTTATTTTATAATCTACATCATACATGCATTCTGATGTGAACTTATATTGCACATATACCTATGCATATAATGCAGTCTGTGTCTGTCTACATATGGTAAGTACTGTTTAGACAGATCATACTTATAACCAGATACAGATGGAAACGTATCTTGAGAAAAGCTTGGATTTCAATATGGTTGGAACTACGCCCAAGTTCTGTGCTCTTTTTCAAACGCAACTTACTTGCAATTTGTGCTCTGACTTGAATTAGTCTGTCTAAGTGTAGTAAGTCAGATAATTATTCGTAGTAATCTGACAGCTACTTTCACCTTTATCTATGACTACAACGCTAAATGTAAACACAGTTTTCCATAAACAACATGCGGCACCTCCATTGTGAAGGATTCTCAGTGCAGGTAAGTAGTAACAAACTTTCCTTTTTATTTAAGGCAATGATATTTATTTGCAGCAATAACAAACAAATAAAACAAAACCACTGGAATAAGATATATTTGTTTTGAGAGGTATATCTTCAACCTCTGGACTCACACATAATATTCAGGCCATAGAGTGGGCACATTGATTATTTGTCATATAAAACAAGGCTGAAATACATCCGCAACCCAATGTAAACAAAACGTTTAAACAAATAGTGGAACAGATTTCTGCAGATTTGAATGAAAATGTAAATTTCAGATTTGGTTCGGTGTTGTAAAGCTTGAATCCTAACTAAAATACCACTGTTCAGTCCACATGACATCGTAGTTCTTCCATCTCTCTGTTCCTGTATGGGATTATCAATGCTGCACTTCAGCTTTGCAGAGTGTTCACTGTGTTGTTGATGCATTGTCAGCACTTGACAAAATTATGCAAAATGAAGCTATGTTCACATCTAAGTGCCTGATTCATTAAGGAAAGTAAAGCAAAAAAAGGAGTAACTTTGCACCTTGGCAAAACCATGTTGCTTTGGATGGGGAGGTAAATTTAAAATGTGGGGACAGATTTATAGTTGGGGTAGGGCATGTCCTAAATCAACTTTAAATTTCAGTGTAAAAATAAATCTATCAACTATTTCTGTGCTACATGAAAAAGCAGGTAGTATTTTCCTTAAGTGCAAAATTATAAACTAATTTGCACCCCTTGCATTGTAACATGGTTTGTCCTCTAGTAAATTTACTCCTTTTCTTTGCCTTGCTCTTCTTAATGAATCAGGCTCTAAGTGTTTGAAAAAACACTAAAAATATTATCAAAAGCACATGCGAGTGAAACAAGCATGACTCCATTCTGTGACGGCAGATTCCAAATTCCTAGACTAAAACTCTGGAATCGGACTAATTGTGTTCTTAGCCTTTAGCAGCCCCCCCTTACATCTGGATGTGCTCACTAGTGTGCAGTTACCCCTAGGTCTGCATGTGGTAGTACTACTACCACATGCAGACCTACGATCCTCTACTACCGTAGTAGAGGATTATTTTGTGATGGGTGCCGGGTTTATTAGATTATTGGAGACACAGATGTGTCTACAATAATCAAACACAGACAGAGAGCAGTGCACACTTAGGGGGGTATTCAATTGTTCGTCCGGACCGCCGAAAAACTCGCGCTCTAAAACTATTACCGTTAATACGGTAATTACTCGCTGAATTTCAGCTCGCAGCTCCCTGAGTTGAGAAATTCAGCGAGTAAATTACCGTAACGGTTTTTACGCGCAATATTACCGTATTAACGGTAATAGTTTTAGAGCGCGAGTTTTTCGGCGGTCCGGACGAACAATTGAATACCCCCCATAGTGTAGAAAACACACGTGTGCCCCTACATACGTCTCAATTAGACTAAATTGAAAATGTACAAAAGGATTAAATAACCGTTTCATTGACAAAATACTCATGATGTAATTAGTGGGATGACTAGTAGTTAAGAAGTGGACTAACACTTGTGGAAGTGGGGTGAGAGATCGTTAGAATGATACAGGGTTTTTGATTTTTTTTGTGTGGTGGGCTTAAGAAGAAAGGATGGGAAAAAGAGGACCGTGGGTGGAAAAATTAATGAGTATGTGGGAGGCTGGTGCATCTGTTTGAATTAAGCATTCCCAGGAACTGGAGATTGGTTTGAGTGGAACCAAGAGACCAAGCTTCTCGATATTTGGAAAGTCTTTCGTTCAGAAGGGCAGTGATATATTCCATGAATGAAATGTACCATATGCGGTTGAGCAGTCCAGCTCTCGAGGGAGGGGCAGGTTGTTTTCAGGCTCTAGCAATAAGTAGTTTTGATGCCTGGCATATAAGTGTGATTAGCAGTCAGTGGGTTTGCTAAAACCAGGGATTAAGTTGTTAAGTAAAATCTTAAGGGGTGACCTGGGTACATGTATCCCAGTTACCTGGTGAATGATATTAAGAGTGAGGTTCCAAAACTCGGATAATTTGGCATTTACACCATATGTGAAAAAAGTGCCTTGAGACCCACAGGAGTGCCAGCAGTGATCAGACACGGAGGGGTACATGTGGTGGAGTTTGTCTGGGACCAAATACCAACTTGTATAGATCTTGTTGCGGTTATCTTGAATTCCTGCATTGATCGAGACTTTAGCTATGCGGTTGTGGATGACACACCATTCCTCGTTGTCCGGAGTGATTCCAAAGTCACGTTCCCATGCCTCTTTGTGGGGTGATACTTATATATTTTATATATACTTATATATTTTATATATATTTATATTCTTATTATAAGTTATAGATTAAACGCTGTTTAAGATACCTTGCAGGGGCAAGTTTCCAAGTGAGAAGTTAGTTACCCTGCAAAGTAAAATATTTTCTGTGTGAAGAGACACCTCGCAGGAACAAGTTTCCAGGCGAGAGGTTAGTTACTTAGTTAGCTCGCAGAGAACAAAAATAAAAAAATTCTAAACGAGACTAGATACCTTGCCGGAAGAAGTTTTCCCGGTCGAGAAGAGGTTCCTCACTGTGAGAAAGCATTTCCAATGAGAAGAGCGAGAGGAAATTTTCATCTCCATGGACACATGCCTCTATTGGTTATAATTAGGTATTTTCTTAACCTACCCTAGCGTTCTGAAGGAGACATTTAGACACGACAAGGGGCAACATTAAAACAGGATAAGTGTATGGTAGGACCCCCAAGGGTCTGTAATATACATTATGAGTAGGAAATATGGTCAGGGACCAACTGTGATAAGTGGAGAAAAATAACTGCTGAATCTGTGCAAACTTTTCCTAATGTTGGTAAGTTTGATCCTGATACAGTAAAAGATCAGGGGCCTGATTCATTAAAGATCTTAACTTGAGAAACTTCTTATTTCAGTCTCCTGGACAAAACCATGTTACAATGCAAGGGGTGCAAATTAGTATTCTGTTTTGCACATAAGTTAAAATACTGACTGTTTTTTCATGTAGCACACAAATATCAACTTTAAATTTCAGTGTACAAATAAGCTATCAAGTATTTGTGTGCTACATGAAAAAACAGTCAGTATTTAACTTATGTGCAAAACAGAATGCTAATTTGCACCCCTTGCATTGTAACATGGTTTTGTCCAGGAGACTGAAATAAGAAGTTTCTCAAGTTAAGATCCTTAATGATTCAGACCCCAGATTTGTATGCTCAGTACAAAAAAATTGCGACTTAAACATATCACATGTTTAAATTTGTGGCAGTGTCAGGCCAAATTTTGGTGTGAAAAATTAGCACAGAGTCAGCAATATAAAGAAAATTGTTCAAACACCTGAACACGCAACAACACCACCCCCCACATTTTGTGGATAGTAACAAAAGTACAGCTAGGTAAAACAGTGAACCCTGTAAATTATATCTTGTTTTGGAAAAAAGTAAATGTATTAATTTTTGTGAAAGGGATTATGATGAGCCTGCTGTAATGTCTGCAGCAGCTCATACATTACAGTTAGAAAGTTCCCGGAGATTAGATACTGTTCCATCCTCATTTTCTGCTACAGACACCAGTACAACTCCCACATACTAGTAAGCACAGGAATATCCATTGTGCAGAAACAATAGTTTCAGCTATTGAACCTGGATGAAGTGATACAGTAGAATTACACGTAGTAAGAACAACAGTTGTTCCCTGTGCATGCAGCAGAGAGGCCTGGGAAAGTAAGTGCCGACACTATTACCTTTGTCCAGTGCCTTCCTTTGCTGCAGGTCAGTCTCGCCACCCGGTAGTTCCTGCTATGGCAGCTTCCTTCTCTGTACCCCTGGCCAGATTCCACAAGTGACTGCTGACGCAAGAGTTCATGCACTCGCTCAATAGTCAAATTTTGGTCTCTAGTTCATTTGCTGCGGGCAGCCTTTGCCTCTTCCCTCTATACTGTTTAAGGCATCTGTGCCTGTTAATGGATGCCAGATCTTTGTGTCATTATTGCTTCTCTGTCCATTTGCTTACTTAATATAGTCATCTGCAGTATATTCTGGATATCAGTCATCTCCATTGTATTCCTGGTATCAGTAATCTCCATTGTTTTCTTGGTATCTGTCATCTCCAGAGCATTTCTGGAGCCTGTAATCTCCAGTGTATTCCTTGTGTCTGTAGTATCCAGTGTATTCCTGTTTTCTGTCTTCTACAGTAAATACCTGGTAGCTGTCATCTCCAGCACATTTCTGGTATCAGTCATCTCTACTGTATTCCTAGTATCTTAACCCTCTTAACCACCCTAGAGTACCCTACTAGCACCCATGTACACAGTTCACACACAAGTCTCTGACCCCCTGCCCAACAATGTGCTATGACTGGATCATATAGCCCACTAAGCATTTTTAGCTTTGCAATGTGGCTGAACCAATATGCAATATGTAGCATTTAACCTCATATATTATAGTCCCATTGTCCTATAGAATGTGACCTTGAATACAGGGCCCTCTTACATCTCAGTAATACCCACTCTTAATTTATTAATGTGTTTGTTCCCAATTGTAAAGCGCTTTGGAATATACTGGTGGTATATAAATAAATGTTAACTGTTGATTGGTTGTCATCTGTAGTGCATTCCTTGCATCAGTCATCTGCAATGAATTCCTGGTTTCATTCATCTGCAGCGTATCCGTGGTATCTGTCAACTCGTATCCGTGGTATCTGTCAACTCCCGCGTATCCGTGGTATCTGTTAACTCCCGCGTATCCATGGTATCTGTCAACTTCAGCGTATCCGTGATATCTGTCAACTTCAGCGTATCCGTGGTATCTGTCAACTTCAGCGTATCCGTGGTATCTGTCAGCTCCAGGGTATCCATGGTATCTCAACTTCTGCGTATCCGTGGTATCTGTCATCCCCATTGTATTACTGGTATCTCTCATCTCCAGTATACTCCTCGTATATGTCACCTACAGAGTTTTCCTAGTAATATCTTCATCCAGCATACCCTTCCACGAATCTTTTATCTTGTGTTAGTACTTCCACCTCTGACCTTCCCTACCCGCCAGACACACCTGGATCCCGTGGTGCTAGCAGAAAAGTTTCTAGCAAAGACCTACACTTTGATACCCCCATGCAACAGGTAAAGCCAAGTCAGGCTGACTGTTCAGAGTCTAATTTTGTATAGCTGTGACAGAGGGTAAGGGACAATAGGGAAGTTCAGTAGGGGAGAGGATGTGGCTCCCTCTGAAAACCTTGTGGGCCTCATTATTTATTTAGAATACTTCCATTTTTCTCCTAGGATACTTGTGAGCTAAGCCTCATTTATGGCTTAAATTAATCATGTGTGTTAGGGGACATTGAAACTGTCCTTATTACATATGGCACTTTTGTGTGCTTCAGTTTGCAGAATATCGAAGCTTTTTCAGGGGAAGAAAAGGCTGTGCCCTCTTGACCTCTTTATCTAATTAAATTAACCTTGTACAGCTAATCTCTGCAATTCAGAGGAAAGTACAGAGGAAAACTACTCATACTCCTATGTTTAAGCCACACTTTACCTTACTCCTCCCATCAACCAGTGGAAACTTTTACATCCTTGGCCTGCAAATCCATTCACTTCCCTGTAAATCAAGTGCAATTGCCCAAAAGTAAAAGTAGCATCACAAAAGAGAATTTGCACAGCAATTTTACACTTTTAGGATTTTTAAACAATCCTTTAAAACAGTTTTCCATATGGAAAGTCTGATGTCACAGGAGCGTGTGGACCCTGTCAGAATATCCAATGTTTACATTTTACATATTCTAAGCACACATGAGCTGAAGATGACTCATAAAGCCGTATTGGCAAAACTGATTCATTAAAATCATATTGCGCACACATGTGGCATATTAGATTTCTAATTAGATTTTTCCCACTTGCTTCTGCCTGGACATTTGGCAGTGGAAAGTAATAGAAATATGTCAAAAATTATCCACATTAAAGATTTTCACAAGAAAACAGCTTTAATTTTGCAATACTGCGCAACAGTGGAATATTCTAGATTGCTGTTAAATAGAATGATGCCAACATTTACCCAAAATGTCACTAATGTGTTCTTGTAAAGACATTCAACATGAATGTTATTTATTATGACAGCATGACTTTAGAAACTGCTAATCAGCCTCTTCTTTATGAAGGATACAATATTGTTTGTGCTGTTATTATAGTTATAAACAGACTAAGTAGGACATCTCCCTCATCCTGAGGAATTGTAGTATAGCAATCAGAACATACTGTGCAACAGCAATGGGGCCCAAGACAATTTGCATATGGTGATTTTATAGCAATATAACACTTTTATGAATATGCATTTCAAATCCTTTTCACCCCAGGATAATCATTCCAATTTTAAACTTTATATTTCAATAATTGTGCTGTAAATCAGAGCCGAATTAACATCCAATGGGGCAGGAGGCAACATACTGGTTTGTGCCCCCTTCACCCACTCCGTTTGTCAAAAAAACAAAACAATAATGGGTTAGGGTAATCCAGATCCCTCAGTGCCCACTGGGCCATAGGCGAGTGCCTAGGTTGCATAATGGATAATTTGTTTAAATAGTAACTGCCAATAACTGTACTGAGCCTGTGCTGTTCACTGGAAACTATGTTTTATTCTTTGGAAGGTGTTAGAAAGTCTAATTTAAGTATAGTACAGTGCAACATTTGTAAAACTGTATTATTAAACTGTAGTTCTCAAAGGTGCCCACACATGAAATGATTGTGTTGTTATTGGGGCCTGATAGTGTGGTCTGAATATGACGACACAGGCTGATAACAGTCATCTCCCAGCTACATTGTCAACCATGTTCAATAGTTATCCTACCAATTTCGTTTTTGCCCCCCACGCAAAGCTATATCGGCCCATATAACTGTCTCATACAGACTGTGAAGTTACAAATCAGCAATGTGCTAAGCAAATGTGGTGCATAAAAGTATTATGTCCATAAATTCAATAATTGTAGATCTGTCTTTATAATTTGCAGAACATATTTATACATTTTTACTGTCAGTTTATAATCAAAGTTCTTAAAAAGGAAAAAAAAATCAGCTTTTCAGTGACTTATACACATTTAGTCATCTGGATTTCGACCAGATTAATTCAATATATCAGCATCCTATGTGAGGAAAGAAGAAACGTCTTTTCTCATGTCTCTGAAATGTAAATAAAGAAATATAAACATTAATGCTAGCTGCTATGAACCTATGAACCATATTCTACAAAAATAATACTGTACATAAATCTTGGTTTTAGTGAAAACTTAAATGAACTATGACTGGGTCATTCACAAAAATGCATCCATGCAACATAAATGCCAGTTTTTGAAGTCATGTGCTTGTGTTTGTATGGATGCATTTGTTAGTATAGGTCATACATGTCCAGGAGACTCTCTGGGTAGGACTCCTGGGAGAATAGGGCATCCACTAGGAGGAAGTAGGCAGAATTAGAACCACAATGACACGATTCTCAGCGAACTCCTAGCACTAGATGTACTGCCCAAACTCAATCCCCACAGTTCAGAAACAACAATCACAGTCTACAGATGGCAGGGAATAATGGGAGATCATTTAATGGGAGACTGACTTCTGGATCCTAAAAGGAAAAATACAGCAAAGAAATACACACAATACTGTAAAGTGACCACCACACAATGGTCACCTGAATATGGTACTGACCGGGCACGATGACAGGATACAGCTTAATTGCTACCTTGCCTTATAGCAATCTGATCCCCATGAGCATAGTGCCTGAATTACGTGCCCACAGGCTAATATTGTAATTTACTTCACCACAGGTTGAACCTGAAATGACTTGGGGCCACATGCTAAGCCTGAAGTTACTTGGGGCCACAGGCTAAGCCTGAAATTTAACAAATCCAATCTAATGAATCAAACCACACCTAAATAGCCAGGGCCTTATGCCCACTACTGCTACATGAGCCTGGTGTTCAAACGATACCAAGGCCCTTGTGCACAGAGTGCTAGAAAGACAGAGTGCAGATATGGCCCCGGAGGAGGGCTGCCCAAAGGGCCTTACCTAAATCTGGCTGCCTTCGTGGCAGCAGAGAGGATAGTGCTTTTGCCTTCCCCTTGCTGCTTCTTCTAGACAGAGTCTTCAGAAGTCTTCTTGCTTGATCTCACAGCTCTCTGGATCTGCGCTGTCTGTCAGTGGCTTCTATCTTCTATCATGCATCTTCTCTTGTTCTACTTCTTTCAACGTCTTTCTTCTTGAATGCAACGTCTTATTCCTGGAGTTCCATCTTGGTAGGTCTCCAATGTCGAACTAAACTGCCATCGCATGGGACAGCTATATAATAGCAAATGCCCGGCAGTGAGCCCTGTTTGGCTTATCGTCCTGGCCACTGATTGGCTGGCAGTGAATAGTTTCCATTTCGTTGTCATCAGCGTCGGGGGACCCTGGAAGAATGAAGGACTTACCGGCGCTGGATCTCTGGACGGTGAGTATTCCTTTCTTCACCCTCTTCACGGGCCCACGGGATGCACTAGCTCACAGCGTTGTCATAAGTATTCTTCTTTTCATACATAAGGTTGGCACCCACTAGGTGACTAGGTGCAAACCTTAAGTTTGCGATAAGGTTTGTTAGTGATGACCAAACATGGCATTGCCTCTCACTTTCTAATGGGATGATTGCCAATGTTGCCATCACCTGAGACCACCAATCTCATCAAACAACTCTGTCACAATTAGGAAGTAACAATAATGCCTACTTGCTGGTATTGGCACTACTGAATACGTAGGCGCGGAGTCTAACGTGCCCTTGGTCTTCACCAGAGATCCCCTCAAAGGGGTTTGGATTTTGTTGCAAGGGACGTGCAGATTGCGTCCCTACAGAACAGGATCCAAAGAGAGTGTCAGAGGAGAAGCAAGGGTCAGATTCACGAGGATACATCAGGAGCTAAGGGGTTAACCAGAAGGAAAGTCCAAGAGAAATCCAAAGTCAAGCCAAGAATCCAATAGAGTGTCAGCACACAAGACAACAAACGCTGGAGCACAGGAAATGAGTCCTAATATTCTGGCACCCTAATGGTGCCAGAGCCTTGCTTATATAGGGAGAGATCAGGACTGATTGGAGAGGGATTCGGGTAGTCAGGGCGTCTCTGACTGCCGATATATAATCTTAAAGAGTGTCCTGTTACCTAGGACCTGGACGCGGCACCTTCTGTGCATGTGCCAGCACGGAGCCGAAGCAGGAGGAGAAGGAAAGTGTTCCATTGCTAAGCAACAGGACACGCCCAGTGGAAGAGGCAGGCAGCCATCCTCGGCACACAGGAGCAGTGTGTGGACTGTGCCTGACAAGCACTATACAAGATCACTGCTGGAGAACACCATTGTGCCAATTCATTAAAAAGAAAACTATGTGTGCTAAGGAGGTAGGTTAAACTTCACATATGCATCTCAGGAGAAACAAAACAAAATGTTATTTGATCTAAAAAGTATTGCATACGTTAGCATGTGTGGATGTTTTAAGTTTTCTGACACTTTTTTGATTTTTAAATATTTAAAAAGTATGAATTTTTTTTGATTCAAATTGTTAAAAATACTGTTTTTGAAGTTCAATGTTCACCATTTGCCATTAAAATCAACATGGTTGAATCGAACTACTTTCTTAAATAGATAAATTTTTTCGGACAAAATTTTGAGAAACTAAGATGATTGCTAATTTTTTTTACCAATTTGTTGAACCAGTTGTAGAAACGATACATGGCTGGTTAGAGCGCCTCTTTTAGATTTACAAATATCATGACTGCTTGGCTCATCTCTAGTACAGACAAAGAAAGGACACTACACCAAGGAGAGTTGCACACTCGGTTCTACTTCATATGGAACAAGTGTTCCAGTTGTGAAAATCTAATTATAGTTATTAATATTACTATAGTATTAACAGCAAATACTGTTTTTTATTGTTTTTCTTTCATGTATACTAGCATGATTTATGCAGACAATGCTATTTAAAATATGTAGGCAGGTAGTAACTGATCTGGGCCTGATGCATTAAGGAAAGTTAAGTAAAAAATTGAGTAAGTAGTTTCCTGGACAAAACCATGTTACAATGCAAGCAGTGCAAATTAGTTTTCTATTTTGCACATAAGTTAAATATTGGCTGCTTTTTCATGTAGCACACAAATACTTGACAACTTATTTGTACACTGAAAGTTAAAATTGATATTTGTGTTCTACATGAAAAAACAGACAGTATTTAACTTATGAGCAAAATAGAAAACTAATTTGCACCCCTTGCATTGTAACATGGTTTTATCCAGGAGACTATACTCAATTTTTTACTTAACTTTCCTTAATGAATCAGGCCCAGAGTGTGTGTGTCCCTGCTTTCATAGGGAGATTTGATAAGATAGAAGGTTTAAGTAACTTTGCTGGCAGTGTGATGATAAGTACTGAGATAAGTGTATCTGTAACGCCTGTGGGGAACGACCAACGCACACAGAGTTCCTATCTTGTTCATGATTGGTCCACCTACTGTCCACATGGACCCACCAAAACCAATTCCCACACCACCATGGTCTAGGGAGGAAATCAGATGGATTACTGAAATTCACGCTTACAGTTAGATGTTGAGGGAGTATCCAAAGCGACAACAAGGAGTAGAGCTACTTCACTCTGCCCCAATTGCCAACACCCCGTTTTGCTCTGGGTCTGGGCACAGGAATTTTTTTTTTTTTGGGGGGGGGGGGGGGGGGGTGGAGAATCCCGCCCGAATACCCTACTCACCGTTGTATGGGAGAAAGCCCTACCAAGAGAAAGACTAAACCGGGAATTGGTACTCACCAGAAAAAATGGTCGCCTCCTCTTAATAGCTATCTGCATGCTTCTACTTGGAACCTGGAAACAAGGGTGACACAACACACAACCACCCCACAGAGCTAGTTCCCTGCTCAAATGCCTCCCACACTAGTGTTAACTCTAGCAATAACAGCAAAACAAAGCAGCACCCTGATCCTACCAAAAAAACTATGTGATCAGCTCTAACGCTACTACTACTATGTGTAGTGCACTGCTCTAACTCACTCCACAGTTCTAAAGGTACAATTCACAATATACAGACTTTACCAGATACCAAAACCCTACCTTTAATGGAGGCTAACTTCTGGATCCTATTGGGGAAAATACTTGGATAAATAAATGGATACACAGTTTACCGTACCATACAATAGCACACAATACAGTATATTACCTGCAAGCAACCACCACACAAATGGTGGAGAGGAAAAGAGGAAAAGACCGGGCATGGTCTAACTACGCAGTGGTGTAACTAACATTGGTGCAGCAGGTGCGGTGTACTGTGGCCCATGGAGATAATGGGGCCTGCTGCATGGAGAACTAGCGAGCTGTAGGCCCCGGTTCCCACCTCTCCAATTCCCAGCACCGGGGCCCACAGATGACTGTGAATTAAGCAGCGAAGAGCCTAGGTTTGAATACTTGCGCCTTAAATAGCCCTAATGCTGCTGGGCCTTGTGCTCACTGATGCTCCGCAGACCTAGTGTACCTTACTTCTTGGGTTTCTTCCAGACCCTCAAGCTGGCGGCGCCTCTTCTCTGATTCAGCGTGCTGGGATCTTCTGTCTTTTTAACAGGGGTGCTCCTAGCCATTGTAAGGGCTCCCTGCTGCCATTGCCATCTTCCTTTCTTGACCTGGCGGCTCAGGACACCTCACAACGTCCTCTCTGCTGGTTCTACCGACGAACTTACTAAATGTTGCCTCATTGAGAACTCGAAGCTGTGCCAAAAATTCACTAAACTAGACAAGAGGTGAGCCCTGATTGGCCCACAATACACAAGAGGCTTAATTATTAAATGAGAGTGCTATTGATTTAATGTCAGGCTGGATATGAGGAGGGAGGCCTAAAGTGTTCACTCATTGCTCAGCTTTCCAGGAGATGAATAGTACCTAAGTCTTTTTGAAACAGAGCCCAATGTTCCAGGACCCGGCCAAATAACAACTGAGCTTAAGCCACCAGCAGCAACACCCGGTTGACAAAGCTGCAAGAATAGGTAGGAGAGAGCAGCACAGAATTAGAAGGCAGTCTAGCTCTTCTAAAGGGCTAGGCACATCCATGCAGTAGGCTGGCCATACCTTCTCCAGCTGTGTGACACTGCTTGGAGGCAGCACCTACTCCCACCAAGATAAGGGGGCACCCGTGCTCTCTAAAGTTGAGATTAACACAAAATGCAGTTCTCACTGCAAAATTGAGTAAGGTTAGGAACAGTTTCATAGATTGATTTTCCTTGCAAACCGTTCTTTCTCTGCTGAGCCACTCTGTCAGTCTCTACATTGGTTGCCTGTATTTCAACAAATCCAATATAAAATTCTTTTACTAACATACAAGGCCGTCAACAAAATTGACCGATATACATTTCCTCACTTGTATCAAAATATCTCCCAACTAGACACCTTCGTTCTGCACAAGATCTGTGTCTCTCTTCCACTCTCATCACATGCTCCCATTCTCTTTTACAGGACTTTTTTCAGGCTGCACCCACTTTGTGGAAATCCCTCCCTCACATAGTAAGACTTTCCTCTAGTCTTCAAACCTTCAAGCGTTCTCTGAAAACCCACCTCTTCAGACAAGCTTATTATATTCCTCAACCACCATCTTAATCTCCTTAGATTATCCTATAACCACCCTCTACACAGCTAACACAAGACAACAGCCCTCTGACTAACATTGCCACACACACAGCCCACTTAATACTTTTAGCTTTGCATTCTAGCTGGTCCAGTGTGCAATATGATGTAGCACATGCCCTTGTGTTTCAAACTCCCATTGTCCCATAGATTGTAAGCTTGCGAGCAGGGTTCTCTTACCTCTCTGTCTGTATGTATTACCCAGTATTGTTTTATTAATATTTGTTCCCAATTGTAAAGCGCTACGGAATTTGCTGGCGCTATATAAATAAATGTTGATGATGATGATGAGAGTTCCCTCCTAATAGTAATTATATGCAGTGGCGTAGCATGGGCAGAGCAATTGCAGCATGTGCTTCAGGTGCCAGACGTACTCTGTGGAGCATTGGCCAGTGTGATTCCCTGGAGGGCCCCCAATATGATCAGGATAGGATAATTAGTGTTTCTGTGCCGGGAGGTTTAGAAGCAGATGACTGCCGCTCTCTGTGGATCGTGCATTCAGCTATAGGTTTTTCCCTGTGTATACGCGTTACTATTTCCAAGAGGCTTAATGGCAGCTCATAGAGAGTGGAAAAACTGCAGGTCAGTACTGGCTTTATTATAGATAAAAGGGTGCCCCCTTTGCTGGGTAGTATTACTGTGGGGATAATATAAGAGGGCAGCTTGTAGTACTGCAAATGAGGCCTGGACAAATTTCTCTTTATAAGGAAAAATTATTTGTGTAGGTTTAATTCTGTCACAATGCTTAGATAGTGTCACCATGTAGGTAAAACATCAACATAAACGACAGATACGATGACTACTATGATGAAGATTTGCATAAAGGAAAAAAAAGTGTATTTTCTATGATGTATAAACTTATTGTATGCTAAAGTTAGTCTTTAATTCATCTTGATATTCATTTCATCATATCAATAGTTTTCACATCCACTTGTCTGGCTAGAGTACTAGTGACTTTAAAATTCAGAACCGTGTATTTATATTGCCCTCTTCTGGACAACTTGAAGTAATACCATTATAAAGAGCTAAAAGGCTAATATTTTGTAATATAATGTGCTAAATTATGATCATGTTTTCTAAAAGATATAATCACTACTGGATATGAAAGCTTAACATAATATTAATGCATTTAATACACAATATATTTGTACAAAGTTTCTTTCTAAACAGCAGGATGCCGTTCTCTCCTTACATCTTGGCTGTTGCCATTTCGCCAAGATGAGCATCCTTTTATTTGCTTCTTGTATGCTCAATGTTATGCATGTCCAGCATTTTTGTTATTTAGATAGTTCTTAATAATAATAATAATAATAGCTATGTATAATGACAAAATAATCAGATAAATTGATCACTGAACATAACATTTTCTTCAGAGATTATATTATATTCAGTTTACAACAACTCTGGCACAAATGCTTTAGAGACACCACACAGTGAGATATCATACAGTGAAATTTCCTGCATAATACCATTATTTATTGAAGGATTATGCTACTTCATAGAAAATTAACCGATCAGTCACAACATTAAAATCACTGAGAAGTGAAGTGAATAACATTGATTATCTCATTACAATGGCACCTGACAAGGGGTGGGGTATATTAGGCAGCAAGTGAACAGTCAGTCCTGGACTCACTAGACACAAACAAAGGCCAATATGGCATGCTTATTAATAAGCTAAAGGGAAGATGAAGAAATTATGTGGGAGTGAGTTACGGAAAAGTAATAGGGTAAATAAACACGATTAAGGCATAATAATAATTCTGTCAAAAACACTTAGAGGCAGCAAAGAATAATTCAATAGAATTAACACATTTTGCAGAATAAAGATCACAATGATTATTCATGATGTAGCTGCAATTAATTTTAGTTAATAGTGGTACAAAATATAGATATAAACAATTAATAATGGTATGAACATATTCATAAGTGGGTGCAGTTAGTTGGACACAGGATATTTGGACAATTCTCATGACAAGTCAAGTCAATACTTAATCTATAAAATAATAGTAATGCATTTGGCATCTCTGTTAACTCATTGCTCTTTCAGGGCTAGTTATTTAATTATAGGTGGAAAAGTGTTTTACAGTGATGCAGTTTTGTCTAAGTCACTAGTGAAGCTGGCAATGTAGGTTGTTCTCTTCTGCTGAACACTGTATATACCGTGTTACAAGCCTCATTGTTTACTTGCGGGCCACGTCCCGGCTGTCATCATGACAACTAGGACGTCACTTCCAACTCGTCCTGGTTGTCACCATTACAAATGGCTGGGACGCTCTATGAATTAATGATGCGTCCTGGCAATAGGGGACAGCCGGGCGCGTTCACAATAAGATTAGATTAATTATTAGCCTCCTGTGGCTATAATTGCACTCCTGGTGCCCTGTTCCCTGATTGGTCAATTATACAATTTAAGGCAGGGAGGGCTTAGCCTCCCTCCCAGTTATAGCGTTGAGACTCAGTTGCTTACCTGCTGCTTATCCTGTGGATACTCTGTCCGTTTGCCGATTGATGCTTGTTGTTACCCTGGCTTGTTTCTGGACCCTGCTTGTACTCTGTTTGCCCTGACCTTAGGCTTTGCTGTTTGAATATCCCTGCTCGCTGCCAGCCATTGACCCTTTGGCCTGTCTCGGATTATTCTGCTTGCTACAGACCCATGACCCTGGACTGCTCCTGATCATCTGCTCCTGTCTTGGCTACCGCCTCCTATCTACCAGATGCAGTATTGTATATAAGCTTCCACTACGCTAAGAGTTAAGACTTGGGGGCATCCAAGTACCTGTGAGCACAATAAGCTCTATAGGAAAGGCATCTGCTATAGGTGAAGACCTCTGTCATCTGTTCTGGAAGGTTATATCAATAGCCATTAGTCGTAACATTATAACTGGCCATAAAACAATTGGAGGATTCTGTCTGATGGACCCCAGTCTAACCAATCCCAGTCCATCAAAGGTCCTAGCTGGCCAGATGCAGAACATCTCACAAGTGGTTCAGGACCTCTTGCTCTGGTTGTCTGCTTAGGAGGTAGCCTCAAAGGCCTTGCAAGTCACCCAGGCACCTGCGGTTGAGACTAAGTTAAATTTACTGGATCAGTTCTCTGGGGACAGAGCCCTGTTCTGCAATTTCAAGGAGAACTGCAAGCTCTATTTTTTTCGGGCTCTGAACAGCAAAGTGTCAGTATCATCATATCCCTTCTCCAAAGTGACTTGCAGTCCTGGTCTTTCAGTCTTGCCACTACTAGTCTTATTCTGCAGTCTGTGGATGCCTTCTTCAATGCCCTGTGCCTGCTCTATGACGATCCTAACCAGGTGGCCTCGACCGAATCGCATCTATGGGCCCTGAGACAATGTCGGGGGACTGCTGAGCAGTATTGTGTCGAGTTTAGGCGTTGGTCCACTTATAGTGGCATTCCGGAGTCAATTTTGTCGTGGTCCGTCTGAATAGATCAAAGACTCCCTGGTGCAGTACCCCTCACCAACTACTCTCATGCAGTTGGTAATTAAGATTGACCACAGGATCAAAGAAAGGAAGGCTGAAAAGGACATATCGCCACTCCCCAGCGAAAAGATCTAGGCGACACTCCTCTACCTGTATTGTCGCAACAAGGGTCATCTATTTCGCTCTTGTCCTAACAAGGCGGGAAAAGACCAAGCCTAGGCATTGAGGAAGAGGTGCGCCTAGGTCTTCAAAAAGTCTCTTCCCAGAATTCTGTGTTGATTTTTGCTCAGCTCACCTATGGATCCCATTCCACCTCTGTTTAAGCCCTCTTGGACAGTGGTGCAGCCAGTAGCTTCCTTGATGTAAAGTTTGCCCAGACCCTGGGCATTCCCTCAGTTAAATTTGAGTCAAGCATCATTGTCTGTGGTTAGGATGGTAACCCTTTAATTGGGGGCAGAATTATTGCCAGGTATCCACCTGTGCAGCTCTTGGTGGGTACACCCTCCATTCCAAAACCCTCTCTTTCTACTTGATCTCATGCCTTTCTGTTCCCTTGATACTGGGGCACCCCTGGCTCCAGAGCCATAATCCCCATATTGATTAGAGTAAGGGGGAGATCATATTTTGCAGTACGGCCTGCTCCTTGACCTGTCTCACCTTACCCCTCAGGGTCATACAGCCTTGTCTTGAACAGCTTCCAATTCATTACAGGGATTTTGAAGATGTAATCTCCTCATCAGGACTATGACTGTGCAGTTGACATCATTCCTGGTTCTAAGTTAACCAAAGGCAGATTGTATGCACTTTCCATCCCAGATACTAAAGCCATGGAGGTGTATGTGGAGATAAACCTGCAAAAAGCGTTTATCAGACCCTCTAAGTGACCGGTAGAAGCCATTCATTTTTGTATCTAAGAAGGACAGGAGTCTGAGCCCCTGCATAGACTTCTGTGGTCTAAATAACATAACAGTCAGAAATACATACCGCTTCCTCTTATTTTGGTCCTCTTTAACCAGCTTAACCAGGCCACAATATTTTCTAAAAATCAACTTACGTGGAACCTACAATATTCTTCGAATTAGAGAAAGGGATGAGTGAAAAACCACCTTTAATACCCACTCGGGACACTACGAATATTTGGTTATGCCATTCGGTCTCTGCAACGTCCAGTTTGTTTTCCAGGGTCTCATAAATGATGTATTGCGGGAGTTCCTGGGCAAGTTCTTAGTATTAATCTATTCTCAGTCTCTGGCACAACACCGTCAACATGTTCGAGAAGTGCTCCTCAATCTCCGTCAACATCAGCTGTACGCCAAGCTTGAAAAATGCGAGTTTGAGGTCACTCAAGTTACATTCCCAGGGTATGCCATCTCCCCTAAGTGGTTCTCGATGGATCCCAGCAATGTTCAGGCAATCCAGGATTGGGTGGTCACTATTAATGTAAAAGCCTTTCAGAGATTCTTGGTCTTTGCAACCTACTACAGGAGATTCGTCTGGTCATTTTCTGTTCTGGTGGTACCCATCACAGCCCTTACCCGCAAAGGGGCCTACACGGGTAATTGGTCTCCTTCAGCTTAGGTATGCCTTTATCTCCACCATGGTCCTAAGATATCTGAATCCAGAGCTTCCATTTGTAGTAGAGGTGGATGCTTCACAAGTAGGAGCGGGGGGCCATTTTTCCAAAAAACATCCTAGGGACTATAGACTGCATAGCTGTGCATACCTTTCCTGGACGTTTTCTCCCACAGAAGCAAGCTATGATGTAGGAAGCCATGAGTTGTTAACCATCAAGTAGGTCTTTGAGGAATGGCGTCACTGGCTGGAGGGAGCAACTCATCTGATCACAGTCTTCACAGATCAAGAAAACCACCAATACTTCTCATCTGCAAAGACCAGGCAAGCCCGATGAGCCCTCTTCTTCATCCGCTTCAAGTTAATTCTCACATATTATCCGGGTTCCAAAAATATCAGAACTGACACCTTACCCTGCAGTTTGTATCCACTCATTCCTCTACTGCCGATCCCTTGCCTATCATTCCAGCTTTCTCTATTATTTATGGCCTTACTCAAGATCTGGGTACAACTCTACAAAAGCTTAAACGCTTGCCACCTCCTGAAACTCCTATGGACAGGTTTTTGTTTCTGACCACCATAGAAGGGCAGTTCTTATCGCATCTCATGGTTGCAGACCATCTGGACATCCTGAAGTTTCCAAGACAATCGAGAATCTGTATTGTCTGGTGTGGTGGTCTTCTTTGTCTGCTGATAGTTTGTGCTGTCCTGTGAGGTCTGCTCCAGGACCAAATCATACTGTAATTGTCCGGCAGGTCCACTTATCCCAGAGAGACCTTGGATGCATTTATCAATGGACTTTATTGTAGATCTATGCCAGTCCTCCAGCTTCAACACCAGCTTCAACACCATGTGGGTAACCGTCGACCGATTCAATTAAATGGCCGGCTTCATACCATTAGCAGAATTACTGTGTGCACAAACCTTGGCTTGATTGGTAACACAGCATATATTCTTTTATTCCAGCATGATGGACTCCCTGATGGACTCTGTCAACATTGTATCTGACTTTGGCTCTCAGTTTGTTACTACATTCTGGAAATCTTTTTGTACCCTACTTGGAATCAAGCTCAGTCTGTCTTCCGCCTACCACCCACAGTCAAATGGGCGTATTAAAAGGGTTAATCAATCCTTAGAACAATTGCACCGCCTTTTTGTCTCATAGATTCAATATAATTGGGCTACCTTGCTTCCATGGGCAGAGTTTGCCTACAATAATGTTAGCTACTCATCTACACCTGTATGTTCTTTCTTCTGTAACTTCAGCATTCATCCTTGGGCAAATTCCTTGGCCTCTCTGGTTTTCTCATTTCCATATGATATTCACAGTACTACCATTCGTTTCTCTTTGTTATTAAAAATATTCTCGACTCCAAAAGAGTACAAGGACAAGTCCACTTCTTGGTACACTGGAAGGGTTGCAGCCCAGAATTACATTCTGTGTACCTCAGAAACATATGCATGCAAATAAGTTACTCAAACAATAGTTAAAAACTGGGGGCATCCAAGTACCTGTGATCGCAACAAGCTCTACGGGAAAGGTGGCTGCTATAGGCAAAGACCTCTGTCACCTGTTCTATAAGCTTATATCAATAGCCGTTAGCCACATTGTTACATCACAATAACACATCATACATCAGGACAATACCAGGCAAACTACGTCTGGCTATACGGCAGTTCCCTAACTACCAGCCGGCCACTAACTGGCATCGGTTGCAATGCACAATTGCACAGTACAAGTCTTTATAGTCGAGACTCCTCCCACAGCCTTGGCTTGATGGACAGGAGAGGCTCCCACTTTGCCTTTAAAAGGAAGTCTCCTAAGGTGCTCTGTAAATCCTATTCAGAAACCCTCCGTCGTTCTGCTATAGCTGTGGAAGACACTTTTAAAGCAGTAAGTAAAATTACATTTCACATTTCAGCTTGTAACATATGTCTCAGACCTGTACGTAACTGAACATGAACACAGTGCTACACCTGTATATAGCTTGGTCTGCAGCCTCTTACCTGCAGACTGTCAACTCTATATCAATTTCACTCTGAGAGGTCCGTGGCAAGCCACTCCCATTGGCACATATCCCTCCCCTAGCATCATCAAGTAAGGTGGCATGGACCTCGCGAGGAGCGCATCTCTGTGGAAGAGAGCCTCTGCGACCATTTTGTCCACCTGACATTTTAAAGCCTGAGACAAGGAAGGTTCTATTGCGTTTTTAAATGTCCTCATAATCACGCCCACCAGTGCACTAATTGGAACCTTCTCTTCTTGACACCCAAGAACCCTATTTTTAAACACCTTTTTACGGCTACGTAAACTCCTGGCCAGTAACAACTTGGTTCCTCATTTTACCCTCCCCTATGTGACTGCCACCCACATGCGTGTTTGCAGCTTCTAGCACTAACTGTACATGGTTTTGTGGGACTACCAACTGTTCTACTTTTCTCCCCTTTATAGTAGCAACTCAAAACAATACATTATTTTTGACCACATATGATGGCATATAGCCTGCCAAATTGACAGGATTCGCAATATCCAGGCCCGGCGCTCCCATTAGGCAAGGTTAGGCACTTGCCTAGGGCGCCGGGCTCTGGAGGGCTCCTGGAGGGCGCCACAGATTAAAAAATTCTTTAAAACTGTGCGGCGACCACTGACCATACCTTTCACGGCCGCCGCACAGCTTCACATACATCCACAGGGAGGGGGGGAGGGACTATTGCTCACCACCACCGCCGCCTCTCTCCTCCCCTCCACTCACTGACTGACTGTCGGGCGTGACATCATCATCACGGCCCGACAGTGTCAGTGAGTGGAGGGGAGCAGACGGAGCAGAGAGGAGGCAAGTTAGAAGCAGGTAAGAAAAGACGCACATTTTCAAAATCGGCACCCCCACCCTGCACACTTACACACTATTTTGTACGTGTGCAGGGTGGGGGCACCGATTTTGAAAATGTGTCTGGCGGGGGGCGCCCATTTTGTAAATGTGCCTAGGGTGCCACGGACCCTAGCACCGGCCCTGGCAATATCTCCCATATTACTATGCAAATTGAATACATGCTGTAAAGTCTGATCACTTCTCTGGTCTTGGGCAAAGTCTGGCACACTCAAAAGTTCTGGATAATTAGACCAGTCTAAGCCCTCACCAACAGGCTAGGTGGGCACATCCACGGTGTCACCAGCCAATTCTGATTTCGACTTTCTTGGCTTCCGTGGAAGTTCTGTCGTGACCTCCACAGCATTCCGGTTTGGCCGCTCCAAACAGTTGAGATCCAGAGGTAGTGGTGTTTTTTGAAGGTCCTTTAAGACCGGGCTTCTGACCAGTGAATCAGGTAGATAGAAACATAGAATTTGACGGCAGATAAGAACCGTTTGGTCCATCTAGTCTGCCCATTGTTTTATTAATCTATGGTTACCTTAAACCCTATTTGATCTCTTATTTTTTATAAGGACATCATTATGTCTATCCCAAGCATATTTAAACTGCTCTACTGTACTAGTGTCTACCACCTCTGATGGGAGGCTATTTCACTTATCCACTACCCTTTCTGTGAAGTAGTTTTTCCTCAAATTTCCTCTAAATCTACTTCCCTCCAGTTTCAGTGCATGTCCTCATGTCCTCGTACTTCTCTTCCTTTGAAGAATGTTTCCCTCATGTACCTTGTTCAAACCCTTGATATATTTGAAAGTTTCCATCATGCCCCCTCTTTCCCTTCTCTGCTCCAAACTATACATATTAAGTTTTTTAATCTTTCCTGTTAAGCTTTGGGCTGTAGGCCATGCACCATTTTAGTTGCCCTTCTTTGTACAGTCTCTAATGTATTTATATTCTTCTGGAGATATGGCCTCAAGAACTGAACACAATATTCTAGATGAGGCCGTACCAATGACCTATACAGGGGTCTTATTACTTCTTTCTGCTACTGATTCCTCTCCCTATGCAACCAAGCATCTGACTTGCCTTCCGCATTGCTTTGTTGCATTGCTTACCTGCCTTTAAGTCACCTGAAATAGTGATTCCTAAATCTCTTTCCTCCTCAGTAGTTTTCATTATAGTGCCATTAATACTATATTTAGCCTTTGGGTTTTTGAGACCCAAGTGCATGATTTTGCATTTTTTTGTCATTAAACTGTTGCCACTCTCTTAACCATTTCTCTAGTCTACCTAGATCATCAATCATTTGTTTTTCCCCCTCCTGGTGTGTCTACCCTGTTGCATATCATTGTGTCATCTGCAAAAAGAGATATTCCCTTCAATACCATTTGCAATGTCTCCAATAAAGATATTAAAAAGCATTGGTCCAAGTACAGATCCTTGGGGTACTCCACTGGTAACCTTTCCCTCCTGTGAATGTACACCATTTACTATAACCCTCTGTTTTCTATCCTGCAACTAAGAACTTATCCATTCCACCAAATTTGAATCCAATCCCAAGCTTTCAAGTTTATTTAACAGTCTTCGATGTGGGACAGTGTCAAAAGCCTTACTAAAATCTAGATAAGCTATATCTACTGCCCCTCCTTGATCTATTACTTTAGTCACCCAGTCAAAAAAGTCAATAAGATTTGTTTGACATGATCTCCCCCCAGTAAATCCATGCTGTTTGGGATCCTGCAAGTTACTGGATGTGAGATATTCTACAACTCTTTCTTTTAAGAGAGTTTCCATCAATTTTCCTACTACTGATGTAAGGCTCACTGGTCTGTAGTTGCTCACCTCTTCCTTGCTTTCACTTTTGTGTAGTGGGACTACAATCACTCTTTTCCAGTCCTCTGGAATTACTCCTGTAGCTAGTGACTGATTGAATTATTCTGCTTATGGTGTTACCAACACCCCTTTAAGCTCTTTCTTGGATGTATCCAATCTGGCCCCATTGATTTTTCCACTTTCAGTTTTGAGAGCTCTGTTAGGATCTTCTCCTCTGTAAATGCACTTGTATCTACCTCATTTTTATGAGTATACTTGCAACTTAACTGTGAACCCTTCCTTGCTCTTTTTGTAGTGAACACTAAGAAAAAATTATTATTAAGATGATCTGCTATTACCTTGTCTCCCTCAACAATACAGTTTCCGGCATGTCTGGCCCGATTTGCTCACTGAGGACCTCTTTATTTAGTGGGAAGTTTCGTCCCAGAACAAGGGGATACAGTAGTTTAGGTGCAATGGCAGCTACTACCTCCACGGTTTGGTCTCTGTGTCTAATTGTCAAAAGAGTCCTATTTAATCTTCTGGTTACCCTATGTGTGCATCGCACCTTACTTTTGGGCAACCGCAAGATCTTGGCTCCCGCCAGGATAGAGCTGGAAATCAGCGTAATATCACTCCCAGAGTCCACGACTGCACGGACTACCTTGTTGTTCACATGCACAGTCACTTTCCTTAAAGGTGAAACCACTGCTCGTGCAACTCTGGTAACAGCAACTTAAAAAGGCAGGCGTGGCTTAAGCAAGTGAGCAGTCCCTTGGGTTTTGGGGACTAGTGCACCTGGCTTTGTAGTGTCCAAGTTCTCCGCACCTGAAGCACCTCTGATTAGGCACACTTACAGCTGGACCTAGGACAAAGGATCCCTGGCCGAACAGCGCTGTGAGGGTCCACTGCCTGGACAGCGCTATAAGGGTCCACTGACCGGACAGTACCATTCGATACTACTGCCTCAACAAGTCTGGGAGTGACCTCGGGCTGAACAGTACTGGGAGTGACCTCAGCCTGAACAGTACTGGGAGTGACCTCCAAGCCTGCATAATTCAACGCTCTCATCCTCAGTGTTCATCAGGCCTCTCAGAGGATGCCAAGGCCATAGCTTGATCATGTTCCTCAGCGTACCTAGAAGAGTCTTTTCTTCTTGGAGCAACTGTTCTAGCTTTTCATGCCTTTCAGCCAGTACAAGTCTCTCTAACTTGCACTCATCAAGTTCCCTTGAGCCAAGACAAGCTTTTGTTCTAAAGCAGCAATTTCTCTGTCTTTCTCTGCTGCTAGCTCTTTAAGAGCTTCTACTGCTTTTTCTCTTTCTTTACACACTTTTTTTAATGCATGCAAGTCAACTTTCAAAGATTCAAAACCCTCACTTCTTTTACAAGACAGCGGTTTTCCTCTCTAAACATTTTCTATAAGCTTTCATAGTCATCCCTGGCCACATAATCTGTCCTAGGTAACACTAAACTTGTGCAGAGAGCATGAGATTCTCCAACTTCTTCTCCGCTCTGATTTTTAAGATTTCTGGTTGATACTGTATCTCAGATACACCTGTTTGCACACTTTCTTTTTGAGACATTTTGTTCTTTCTCTTGCCCATCTTAGCTGGAGTTAAGAAACTGTGTACTAGCAGTAATTATTTTCTGTTGCAGCTCTCAAATATCAAACTTCACACAGGCAATTAGAAAAATAAACAGGTATTTTAACCTCACAGCAAACAGCAACTTCAGTGCACAGGTAAAACAGCAGACTTGTGGACAACACCCAACTCACAGCTCAGTGAATAAACAATGTGTGACACTACAATGCCCAGCTATTTTTAAAAAACTTTTGCTTTCTTTTGCAAAATGAATCAAGTGCTGAATAGTTCACAGTAATATTGCTTCTGTTTCTCCACAGACAAAAAATGTTGCTTGCTTAAAAATAGCAATCTCTCCACTGCAACTGATAGCTTACACAGTTTAAGGTGTGATAGCAGTATTCAAACATTTCACTCACTACCACCTTTCATGGAGGCTGGGTGGACAGCTGTGCATTGGCTGTCCAGGGCCGCCGAGAGGGGGGGGGTGGGTACTAATTACCCAGGCCCAGGCGCCGACGATTTTTATTTTTATTTATTGTTTTCAAAACCAGACAGTCTCAATGGAGCAGAGAGGAGCAGAGAAGACCAAGAAAGAAGAGAGAAGAAAAGAAAAAGGTAAGTGAAGGGAGGAAAAAGGGGGGGGGGGCAGCATGACACAAAGGGGTTAAAAAACGAGGGGGCAGCATGACACAGAGGGGTTAAAAAACAGGGGGGAAAGCCACAGAGGGGTTAAAAAATGAGGGGGGGCATGGCACAGAGGGGTTAAAAATGAGGGGGGGCAGGCAAAGAGGGGTTAAAAAATGGGGGGGGCAGCATGACACAGAAGGGTTAAAAAACAAGGGGGGGGCATGGCACAGAGGGGTTAAAATATGGGGGGGCAGCATGACACAGAAGGGTTAAAAAACAAGGGGGGGCATGGCACAAAGGGGTTAAAAAACGTGGGGCATGGCACAGAGGGGTTAAAAAGCGGGGGGGCATGGCACAGAGGGGTTAAAAACGAGGGGTGGCATGGCACAGAGGGGATTAAAAAATAGGGCAGCATGGCACAGTGGGGTTAAATAAAAGGGGGCAGCATGTCACAGTGGGGTTAAAAAACAGGGGGGCAGCATGGCACTGTGGGGTTTAAAAAAGGGGGCAGCATAGCACAGTGGGGTTAAAAAATGGGGGGCAGCATGGCACAGTGGGGTTAAAAACAGGGGGGAGCATGTCACAGTGGGGTTAAAAAACAGGGGGGCAGCATGGCACAGTGGAGTTTAAAAAAGGGGGCAGCATGGCACAGTGGGGTTAAAAAATGGGGGGCAGCATGGCACAGTGGGGTTAAAAAACAGGGGGGAGCATGTCCCAGTGGGGTCGAAAAACAGGGGGGCAGCATAGCACAGAGAGGTTAAAAAATGGGGAGGGAGCATGTCACAGTGGGGTTAAAAAAACAGGGGGGCAGCATGGCACAATGGGATTGAAAAAAGGGGGAGGAGCATAGTATAGTTTGATGAAAAGGAGCCAGGTGAAGGGGGTAAAAGCAGCATGGAGGGCACAGTGTGATTATAAGGCATGGCGATGATGAAGGGGCACATTATTGTAATGTTGGAGCTGGAGGAAGGCCTAAATATTAATCGTGGGTGGTATTAATTTAACGCCAGGGTTGTTTGGAATTATCTAAATGTAGCCATTTTTTCCAAATAGGGCCCCCAGCATTCCAGGATCCAGACAAGCCGCAACTAAAGAAACCTGCAGCCACAGGTGGTGAAAGTGAGAAGAACATGTAGGAGAGAGCAGGACAGTATGTGAAATGTTATGATTCTAGTAGGGACAATGCCAATTTTTGGTGAGTGTTGTGCCCAATGTAAGGTGCAGGCCAAGACTGAACTGTTTGTGTACACACTGCATTCTTTCTATACTACACTGTGGTGCTAGATGTCCTGAAAGTCAGGAGTGCTTGGACATATGTGACACTCCAGCGAATTCAGAGCCTAGTGATTTTGATGTGTTAGCCACGCCCCAATAGCGCATTTGCCACGCCCCCAAATACATGACCAGAGCTCTGAAAAATTTTGCACCGCCGTAAGGCAGCGCAATTTTTTTTAGCATACTTGACTATAAGGGGGGCCCCATGAATTTGTTGTACCGAGGCCCTGAATTCCTCTTGGCAGCCCTGCGGCTGTCCTT
Organism: Mixophyes fleayi; assembly: GCF_038048845.1. Taxonomy (NCBI): domain Eukaryota; kingdom Metazoa; phylum Chordata; class Amphibia; order Anura; family Limnodynastidae; genus Mixophyes; species Mixophyes fleayi. The sequence goes on from NC_134402.1 coordinate 374,592,969, forward strand.
TAAACATCCAATGCTGACACCGCTTGTAACAAAAGTGTCCTTCTTGTAGCACTACTGACACCACTTGTTGCAAGAGCACCCTGCAGGTATCAGCAACACGGACAACTTCTTGTTGCTTGTATCCTTTTCTTTTTTCTTTCTTTTTGTTTCAACATCTCCACTGGATTGAGAACACTGAACAGGGAAATGGAAAAGAAACACAAGAAGGACAACAAACCATAGACAAAAACACCTTCGAGGCCTATACTCATTGAACTGTAAGATACCCACTCCCATTAATATTGGCACAACAGTATCTTATTATGGGACAGTTAATAGCACCAGCACACCACCATTAGTTACATTGTACCATTTTATATTTTTCTATAGGTACGCAAGAATTCTTTATACATGGTTAGACTTCAGAGCAGCGCCAGAACCCTCACTTTACTATTTTATCTTTAAAGAGGGAGGACAACCTTCAACCACTTGGGTTCAGGCAGCACCCAAAGCAAGTATTACATATCCAGAGCGCTCACTTTTCATATAATTTTTTTCTACGTATCACTCTCATGCTCCTTGTCTTGAGACCACATGTACAAACAAGATTTCATATCCTGGACAAGATTATTTAAATTAGATTATTTAAGGGTGTAATTTCATAGGGTGTTGCAGTAGGCTGGGAGGGCACAGACTAGATTTTGACATGTCTTTGGAGGTGGTGGAAATCAGGCAGTGACTTGCTAAGGCAGTAGTTTAGGAGAAAAAGGTAATGAAGGGGGTTGTCCTAAAGATATAGACAAGACAAGATTTTTTGATTTCTATCAATTGCATTTTCACCTCAACCTGCAAACCCACAAAAAGCTGGTTTGTACGAGGACACTTCCCCAAAATAATATTTATATTAAACTAGCAGGGTCACGCGGCATTGCTTGGGTCCAATTTGTAATGTGTACCAGTTTTTATATATTAGCAAATTATTTGGTAAATAGACCAAAAATGCAATTTAGAAAATAAGATTTGTTGCTTTGTCGCATTGTCGTTATGTCGTGTTGTGGCGAAGTTTCCTTCCAGCAGTCAAACAATTGTTTACAACCAAAAAATTAGGTTTTCAATAATTGTCGCTCTGTCGCTTTGTCAGGAGGTCACTATATGGTCTAATAGGTTACTGTTTTCGATACTAAATAACTATGTAAGATTTGGCAGCATTACCAGGTTTGAGCAACAGATATAAGGTGATTCACAAAGATAGCAGACAAACAGCAGCAGCCAGGTTCAAACAATAAACTGCATGAAACACTGACTGATGTGGGTATATAAAGCAGTGGAACAGGTGCATGCATTAATCAGGTAAGATTAACTCCTGGAGGTAAGGTGGAATGTTGAAGGGCAAAACAGCAGCACCTCTGGTGGTACTGAGGTACTGCAGCCACATACAAGATAAAGACAGGGGGCCTTATTCATTAAGGATCTTAAATGAAGAGGTATCTTATTTCAGTCTCCTGGACAAAACCATGTTACAATGCAAGGGGTGCAAACTAGAATTTCTGTTTTGCACATAAGTTAAATACTGACTGGGCAGTACAGTGGCCTAGTGGTTAGCACTTCTGCCTCATAGCATTGGGGTCATGAGTTCAATTCCCGACCATGGCCTTATCTGTGTGGAGTTTGTATGTTCTCCCTCTGTTTGCGTGGGTTTCCTCCGGGTGCTTCGGTTTCCTCCCACACTCCAAAAACATACTGGTAGGTTAATTGGCTGCTTCCAAAATTGACCCTAGTCTCTCCCTCTCTGTCTGTCTGTGAGTGTGTGTCTATATTAGGGAATTTAGACTGTAAGCTCCAATGAGGCAGGGACTGATGTGAGTTCTCTGTACAGCGCTGCGGAATTAGTGGCGCTATATAAATAAATGATGATGATGACTGTTTTTTCATGTAGCACACAAATATCAACTTTAAATTTCAGTGTACAAATAAGCTATCAAGTATTTGTGTGCTACATTAAAAAACATTCAGTATTTAATTTATGTGCAAAACAGAATACTAATTTGCACCCCTTGCATTGTAACATGGTTTTGTCCAGGAGACTTAAATAAGAAACTTCTTAATTTAAGATCCTTAATGAATTAGGCCCAGAGTCCTAACCGTGCAACGAAGTTCCAACACCCCTTAAATATCTCCAGTAACCAATAATCTACAATTGGTCATGTGGAGGCATTTCTGACCCCCTTTAGAGTAGTTAAGTATCTTCTATCTTCAACACATCTTAAAATATTAGATATGTTAAAGCTAGTTGGAATGGAAGCTGCCACAAACCAACCAATGTAAGTAAGTACTTGTTCTAGAGTAAGTTATCTCAAATGATATCAGGATACGTGCCTTACATTCATTATATCTTCAGATTGCTGAAGGTCTATGAGTCTTGTTTTTAAATATTTCTAAAGTTAATGTATACACTTGTTGACCCTGTTTCCCTAATGACCAGAGCTATTCTTTACTCTAACTAATCTGCTACTAGGAGATGATCTCCTGTGAGGAATTGTCTGGTTGAAACCGTACTCCCTAGAACATATATCATTTCTCAGTTGTATCTATTATTAAGCATTACTTTGTACATTGACTTACAAATGATGATAACTGTAATGTTTCAGGACAATGTGTTGTGCTGGTGTGTATAAGATTCCAGAAACTAAAACCCTCTGCATGTAAAAAACACAAATAGGAAATATGTAAAATATATAAATGTAAGTTTTAATTTATAACATATGCATGATGACCCATAATTTGATCATAACTCTCCTCAATAGTTCAGGCCTTGGCAGTATGGTGTCCACTGACAGTTCCTGCTGAAGGTCTCTTCAAGCTGTATTAGCATTAGTCACCAATCTCCAACCTTTCCCCCTATCCATAGGTGGCTAAATTCTGTCTATTCTCCTAACAGTCTGGAAAAGTTTGGCTGTAAAAAGTGTACTGTAAGCCGGCCCGGCGCTCCCATTAGGCAAGGTTAGGCACTTGCCTAGGGCGCCGGGCTCTGGAGGGCGCCACAGAATGGTAAATGACTTTAAAACTGTGCGGCGACCGCTGACCATACCTGTCACGGCCGCCGCACAGCATTCAGATGCATGGGGAGGGGGGAAGAGGCTATTGCTCACCACCGCCGCCTCTCTGCTCCGTCTGCTCCCCTTCACTCACTAGTGTCAGTGAGTGGAGGGGAGGAGACGGAGCAGAGAGGCGGCGGTGGTGAGACAAGGTAAGGAAAGACGGGGTGAGGAGGGAGGAGGGAGGAGGGCGCCGATTTTTGCGGGGGGGGGGGCTGGCAGCGCCGATTTTTGCGTGGGAAGGGGGGGCGCCGATTTTGTAAAAATGCCTAGGGCGCCATGGACCCTAGCACCGGCCCTGACTGTAAGGATGGCAATGGCAGCTAACTGAACAGCTTCTGGGGCTTGTCCAATCAGCTGCTGCCATAGGCAAACATTTCAGGACCAGGATTCACTTTTTTACTCTGGATTGCCATTCCTTCTGCTCAAAAAGCCATGTCCCTTTCTGGGTATATAAATCGAGGTAGTCTTGACAAAATAGGCACTGTTGGTAGGTATGTCCTATAATGTCTGCAGTTCTCCAAGCCCTACCACACTTCATCTCTATAATATAAATAAACATCACTAAAAAAGTGAAAAGATTGCCGCCCCTGTACTCCTGTCACCCTCGGCCTTTCCAGAAATCCAGGCCTGCACTGTATGCAAACTTTAATTTTTTTAAGCTTTTAAGCCCTGAGAATAAACAGGACACAGGTGATCCCATAGATTGTAAGCTTGCGAGCAGACTTTTCTTACCTCTCTCTCTGTCTGTATGTATTACCCAGTATTGTTTTATTAATGTTTGTTCCCAATTGTAAAGCGCTACGAAATTTTCTGGCGCTATATAAATAAATGATGATGATGATGATGATCATCTACTAAGATCACAGGGTTCTTGTACTAGTGGGGAGAGGGATGTTAATGGAATAAAAACATTATGTGCTTGGTACTCTTATTTAAAGACTGTGGTTTATCATTTCAGATATACAGTATATTGGCCATTATATGCAGTACATATTGCTGCTGTTGTCGTTATTATTATTTCTATAAGACTTACATTTTCTCTACTACCAATAAACGGGAGTATGCGATAGTGTTATTTATCAGAATATTATAGCTTCGTTAAGGCACCTGTTACTTGCAATGTCTTTAAAGACATTGCCGTTTTAAATGTGCTGTTCAAAATTGGTGAATATCTGTGACTTGAAAAAAACTCTGTTTAATAGATTTATCCCCAGAACTCGCTGTGTGCTGCAGTTTGCCATACCATAGTTGTTCATTATGACAAGAACCAGACATGAAAATTAATATCTTTATTAAAAATATAATGATTTTAACACACACAAACACACACTGCCCATACACAATATCAGAATCGCTCAGCATTTAATGGTATACAATGGAAATCATGTCATTGCCAATATAATAATGTAATGTGTTATCCTGAAGGCACGCTTACTGTGCAGAGACTTTACAGTTCCCACAAGTCCTGTATTACTCTATTACACGGGACTGTGACTCGCACTACTTTGTTTTCTTGACTTTACAGGACCGTTGGTGGACAAGAAGTCTGTCTGGCAGGAAGGTGCGTCCACAAATATCACATGCAACCAGTTGGCTCTGGGCACTCTGCCAGGCAGCCTCATTTAAAGCAACAAGATCATAGGAACCTTTTTCTGGAAAAAAGACAGAATATCAGTTTTCATTTTGGTTAACAAAGTAGGAAAACATTTTCAGGAAATACCTGTAGGCTTAGTATTAGCTAAATTAACCCAGTCATTGTGCTTGTACAAGATGTTCTGGCTATTGTCTGAAGAGTGTAATTAAAAAATATTATGCCTTATCCTGACTGAACATAACATAACAATTAACTATGCATTGTTACCTAATTATATGAATATTTTCCATCCATTTTCATTATGGATTGTACTGGTATTCTGATTAAGTACAGCAAGCAATAGGTTGAACATTATAATTTAAAATTCTGAATATAGCTATCATATTATATAATATTATGCTAATGTTCCATAACTCTCATGCTTAGCACAGTTTGATGGTGTTTCTTAGGTCAGAGAGCCCGTCCTTAAGAAAATGAACACGGGCTTAACATGGTATTTTACCACGGTAATCCAATGTTATTTTTGTAAGGGTATTTTGAATCTTGAATCCTAAAAATAAACTATTACAGATTTAAGAAGCCACTTCTGATTTATGGGATCTGTATAAAAGAACCGGCTTACAGTCTTATGCTTTTATATGGTCATCTTCAGTAGCTTGTAATATAATTTACATTAGGGAGTGCATTATCCCATTTATACACTTTCCCTATACACACATTTTGAGAGATATGGCTTTTATTTGGATTAAAAATTAGATTAAATATCTATTTATTTAATGGACATTGAACATTAGGGAAACATCACAAAAATAACTTATAGATTTATGCAATTACCGTATTTTCCACACTATAAGGCGCACCGGATTATAAGGCGCAGTCTCAATTACGGGGTCTTTTTCTGTACTTAACACATACATAAGGCACACCGTATTGTAAGGCGCATGCTAAAACATACAAAATTCTACACTCTACAAAAAAAAAAGGTAACGGAGGCAATACAGTGAGTGAGTTGAACTTTATTAACAATACACTCACATTATTTTTAAATCAATCTTCTCCCACAAATCCATCAAACTCCTCATCCTCTATGTCTGAATTGAACAGCTGGGCAATTTCGCCATCAAACATGCCGAGTTCCCTCTCATCATTGTCTGAGTCAGTCTCGTTGTCAGGTGGCTGTTCAGCAATGATGCCGGCTTTCGCGAAAGCTCGGACAACAATTAAGGCAGATACCTTAGCCCAGGCATCCACAATCCATTCACATATGGTGGCGTAACTCGCCCGGCGCTGCCTCCCAGTCTTAGTAAAGGTGTGTTCACCGTCTGTCATCCATCGCTCCCACGCCGCTCGCAACTTCACTTTGAACGCCCTGTTTACACCAATGTCCAGCGGTTGGAGTTCTTTTGTTAATCCTCCCGGAATGATGGCAAGCTCCGAATTAATTTGCTTCACTTGGCTTTTCACAGTAGCGGTGAGATGGGCGCGCATGGAATCGCAGATCAACAGGGACGGTGATGTGTGGAAAAAAACATCTCTTTACATACACCTCTCTCAGCCACTCTCTTATTTTCTCCTCGTCCATCCAGCCCTTTTGATTGGCCTTAACAATGACTCCGGCTGGAAACTTTTCTTTTGGCAGCGTCTTCCTCTTAAAAATGACCATAGGTGGTAGTTGCTCTCCATTACCGTGGCAACCAAGAACAACAGTGAAAGCCGACTTCTCATGCCCCGTGGTGCGTATCGATACCGTGCTGGTCCCCTTTTTCTCCACAGTATGGTTCACGGGGATGTCAAAAGAGAGGGGGACCTCCTCCATGTTGGTGATGTGGTTGGGCTGGATCTTTCTGTCGGTAATCTTGCTACTGCAGTAGGTGCGGAAGATGGCCAGCTTTTCTTTGTAATCCGCTGGCAGTTGCTGCGCCACGGTAGTCCTTGCGCGGATGGAGAGATGACGCCTTTTCATAAAACGAAAGCACCAAGACGGAGCTCCTTGAAAGTGTACGATCTTCATGTCTTGTGCTATCGTTGTTGCCTTCAGTCGAATGGTGACTGTAGAGACGCTTCTCCCGGCTGTTCTTTGTTCAATAATCCATTACTCAAGTTGGTCTTCTAACTGTGGCCACCTCGCTTTGTTCCCGGAGAAGCTCTGTTTCGTCTTCTTAACTTGGCCCAGTTCATTTTCTTGCTTCCTCCACTTCCGAACCATAGATTCATTGATGTTGAATTCTTTCGCAGCTGCTCTATTCCCATTTACAACCGCGTAACTGATGGCCTGTAGTTTGAATTGTGCCTCGTAGGCATGTCTCTTCACTGGTGCCATTTTCGGGGGCCCTTAGACAAACCAGTGCACGTAGTGTACGTATTACGTCCCTGTGTCAGCCAGAAATGGTTTGACAGTCAATCAAGCGGAGCACTTACCAAAGTCGCACAACAACATTTTAAGAGATTTTGGAACTCAGTGCACACATAGGGCGCACCGGATTATTAGGCGCACGGACGATTTTTTAGAAAATTTAAGGCTCTTAGGTGCGCCTTATAGTGCGGAAAATATGGTAGCTTAACTACAGAAAATTACTTCAACAATCACCTAGTGATATACTAAAATTTAAATTAGTTATAGTGTCAGGAGAATGGTGTGATTTAAAAAAAATGTTTTCCATCTTTTACCTTGTCAATTTTTTTTTTAACTATTTTGTTTTTTACAAGGGAAGACTTTAACAACTTATCTAATGCCTCCAACAGTTCTCCCCTATTTTCAGCACTAATATATCCTCTCTATTAGTTACCTATAAGCAATTATTGTATTGGTTTTGCATAAATCTCTAAGTTTTGCTCTGCATTAATCAGCTATTTTCTAACCTACATAGAAAGGCCATTGATGTCGCCCAATGACGTCATGGGGAATTCCGTTTACAAATGTATAAGTGCATATGGCACATTGGCATTTAACGCACATCACTCACTTTGAACACTGTGAAATGATCATGAAGCCAGCAACCACTCCTGGTGCCATCACCTGACTCTCTACCCCGCTGTCCATGACATGCAACTACCACTTTGATGTGCCATTTACAAACAGCACCAGGCTGGTGTGAAAGCGTCAACTTTACTAAGAGAGAAATTTAATGTATTCCATATAAAATGTAACTATTGCATTTTCTTTTCTTTAAAGCATGCCTAATACAACTTGAGGGTTATTTTATCATGTTGACTGGTGACCAACAGGACCAGTCTCAGGGTGGACATGGGCACCATTGAAAACCATGTTTTTCAGCCAGAAAAAGGTGCATTTTAAAGCCAGTGCACATCATAGTCAATGGTGTCACTTGAGAGAGCTACAAGCTGCAGTTCTACTTAATTTTGTCGGTCAGTACTTATGTTTTACATTTTCCAAGGGGAGATATTAAAATGTATTCATACATCTTTATCTTATTTGAATAAAAATTTAATTGTGGCACAAGTTCTGCATGTACTCTATTTAGACTAACGTCTTGTTTATGCAGTTTGTTTTGCTAACAATCCTTTCCTGGCATGGCAGACAATGAAATGTTTTTGTGCTCAATTTAAAATGATTTTTCATTTCTCAGAGTGAGAAGGGTCTGTGCATTTTGTTACATGCTACAATGCCTCTGCTGGCACAGCAAGGATGTCTCTTTTGGCCAGCAAGGATATCTAATTCTGCCCAGTTTTAATGTGATTCATATTCCACAACTTGATTTAACAACAAGCAGTGTTTTCCAGATCTGTTAGAAACATATTTTTTATTTTGAGTGCAAACCTTTTCCAAAGTAATTTATATGTTTCATTGTGTTAGAACGTGTGAGTCTGTAGTCAGAAGAGACTTTCTAAACCATTATTCCAGAATAATCTGTCTTGCTTACATTCAAAATGAACAATAAAAGCATCATAGCAAAACAAAATATTTTAAGGCTAATTAAAGTAAAACAGAATAAGTAACAAACAATGAAGGATAAATAGGCAGTAGGATGTGGTGGAATAATACCCTTCAAGTATTGTTGAACATTATCATATTTCAATGTGGCCACAAACATGGGTGGTCAAACTGGAAGTGATCCGACCATGCAACAATTGTGCCCAGAGGCTGGATCATATGTGGACTACAGTGGCCTATTAGTGCAGTGTGACAATAATCGCATGCACAGAGTGATAACATCTATCTGGTCGATTTATCAATTGTGTATTGCCTTTGAGTTACCTTTAAATTGAGGAAAAATATTGTCCGCTTTTTAGGACAGGCATTATGTCTGCATGTTATCATACTGTGATCCTGATATCACAGAAACCTAACTATCTACAGAAACGTTAAGATAGTGTTCTAACTCTGTGCTCAAGTAAAAACTCCCTTGAGTAACATAGACATAGACATAGAATTTGACGGCAGATAAGAACCGCTTGACCCAACTAGTCTGCCCATTTTTTTTATTAACCTATCGTACCTTAATCCCTAATTGATCCTTTATTCTGTATAAGGATATTCTTATGTCTATCCTAAGCATGCTTAAACTGCTCTACTGTATTGGCCTCCACCACCTCTGATGGGAGGTTATACCACTTACCCACTACCCTTTCTATGAAGTAGTTTCTCCTCAAATTTCCTCTGAACCTACTTCCCTCCAATTTCAGTGCATGTCCTCATGTTCTGGTACTTCTCTTTCTTTGAAGAATGCTTCCCTCCTGTACTTTGTTCAAACCCTTGATATATTTGGAAATTTCTACCATGTCCCCCTTTCCCTTCTCTTCTCCAAACTATACATATTAAGTTATTTTAGTCTTCCCGGGTAAGTTTTGGGCTATAGGCCATGCACCAGTTTAGTTGTCCTTCTTTGGACAGTCTCTAATGTATTTATATCCTTCTGGAGCTATGGCCTCCAGAACTGAACACAGTATTCTAGATGAGGCTGTACCAATGACCTATAGAGAGGCATTATTACTTCTTTCTTTCTGCTACTGAGTCCTCTCCCTATGCAACCAAGCATCTGACACACGTCAATGTGGATCTTATTAGGGCACAAATGTTGTATCATCATACATTTTAGCAACCAATCTATGGTTTCTGTACATTCTTTCATAGTTGTTTTTTATTTATATTTGATATCCCCCTTATAATCTTTATATTAATTACGTAATGTCTTCATAGATAGAGATGCTCAAAATTGTTTAGAAGTGCTCCTTGAACTGGTTCATAGAACCAGTTCTAACACTCAAAAATGTGCAATAAATTCTCAAACAAACAAAAATGTTTTTTCATTCAAAAGGCGAATTTAATCTTGAATACAGTAATGTTTGCTGTTCGCATTTAAAAAATATTAAAAATACTATAAAATGTACTTATTTAATCTAGAACATGTTTGACTTGCGCATGGTAGAACACATACATTTTATACTTTATTGTAAAGTATTTTAACTGCAAGCTGTGAGCGCAATCTACATACTCAAATTTAACAGTATTGCAGTTATAAATTAAAAACCATGGTAGTTGAATCATAAATAAATGTCAATATTTTCAAGATGTGACCAAAAGTCAGAGTTCATTGAACTGGGCTGGCTTGATTGATTTTAAACTGGTTCTAATAATTCCAGCAACTTTATTGATATGAGCCTTGATGAACTATAAGATAAAGTTTTGCCCTATTAAATGTTGAAACTTTTACCCAACAAGGTATCTTTGTAGTAATCAAGTGTCAGTGAATCCAGTATCAGTGGACATCCAAGCTGTCATCCAAAAGAGGATTATTGGCAAAAAAAGAGTAACAGGATAATTTAGAAATGTAATGTACTTAAAGGTTTTTTAATTTGGTGGCTGCAGAAACCATTAAATAAATTGCAAAGAATATTGAACCCTGCAGACAAGGGTTGTGCACAAAGAGAAGTATCCAACAATGCCATAGGTGCTAATTTCACAAAGAAACAAAATGGTAAAAGATTTAAAGAGACCAACAACTTTAACCATATTACACATCCTCAGTGTTTAATGCAGCCATTTAGTGAATAGGTGATAATATAGGCAGTTAATATCTAATGGCTATAATACAAGTGTGGTTCAATACATTATTTCTAATAGAGTTCAGATATCATGTAGTATACCATTACTTCCTACAAAACATTGCAGCTTGAACTAGAGGAGAGCAGAGCAATTTTTAACATCGTATTTATGAACCATATATTTACAATTTGCAATCAGCTGAGTTGTTTGTCTGTGAATTCTATTAGAGACTGATTGTTCTATATTAAACCAGGTTGTTCAAAGCTGGTCAATTAGTGTTCAGGCCGACACATTCTGACAGTGCTATATACAGAGGTTATTATAGCAGCATACTCTGCACCTTGAAATGAAATACCACAGATTGCCAACGGAATACTCAGTGCACCTCTTCCCAGCCCTATTCCTTACCTGGATGTAGATAGTATAATTATTCACCATTGCCTACCTTAGGTAGACTACAAACGTTTCCCTAACCCTTTATGCATGCAGTGTTAATCATTTCATAATATATTGATGTTACTGGCTCAATGCACCCATTAGGAAAAAACTATGTTCTCACCCTGCTATTGTTACCACCCTCCTCTCTGGCATAAGTGCCTTAATCCCAGGCCTTGAAATATACTGACGGTTGGATTTCAGACTCCAGATTGGGGGAAGCCAGTGCGCAACGTCACTAGGGAAGGGGTAACGCTTCGGCTAATGGCTAAATTCATTCTGAAACATGAGCATATTGCTGAAATTAGACTCAGATTAAGACAAAAGGGGTCCTTGGCTAAGCAGCAGTTTGGGGCTTTAGGCAGCAGAGCAACTATAGGGCCCTCTTATCCGATCTCCATAGTGCCCCTAACATATTGTAACAGGAGTGCTAAACACATGGTTATACCTGCAGCTTCCCCACATATCAATTATACCAGCAATGTCCCCACTCAATGAATATACCAACTGTGTTATTGCTCCACACAGAATCATACTAGCAACTAAGATCATTGCATTAGTAGAAGCTCTCATTGTGTGCATACACATGGTATACAGTTTCACTAATAAAATAAAACATTTCCTTTTCTTATAAGTATGTATATAAAATGCATTGTTTTGTTTGTTTTTTAAATGAAATAATTGGGAAAAAAAAGTCTTCCTTAAAAATTTCCCAGGGCCATGTGCTTAATACTGAGGAATAGACCTCTGGTGTCACTACATAGCCCGACCCCTGCTCCAGTGCATCTACACTTACCGGTCTACTTGAAATAAATGTGCATAAATTGGACTGATAGTTGCCAAATCCAAAATCCAATTGACTGAGGCTTTCTTAAATAATAAAAATAGATCTATAGAAAATATCTAAGCTTGCTTAGAGTAACAACTGTTTGTTTTCTTCGAAACTTCGTCTTACCACCAATCGCTCTGATCTCTGGCTTCTTTGGTTCAGGTCTTTGCAAATTTTTAGGTAATCTGTCATTTTCCAGATGCCACTTCTTTAAACATTGGGGTTCATGGATATTGATAGATTTTGTTCCAAACTCACGGCCACAAATGTAACAGACAACTGTCGGTGGTTGCTTTATTACTGGTGGCTGTAAATAGAAATGTTTTTAAACAATTATAGGTGAACAATCAAACTACATGTTGAAATGGATACTAAGCATTGCAGAGTATTAAAATTAAAATGGTGTTGTAGTGCATGATAGTATCATGGTGGCAAGAAGAATACTAACTCCGCACCAAGAAAAGTCATTAATCCCTCAGTTGTCTCAAATAAATGTAATTATATATGATTCTTCTACATATAAGGGAGGTGCACCCACACATATGTTGAATTCATAGAAAGGCAAAGGAGAGGAAATGTGTGTATATAGGGCACTCAATGACTCGTATATTTATGTCTTATATTAAATAGAATTTACATTTTATTAGTATACATTAAAATGGAGAATGATAATATCAAATCCCCATTGAACCAGCGAAATTTAAAAAATAAATGAAGTACCTAATGAGTAATATTTATTATCCCTGTTAAAATGGTAGCTGTAAAGGCAAGTTTCCCTTTACAAGGCAGCGCCGCTTTAAATTTTAGCTGCCATCTCGCCGATTTCCGGCGACTTGAAGAAATCGAAATATGATACATTTACCCCTAAGTCTATGTTGATCAACATAGACTTAGGGCTAGATGTACTAAGCAGCGGGTTTGAAGATGTGGGGAAGTTGCCTATAGCAACCAATCAGATTCTAGCTTTCATTTATTTAGTACCTTCTACCAAATGATAGCTAGAATCTGATTGGTCGCAATAGGCAACATTCCCACTTTTTCAAACCTGCAGCTTAGTAAATCTAGCAATTAGTGTTGAATTGATGTGCTAGGCTGTAGTTTTAAAGTGGGGAGGAGTATAGTAAATTGCCGACAATCAGATCATCAGATTGTTCATAGATCTGGATGGATTATTGCAGGCTGACTGAGGTTACTACCATGGACAGATATGTAATGCCCTGCTTAATGACCTGTTTAATCAACCTGGGCATGCTAACTACCTAACTCCCATTGATCTTAACCAAGGATACTGGCAAATCTCTCTAGATCCAGATGAGCAAGAAAAAATCTACCTTTGTTACCCAGTATGGATCGTACCAGTTTGCAGTCATGGCTTTCGGGATGAATTATGTCCCAGGCACCTTCCAACAATTAGTTAACGTCTGGTAGGCTGTAGGGATGTTCACTCAGATTTATTTGTACAATATTGTAGTGTAAACTGACATTTATAAAGAACATTTACAGCATCTGTGGACAGTTTTTAACCAAATTTGGTCCACAAAGCCACACCCCTCCTAGGCTGCAGGTGCAACACTGGAGGCAGATTACTCTCGGGTGACTTGAGTAGCCTATTTGTGGAATCTGGATGGGGGGGGCTGCAGATAGGACTGGAGTCACTTAAAGTAGAAGTAATTGTCAAAAGGCCATCAATCACCCATCAAACTTTGAAACAGGTCCTAGGTTCCCTCTTTGTCTCCAACTTTGGAACAAACACACAAAAAATTGTGCACAGCACTGGCCATCCCCTTGTGGTGGTGGGTCATCCGCAAAGCTTTCATTAGAGGCTTGATCATTTAACTGGCCTAGGGAATTGCCTGGCGATAGTTAGAGTGGAGGCTAGAGGAAGCGCTGCTTGCATTGAAAGAAGAGAGACATTCTTTAGCCAAACCTTTTCATTTCCACAAAAAACAGCTTCAGATAGAGCTCAACTGTACTATCTTATGAATCCAAACAAACACTGTGGTAGACTAATTATAAGTTCTATAGATATGCTAATAAACCAGATTGGTTTCTGGAATCCCAATTGTGAGAAAAACATCAGCTAGCAAGGTGATATTTGCACACCTCAAAGGGTGATTAGGTCAAACTCAGTTTAGAATTAAACAGACCTTCCAAACATTCTGAGTCTCTATATGTGGTGGTAAACACAGATATTGACACTTTATCGCCTTTATGGAGTATGCCTGGTACATTGGCAGTTAGTTCCATAATATCTACACAGTACTTCTGTGGCTGCAGAATAGGGGGGTTATTTGGCATACGTGGTGGACACAACTTAAGGTCTCGACATTTTGATCAGATATAACTAAATAATTATGCTATTAATTTTATGTTGCGTCTGGTTGGGGGGAAATAGTCCTATTTATTACATTTTAATATTATTAGTTTGATGTTGGATCTTGTTGGGGGAAAATAAGCATATTTAATCATCATCGTTTATTTATATGACCCACAAAATTCTGCCGTACAGGACAGTCTGTATGAAAAAAATCATACAAAAAACAAGTTGAGAGTGCAGACATGAGACTAGGCATATAGAAGCCCTGCTAAAGAGAGCTTAGGATCTTTAATGTGAATGTTAATAACTTAATGTCAGGGCTGGTTGGGGGAAAACGAGGCCTAATTATTAATCATGGGTGCTACTGATTTAATGTCCGGGACGTTTGGATAGTGGAAACAAAGTATGTTCACTCATTGCTTATATTTACATATTTAATCATCATAATTGCATGTATGGGTACATTTGAGCAGAATAATGAATGTATGGATGCAATTAACATAACAAAATGCACAGTATAGAAGAAAAAAACAGCATCAGACAGGACAAGGGATATACAATTGAGCAGAATAATAAATGTATGGATTCAATTGACAGAACAAATCATGTGGCATTTAGAAAGAAATCAGCATCAGACATGACAAGGGACATGCAAGAGAGACGGAAAGTAGACAGACAAGGGATAAAAGGTAGAGGACACTGCTAGTGAGTACTTACATTCTAGGATTGGGGGAGTAGGATCAGGAGGGACAGTTTAGTTTGGGGTATGCATCAGTGTGGAGAAACATAGCAAGCAATAAGCACAATAGAGGAGCGCTAAGGACTAAGCATGAGGTCCATGATGGCGTGGTAGCAAGAAGAGAGGGGGTATAGAGTTGCAGGAGGAGCCAAACCTTGATGGAGTAGAGGATTTTATGGAGTGGGGGTCATCGATGGAGCAGAGTTTAAGGTTGTAAAAGAGGCCTAGATGGTAAGAATGGAGGTGGAAGTAAAGCCACTCTGAATGGACGTGGAAGTGATAAGGGATTGTGCTGTGGAGGGAACGTTCAACTTCAACTGCAGATAGAAGAGGTAGCTATTGAGGGTCAACTGAGGTCAGGTGTGGGAGGCACAAGTGGTGAGAAGTTTTCTGGGGCAGACAATGGACTCTGGACTGGGGGTCTGTAAGGCACAAGGTATCATGGAGAATCCTAGGTAGTGTATTGGTCCAGAGCTGTGCCGTAAGTTGTTCTGGAGCATGGAAAGGCCAGGTGGAGGTCAGGGAGACCTGGAGGTAAGCAGGATGGGTAAGGAGTGGACACCCTCAGGAACACTAAGCAGCATAACAGAGTCTGGAGGAGGCTTGTAGGCCTCTGGTTATAGGCCACAGCAGTACTGGGCTGCTCACGGAGGTCTGAGGGAGGTAGCAGGCCTCAAGGTCACTGAAGAAGTGTGCTGATGGCTGAAATCTGTCATGTGGAGAATACCAAAACTGTAGGTCGCAGGGGCATTGGGCTACCGACAGAGGTTAAGAGGTCAGCCTAAGGCTTACTGGGGCAGTGGACGAGTCAGTGAGCTGGCAGCGACGTTGTAGAGGACGTTGTAGAGGAGCACAGCCTGAGTAATCGGTAAGTAGGTTACCAGTGAAGGTCAAGGCTCAGGACAAAGCATGGGCCATGCCCCACTATTGTAATCCACCACTCCTGGGCACCCAAGGGTGTAGCTGCATCCCCGTCTCTGCACCCCAGAGTATTTATTTAGGGCAACATCAAAAATGACAAAATTTATTTGAGTAGGGAAGATAGAGAAATTTATGGGGAACATAATTAAAATAGATTGCCTGCAAATAAAAGCCATTTTGGGATAAACTTCAATCGAAACATTTATCATTTTGCTACATAAAAATGTTCCATTACCAGGATATAAAGGAAACTGGATAAAGAGCACCCTTGTCTAGTCCTATTCTGGATAGCCACATGATTATAAAAAATGCCATGGTCTTAATTTTGGCTACGGGTAATCTATCCACACATACTCAGCCCAGAAATATTTGTTCCAGACAAAACAAAACAGGCAGTCATGCTTTATTAGAGCAAGGGTTTTGATGGTGTTTTCTCATACATCCTGTGTATAAAAACAGTACACTTTGTTTAAAAATATAACTTTGCAAGGCCATTAAAAAGTGGTCTACACTTTAACGTGTAATTACGAAGCCTGAGTAATAATCTTAGGTTTATTTTGTAGACAAAACATTGCCACATTTTTCTTCACTTTGCTGCATTTCACATAATTCCACAATATACCAAGCTAGAACCACAATTCTTCTATTCAGTTGTTGTAATGAATGTCATGGACAGTTGGTCTTTAGCAAAAGTAGATCAACATCTTTAGGTATTCAGTTACTTCAACAGAAGCAGCAGCCAACTTGAGAGTCTAATACATTTCAGAATTTATGAAGTGTTAATAGCAACATCATGATTAACCAGACAGATCATGTTTAAATGAATAACCCACAGTCCACAACAATCTTCCTGCATTTTGACTCCTTTAGAAAAAAATAAATAAAAGCTAACTAGTGAGATAAAAAGACACCAATATTCGGTACACCGATTACATAACTTGATTAGTCTACACACTGTAATGTGATTTTTACTCTATTACTCTAAAGCATACTTGCCAACACTCCCGGAATGTCCGGGAGACACCCGAAATTCGGGTCGGTCTCACGGACTCCCGGGAGAACTTCCCAATTTGCGTGAATTGCATAATTTTGGCCCCGCCCCCCGCGACAAAATGGCATATTTGTAGCGAGGGGCCAAAATGATGCATTTGGTCGCGCCCCACCCCCTTCGCCCTCTAGACACGCCCCTCTCCCGGATACAATTTGCCAAAAGTAGGCAAGTATGCTTTAAAGGAGCATGTACTTAACAAGTCAGATCATTTGTAACTTCCAGTGGATCTCTTTTATCTAATGACTTCATATGAAGGTGCTTGTATGCACTCTTCCTACACTTCTCATGCAATTCAATGAGAGCAGGGCCTCCAATCATAAGTCCAGGCAAAATCTTTTTTGAAAATTGGCCCTGTTTGTATGTTACAGTATCTACGATGAAGTTAGCTTTAATAAAAAGATTTTTTTATCAACCCGATATATTAATCATTATAAAATGTATACTCTGTAATGCTTTTCAATTGTTAATTAAAATTTATTTTTTAAAATTTTTTATTATATTATATTATAGAAAATAAAATAAAACTTTTTTAATGGACAGTTTCTGAGGTGAATTTGCAATCAGCCAATAAGAAGCAGCTAGCTAGTGCTGGTGACCATTATTATCATCAGTGTGTATTTGCACCTGCAACAGATACAGTTCATGAGTATATAGTATGTATATACTCTGTGCTAGTCCGCATCAGATGCATTTGTGTGAACGTACGCTTACTGTACTCGACCAATGCTAATTTGCCCCTTCCCACCTTCTCAACTCTGCATGCGCTCTATTTGTGGGCATGCCCAGTGACATTTTTTAAAATTTGTGCCACACAAACTGGCATAAGATGAACTCAGCATTGATGTGTTCGTCAAGCTGCACTCCTACTCCCTGCAAACTAGGAGTTCACATATGTGTGCAGAAAGGTAGAAAAACTAAAGAGGTCCATTGTGCAAAAGTTTAAGGGGTATATTTACTAAACTGCGGGTTTGCAAAAGTGGAGATGTTGCCTAAAGTAACCAATCAGATTCTAGTTATCATTTTGTAGAATGTACTAAATAATTGACAGCTACAATCTGATTGGTTGCTATAGGCAACATCTACACTTTTATACCCCTAAATGTCCAAACTCCTACCATTTTAGAACCACCATTTTTATTGAGTAAAACACATTTATGGATGTAAGAAGAGATCTTTTTAAATTTAGCACCTTTGTATGTGGGAAGCTTCTTTTTACATTTGGCAAAGTCAAAGTGCAACTAGAATTGTGCCTCTCCACCAAAATGCAAATGGAAGGTGCAAAATGATTCCCATTGAAAGTATGGGACAAGACCCAATCTGCACCAGGTCACGGCTGTAGCCAAAATCCCAATATTTTTTTTTAATTGGAAATGGCCATATTGCCCTCCTTGATGGACGGCTAAAAATGTGTCCACCCCATCCCTTTATTTTATATCCATAATCTAGCTTCACAAACTGAGATTTCAAGGAACATCCGACCAGTGCAAACTTCTTCTCCTCCGTACACTGGTATTTTGCTCTGTAAACCGATGCTTTATGGCAGAAATCTAGATACACTTATACAAGTTGTGGACCACATTACCACCAAAAAAGGATTGTGCCTTGGCTGCTTTGCACTTAGTAACTGAGGCCCAATTATTGTATTCCACCTTCCTACCTTGTTTAATTTCTTTTTATAAGTTGGAGATGCGTATGTCAGTGTACCCTCATTCAGAGTACCATCATCATCATTATCATCATCATCAGCTCTTTATATACCTTCAGAGAAGATAACATTTCAAGGAACGAGGTTTTGTAATATTCAAGGCACCAAGTGAAAAGTTTCTGCAAAAATGTAAATAATTTGGAACATTCTCCTGTTCCTAACTAACACAGTCACTGCACCCATGAGCACAGTGCATTGTAGGGGACACAATAATGATGACTGCTTGCACTAGTAGGAATAGGAATAGCTGTAATAGTCTTTCTTTAATACAGTTCACACTTTAAGGGGTCTATTAAACAAGTGGTGAAGAGCCAAAATGCCAGTGTAAACGCCGACAAAATGCTCTCTCAAGACTTCTTCTTTAATTTATCAAAGGGTTATCAGATATCATTCATTTCTCCGGCATTAAAATAATTACCAACACTTACCTCTGTCCCCATAGACCTCTATGAGAACAGCAACAATAGGCAATTTATTAAGATGCAAAAAGCAAAAATATTCACAGCAAAGTAATGTCATCTCAGGATGTCGTTGCGGGTCATTTTAAATGGGATTCAACTGAAGCCACTCCAGCATGTGCATAGCACTTTCTTCATTCACAGGCAGCGCTAGGCTGTCGGTGAACAGAAAAAGGTCTTTGTTCAGGATTGGGTTCAAACCCGGGGCTCCCAGAGCAGTCCCAGCATAGTAAATTGCAGCAACTCTTTTTTATGTACCGCTGCATTTTGAGAATGGCCCTGTGAAGCAGTAAGTTTACTATTGTGGCTCTGTGCCAGTGTCGCCTGGGCAACAGTAGTGCTCAGATGCCTCATCGATCTTTGTTTGATAACTGCAGCCAATGGGTGATTTTTTATTGTCACAGAAATAGGCAATTAGCAAAAAGCATACTTATTCTCATGATGGGGAAATTAATAATAACTAGCCCCCCAAGCTGCTAAACACAGTTTTCAGTATATCATATGAGCAGTGATGAAGCCTGTTTGAAGCATTTGGTGCACACTGCAGTTTGGTGTAATTAGCAAACTGATTTGACAGAGTTTAGAAGATTAGTAAAAGCATAATGTCCAGGTGCCAAATTCTGGGTGCATTCATGCTGTTCATGTCTGCAGTCTTACAAAGTTCCTGAGTGTCCTGGGATGTACTATTTTTGCAGCACTGTTACCTAAAGAAGGCATGGCCATGAGGGTCTGTGGGTGTGGCTATGAGGGTCTGTGGGTGGGGCCATGAGGGTCTACTGGCAGGTCAAAAATATTACACGGTGACAGAAGTGTATGTAGCTAGGGAAGCTGTATAGTTCTAGCTACATATACCTCTGTCACAAACAATGTAATATCAGAATCTGCTCAATATTGCTAATAATAGTTTGCATGAAAATAACATTGCCAATAACATTAATAAAATTGCCCCCTAGTTGGTTGATCATCCTCTTGACTGGTCTTTATTAGAAATGATTAGGAGTTCAAAGGATAAAACCCAAAACTCTCCCATAACCTAAACATCAAGAAAATAGTATGCAGAGGTTAAACAAAAAGGAGATTAATAAAAAACAACAACAACATAATCATGATAATTTTAAGGAAGACTAGTTAAGAAAAAATAAACAATAAGCAACGATAAGACCCCAGTTTGCAGCTCTAAATGGAGAAAGGAGGGACTGCATTAGAAAAATAGGTACCACAGTACTCCTCTTGTAAATCCTATGCATGTGACATATCTGCCAGCAAGGCATAAAGCCAACGAAACAGATGGCTTCCACAAATTTTAAAATTCTCCAGGCAGTGTAACTCACCATTTTGCTAATCATAAGGTTTTTATTTAAGTCAACCCCTTTTTATCTCCCCTCTGAAGGCTTAAATGAAGATAAAACTAGATCCTACTCGACTGAAGAAGAAAAGAGATTTTAGAAATGTTGGTCATCCTGGTAGACATCTGCTTCAAACATAGAGACAAAGAGGCTTCCGGAGCAATATAAGAGATTAAGAGAGTAAAACGATAGTTAGAATGACATAAAAGTAATAAAACACAGTGAGAGGATACAGGATAGTTAGCAGATGTTTATTTTGATCAAGATGGGAACAAGTTCAAAGAAAGTGCAGTATGCAAAAGTTATCTGAGAGCGATGTTAACAATTAAATAGATATTCTGTGTATATACTATATATATATATATATATATATATATATATATATATATATATATATATATATTATAGACTCCATAGAGAGGCACTAGACATGTAACACAATCATTTATAGAGGAGGTACTGTATTCCTAGATTTATATTTACATCCCTTTCTATACAGTGTGTAGGTAAATGGCATGTTATATATTTCACATTCGTTCGGTATGCAAGGAACATATCATCACCATTTATTTATATAGTGCCACCAATTCTTCAGCGCTGTACAGAGAATATTTGTCATTCACATTAGTATCTGCCCCATTGGAGCTTACAGTCTAAATTTCCTAACCTATTAGTATGTTTTTGGAGTGTGGCAGGAGACCAGAGCATAAACAACAATGATTATCTGCGCTCACTGACCTATGTATAGTATATATAAATGCCTGTATAATGTTGGCTGACCTATACAATAGTAATGGAATGGAGGGTTAGATGTGAATTAATTACATGTACCAATATCTCTAAATCATAAATTTATTGTTCCTATAAACCCATAAGCACATAAAACCAATTGAATATAACCAGGAGGCCTCGAGGGTATAATGCATAAATGATAAATTATATAAACATCAGTTGCGGTCATATGATAAATTGTTTAAAACATCAATATGCAATCAGAAAATTCATATACATAAAAAGTGTTGGCCCAATGACAACAATAATGTGTAATGAGTCCAGTCCTAGGTGAAAAGCAATAATAATGTGCTTTATAATCAAATCATCCTGGTGCTGTTGCACAGAAAGGTGAACATCAAATTGAGGTCAAACAGGCTGGAGTCAATATATCGCTGTTAACAATATTGTAGTGTAAAGCCTGCCACAGCCATGTCCATTTGAAGAAAGTTGATGTATGTAAGCCGTGGCAACGGAGAACAAGAGCGTGCTAATGGTCAATACAAACGAGATCATTACATTTATGATTTAGAGATATTGGTACATGTAATTAATTCACATCTAACCCTCCATTCCATTACTATTGTATAGGTCAGCCAACATTATACAGGCATTTATATATACTATACATAGGTCAGTGAGCGCAGAGAATCATTGTTGTTTAGTTCTTGTATAAGGAGGGATCCTTATTTCTGCTGCAGCTCCTGCATTCCAGCGGAAGTAGAGCGCAAACTCACTCCTGAAAAAGGAAACCAGAGCATGGAAACACAAGGAGAATATACAAACTCTGTACAGGTCTCAAACTCTGTACAAACTCTGTTCGGGTATCAAACTCATGAACCCAGCGCTGTGAGCAGAATTGCTAACCACTGAGCCACCATGCAGCCCCAATTGTTTCTATAGACTGTAAGCTTCCGACCAATGCCCTCTTTATCTGGTGGCTAATATATATATAGTCTTGTTTTATTATTGTGTCTGTCCCGATTATAAAGCATTGTGTTGCTTGCTGGAACAATATACATGTATTTAAATGACTAAATTTTAGTATAATTGAACTGCTATCTATAGATCACTATTGTACAGAATTGTGTTATTTAAAACGTAAACTATAGCTACATAATAAATATGTATACATAGTGTGAATTAAAGAACTTTGGGAACTATTCAGAAATGTATCTAGGTTATTGGGGAACTTCTTTAATTTACCACCTGCTCCCTATGCACTTTTTGAGGTCTATTTAACATTTAGATATAATCATGATCTCTCACTGAGAGGAACCTAAGACCCGGGGGTAAATGTATCAAACTGAGAGTTTTCCGGCGGGTTTGAAAAACCAATCAGATTGTAGCTATCATTTATGTAGTACATTCTGCAAAATGATAGCTACAATCTGATTGGTTGCTATAGGCAACATCTCCACTTTTCAAACTCGCCGGAAAACTCTCAGCTTGATACATTTACCCCCCGGTGTGGACATTTAGTGGTTGGTCCCCCTCCAGACTGCTCTTGTGCTCTACAATAGCTCGTGCGCAGCACAGGGAAGGAGGTGTGTGCAGACCAATATACCACAACCTACCACCAGGCACCCTTTAGAGGTACCCGGTGGTAGGTTACCATGTTACTTTGTACTCCTTTCCCCTTCAGCACCCCTGATCATGATTATCAGCTCTTACTGAATTCTATGTTTAATTTAAAAACCACCAGGAAATTATATGTATCATTTTCGATATTACTGAGTAAAGTTTGTTTTAAAGTGACATATATAACAAGTTTTGTGCAGAATATCTTGTCCTTTTCGATATCTAGAACAGTGTATTGTTTACACAAAATATTAACTCTTTACCTTATGATCTTTGTTTTCTGTGCCTTCATTTTTTTGCATTTGTGTATTGGTATGAATATTTATATTTTTGATGTTTGGACCTCCTGCTTTAGCCTTGCAACTTCTTTGATGGATTATGAGACGGTCACTTGCAAAGGTTCTACCACAATTTGAACATGGCAACAGTTGCTCCTTAAAGCTCTGCCAAGCAGCTTTATTTTGTTCCTCCCGGCTGGTTTCTGCAGACAAAGCCATTTGAGGTTTCTGGGGAATGGGTCTTCGTTGCCCTTTAGGTAACCTATCATTTTCTACTTTCCATTTCTCAAGACATTTCGGCTCATGTATTGGGAGAGATTTAGTGCCAAACTCCCGTCCACATATGTAACAAATTAATGTTTTTGGTTTTGTTGGATTTTGAGTATTCTGTGTATCAGAAAACTCACTGGCTGTTTTAGCTGCTGTTATGGAACTGGGATTTGTTAGTGTTTTGTTAACTGTGGAATGTGGAGATCCTAAACTCTTGCCGCTTGGTTTGCAACTTTTTTGGTGTACAAGAAGCCTTTCTGGAAGAAATGTACGACCACAATTTCCGCATGGTAAAAGCTGTGCTTGGGAACTTTGCCAGGCTGCTGCATTTACAGCATCGTCAGAGCTATCTGCAGAAGTCTGAGGTTTTATTGGGACTGCTCGTCGGAGAGACTTTGGGAGACTTTTATTCTCTATGTGCCATTTCTCCAGGCATTTGGGTTCATGTATATCAATTGATTTCGAACCAAATTCTCTTCCACAAATGTAGCACACTTTAAAACCTGGTCTTCGAGGAGGAATAACCGGTCTGTTGGCCTGATTCTGGGACATAGTTTTGGTTGATCTTTTAATTAATATAGCAGTTTCTGGTCTGATAGGTCTACGGATACGTGATATGGACTTAACATTTACTTCTTTGGTGGCCTTACTTGTTTCATTGCTATTGGTCATTAGATACTATGTTTTAATTAGATGTATCTTGAAAAACGTCTTTTGTGGTATCGATGTAATTTTTGCATTTTAGTCAATGCTCAGTAAGGAGTTTCACCTTTCGTCCTATTAGAAAACAAGTAAGTCATTCTATGTCTAGTCTGTTTAGATATTCCGCTTTCTGTTTTAAAGATGATGGACTTTTGTATCTGCTCAAAATGACATTTTCTTCAGCTACAGACCTCTGATTTCTATCTGAAATATACAACAGATAAATTTAGTATTCTTGAGGTATGAAGCATGTTTGAAATATTATTATCATCATTTTTATTATAGCGCCAAGAAAAAATGCAGAACTTGACAACCAGATATTTTTGACACATCAGTTCATGAAATTGTAACTGAAGCCCATACGACTGGTGCATGTGCAGACACACCACATGGGCAATTTAATCACAAGCAACCAACTACTAAATATTTGCATCATTATAGAGGACCTGGAGGAAATCCATGTGATCACAGAGAACATTCAGGCTCCATGTATAGAATAACTAACTTTCTAATATAATATTTAGTGAATATCATCTTCTCAATGCACATTTTTTACTTAAACAAATATAATGCTTTCATCCTTGCATTTCAATCAGCCACAACAAGCAAATCAAACCATCTTGATTATTCAATGTTTGCTTGTACTTGGTGGGTAGAGACATGAATTTTCCAGGGTATGGTTTACAGTGTAATTCTCCATATTGGGCCAATCATGCTATTTTGTGTGAAATAAAGGGTGATTCAGTGTTAGACATAAGATAGATGTGAGGATAAAGCACTTTTGAAGAAAAAAAAGTTAATAAGAAGGAAATATATACAATAGCCCCTTTTTACAGACTTAGTGCCTTTAAAACTTTCCTATACAGTCAGCTATTTTGAAGGTATCACCTATAATTCACTTATTGTCATTTCACATGTTGTTCAAACTTGTGTATAAATCAATTCACAAATCTTTTATTAGTGGTTCAAAAAAAGTGTTCAAAGGGAGGTTTTAAGTATATAGAAAGCAATTTTTAACTTAAAATTGTTTATCTTTTGTTAGTTGAATCATTGAATAATTTTTACAAAAACATTTTGAGAGATGATATAAAAAAACGTAAAGATCGATTTATCAACACTTGTTTTCGGTGACAAGAGAGCTTTTTTTGTTTAATCCCTTATATGTATGTAAAACTACATTAACAATGTTATTGCCAGCGATAAGCCCTCCGGCATTAAGTACTGCCAGCTCTTACTGGTAAGGGGTTGCCCATGCTTCATGACTACTCATTTGATAACTAATTTAAAGTGATGTTTTAGTAGAGTTTACTATAGTGATGTCACAGAAGCCACCACTGAACACATTGCCAGCCTGTTCTGTACTATTATGTTTTAGTTTCCATTCTAGGACAAATATATATTGTGGAAAACTTGAAGCAATTAGTGTATTCTGTGGAACCGGTTACTTTAATTTATGTGCTGATGGTTTTAATCAGTAGTACGATCAATGGTATGTTAGTAAGAAGTACTTTTATAAATCCTCAGGACAATGGTCAAGGTTATATATTTATATTAATCTGAAATAAATATATCCTGCATTTTGTGTGTGATATTATAGTAAAATGTTCAATAATTCTGCCAGAAGTTCAGGTATAATTGCAGTTGGTACATAATTTGAATAGCAGGTAAATACCAAGTTGTCCATTAATGGTATCAAGTACAGTTAGAAGTAAGCATTGCTATTTTGCATCCCGATATAGACTAAGGTGCATCTTAAACTTAGAGCTACTTAAGTTTAGAGAGGTGGCCAGGGGGAGGGAAGGGGGTACAATTATACACCACTTACAGTAAGGGCGTGTTCACTTAAATGCGACTGAGTCTTAACAGGTGGTTAGCATTGCTGCCTCCTAGCACTTTGGCTATGGGTTCAGTTTCTACAAGCACATTATCCCAGTGTTTGTGTTCCATTTTCCACACACAGTACAAAAACATGTTGATAGGCTACTTGGCCTCTGAAAAAACAGACCCTGGACCATGTGTGCTTGTTTGGTAGGGGATTTAGAGTGTAATCTCCAACAGGGCAGGGAAGAGCGTGAATGAGTCAATATCCTCTGGAAAGCCTGGTGTAATATTTTGGCACAAATAAACCATAATAGTAAAAATAATTCCACTTGGCTGCTTGGCGTGCCACTGAGTGTACAAATGGCTGAATCATTAGTAGACATGTTAGCATCCAAACATCCTCAGTAATTGATTTTGCATATTGTAATCAATGCAATCGGCAAAACATACTCCTGATAAATGAAAGTATTTCAGGGATCAAACCTAAGTGTGCAAGAGAACCACATATACATATAATCTGTGTTTTGTATGTCTAGTTAATAATTTATAGACAACAATATTGTAAGTGAGCAGAGACATTTATATTTATTTTTATTCCTTACCTTTAAGATGTACAATAAGTGTCAGCTCCTCTGTGCAGCCTGCTGCCTCCTACCCTGCTGCACAGGAATGTCCGCTTCTCCGGTTGCTACAGTTACTGTAATGTAGCTGCTATCTCTTGGTATCTAAGCAACATGTCAACAAACCTGATGAAACAGCATCATTGTGACATGGCTCCTTACTACTTCAGCAAATAATAATAATACAAGTTACTGCTCTCTATTTGCAGATGGCTATTACCTGCACAGACATGTACTGCTGATAAATTAAGCAATAATTAAACACAATAAATAGCAACGTTAGAATACTATCTTTTATAGCAATTGCATTTTACACAATATTTTATTCCTGCTACAAATATATTGTTCCTGCAACCCATGTAATTGTTATATATGGCTATAAGTCATGGAAACAACAAAAGTAATACAATATATGTAACACATGTTTGGTACTCATCAGTTTAGTCAATACAATTTTATATATAAACATACAAACACATTCAAATGTGAAAATATTTAATGAAAGCAGTATTTTGATGTTTGCTAAACAGAATTAAGAAATGGAGATGCTTATTAATTAGTATATGTAAGAGTATATCCGCAAACAATATTATTCTTAAATATGTTAAATAGGTTTTTGTTTTGCTAATATATAAAGTGGGGGCATTTATAGAAATAAGTGCATAGTTCAACTTTGCAAAGGCTGTGTAGAATTACTGGATGGTTCATTTAGAAACAAAAAGAAATATACAAATATTCTGTAGTGACAGGTTTTATAAATGTTCCCTGACTAGCAACTTGTTCTTGTTCTGCACCAGGTCTGACCTACTGAAACCATTAGTAGCGCAAGATACTTAGGAGAAAGGACTACTTACATTATTATTCACTAAACAGTTTTATAAATGACCCCAGCAGTGTCCTGGTGCATTTTGTAGCAGTGACAAGCAGTGAACAGCAGCATTATAATTGCTTATATGGCCTTTGGAAACTTTGCTGTTGTATTGCAGTCTGTTACATGGCTATCATAAGTCTGTTTTAATTATTGCGCTAATATTTAAACAAACATATGAACATCTGTGTATCTATTGCTTTCATGGTTTTGTATACTTTTCATACTATGTTGACATCAGCTGACTTTCTACTTAAGTGTTTTACTAGTTTTTACAGATTTTTATATGAGCAAGAGCACTGACCTGAGAATGCCATCAATCAGCAGGAGCAGGGGAGGATTGAACTAGACCGATGCTACCACTAGGTGGAAGCCTAGAAAGCCAACTTTTGGGGGCACATAAAACACTATGTCAAATATTTAGTCTTTTTATTTCCCTTGTGGTGCCCCCCCTCCAACCGCCACTGAGCGATGGTCATCCTAAGAATTTAATTAAAAGCACCCTGATTGGCTGTTAATGGGGAAAAAAGGGTGTGTTTAGCTACCTAGATTTATTTAAGTACTACCCCTTCTCTTCTGCTGCTGCCTACCTTGTGTAGAGGAGGGTAATGTCAGTCTCAGTAATAGGCTGGGAGTATAGCGCTGTGACATTACCACTTAGCACCACCCACCTAGTCACTGGCACCGGGGGCTGACTGGGGGGCAGGAAGGCATCTGACCCTTGGGCCGCTCCCATAGTAGTAGTGTGGCACCTTGGGCTGGGTCATGGGCAATCTACATTGTCTTTCCTTTAAAATGCTCCTAATAGGCTGCTAAGCCGAGCCTCACCCTCCTTGGGCTAAATTGTTTCAGCCAGTGCTTGACTAGAGGAGCAGAAGCCAACAGCAGGATTTTTTGTGATCATCATAGCATGGAGACTTCCACCCACATCCTCTGTCTGACGCCTCCCACAACTGCTTTACTCAAGGCAAGAAGCGGCAGGAGAGGGGAAGGACAAATTACAAGGTCATGGTCACCCTTAGGGTAGGGAATTTCCAGTTGCTCAGAAACTCCCTTACATTCGAATCTCGACAGTTCTGTGGTTTAGAAAGAGGGCACAGCTATTAGGAACCACATGCCTACATTAAAAACTATAACACTTTTTGTCTGCAAACTAAGACCCATTTTTGTGGGGATATGACTATGTTTAATGAACTTTGTCTATAACAAATGACTGCCTTAATTGTTCTTACATTCATTAATGTATAGCTTATTTTACGTCTCATTCTTTTTTTATTTAACAAATGTTACTACAGCATGTCCCTCCCTCATCCCCATAGCCAAGGATTTGGGAAGCACCCTCTAGAAATTTCTGAGAGTAGGGGCAAGGTAGGGGTGTGTGATTTACAAGCATGGATGAAGGATGGGGAATGTATTATAGGATCCAAGGTGAGTGAGGGGGGATGAATTACAGGTAGGGGGGTTGAATTAAGGGAGGGCAAGAGGTGGGGAATGAATTGCACGATGGGGATGAATTATTGACTATGGAAATGATTTACAGGATGGGGTGCAGGTTTGCTGCTACACTGATCTCTCTATCCCTTTATTACTTGCTATATCACTCACTTTATCTCTGACATGATTTTTCTATTATTTGATTTCATTACTTTCCTATCAGCCTGTTACCTGTTAGCCCAGAGATCCACTCTCCCAGCATTCCCTCTGATTCCAACTGACAGCTCCCTCACGTTTTTTGCTTTGATTATCCCAGTAGAGAGAGGCGCAGTAGAGAGAGGCACAATCAGCTAGCTTCCCAGATACATATTACTACATTTAATACAAAGCAATTTGGTCATTACACTCATTACTTAGTATGACCCTCTCTGTGTCCACTCCTACCCTCTAGAATGTAAGCTGTCAGAGCCCTCTTTCCAAGTATTTACTTTATATAATTATGTACATTTTTTGTTTGTATTTATGTAATTTTTGTTGTTGGTTCGAAACCCTATAAGGGGCCCTGCACTGTGGACCCCTTGCGATAGCTTATAAATTAAAGATAATAATAATAATTCAGTATGAGAAGGTGGAAGGCTGACGCTCTACATATGGGGGCTAGATCCCTAGCACAAGTCCTGGCAGTGAAGACATTTACTTCTGTGCTCCAATGTGCTGCAAGGTATGATGGGAAGTAACATCACACTTTGAGGTAGGGAGTATAACTATTGGATATCGGAAGGGAACAAAGACAACACTTGAGGTGAAGGAATTTTTTATGTTTTGTCAAAAAGAGATATACATAAATGCCAACGGTGGAACATAGCTTTCTGAACTAACCTTCATCCTCCTTTTTACCTGAAACTTGAACATTTTTCATAAGAAATTACACTACTGCTTATCATCATCATCATCTATTTATATAGCGCCACTAATTCTGCAGCGCTGTACAGAGAACTCACTCACATCAGTCCCTGCCCCATTGGAGCTTACAGTCTAAATTCCCTAACATACACACATAGACATAGAGAGACTAAAGTCAATCTAATAGCAGCCAATTAACCTACTAGTATGTTTCTGGAGTGTGGGAAGAAACCAGAGTACCCAGAGGAAACCCACGCAAACACAGGGGGAACATACAAACCCCACACAGATAAGGCCATGGTCAAGAATCAAACTCATATATCTTCATGTTCACCAGTACTATAGCGTGTTACAACTAGTTTAATTACACTCACATCTTCTCCTCTGCCTTCTTCGTGGCAGTAGCTGCCACCGCACATGGGGTATATAAGTTGTAGCTCTGTTTCCAACAGACAACACAATACTAAAGTAAAACCCCAGGCTACATACAGTAACTGAGCCAAGGCAGGTAATTCCAAGAGTGTCTGTTCAGCAAAAGCCTTCTCCCTAACTAGAATAGGATGGAAGTTCAGTTATTATAAGTAGTAAAGGAGTTATGCTTGACAGCAGCTCACTGTTTTAAGGTTTCTGATTTTGGTTTTGTGTTTCCATCTTCTGCTGTCCTCATTTCACCCATAATGCACTACTGGTAGCTGCACAGAAATGCCATCCACCAAGGACTGCTATATTATTGGTGGGTGATAATGCTGCTGTCTTGTAACAACAACACTCACCTTCCTATCCAGCTGCTACAATTGCTATTTTGTTTCCTATATCAGATGTTCCCCAAACCTCTTAGATTGTAAGCTCATTTTGGCAGAGTTATCTTTACCTTTTGTTTCATGTCATTGTATATAATTTATTTGTGCTACTTCAGTCTACACTGCTGCATAGTTTGACAGCGCTTTATAAATAAAATATAATATGAATATAAATATTATTCAAATTTATACATATATAGTATACTAACATTGTGCCTAATAGATAAGTGAGTTTTACCACCTACAAGTTTTTTCTATTTACAGACACAATATTACAATCTCTTTTGAGTAATGTGAGTACTGCAAGATTTATGTTCTGCATACTGAATGCAAGGCACAATATCAAAAATCAAATGAAAAAACACAAGCCCACTGTTTCACCAAACCTAAAAGTTCATACTCCATAAAGTATTTGAACATAAACATAACTGGATTTCTTTAATATTTTAAAATACCTCGTATTAAGCCCATGGTGATACTCTAGATGCAGAAAACAGACAGCAATCATGCTGCCTATTTTAAATCTGAGACAATTTTTTAAATATATATTTTAGGTCATCTGATTTTTACCAATTTCTTTGTAAGAAAATATTGGGCCATAATTTTAGCAGTTACTTGAAATACATATTTGTACAACAAAATTGGACATTTGTGCCTGATATAATACAGATCAGATGTGAAGCTGGTAATCCTTTAATTTAACATTTTCAAATGTCAAAAACTAGACCCTAAAGGAATGGAGTGGAGCCAGGGAATCAGTACAGCACGGTCCATGTTTAGGGTCAGAAGAAGCTGGGATCAGTGGGCCGTTGCAGACAGGATGGTCAGGGGATAGGTAATAAGGACAGGGCTGACAGCAAACAGGAATATCCAAGTAACAGATCCAGAGGTCAGATCAATCTGAGAACGAACAGGGTCCAAATAGCAAACCAAGGATCACAACGAAAGGTCAATCCAGAGTGCTGCAGAATCCATAGAACACAATAGCAGAGCAGGTCAGCAATTCCTCAAAGAGACACTATAACCGGCAAGGGAGGCTAATACCCCATTCATACTGCACCAAAATCCCGGGTTTTTCCTGGGTCGAGCTGAAACGACCCGGGTCTTGGTGCAATATGAATGGTACAAGTGAAAAATCCCGGGTCTAAAAACCCGGGTCTTCAACCCGGGATTTATCGAGGGGTAATTCCCGGGTCGGACCCGGGTTGCCTGCAGCCTGCACTAAGAATGGTGAGGGAGAGAGAGAGAGAGAGAGCGAGAGAGAGAGAGAGAGAGAGAGAGAGCGAGAGAGAGAGAGCGAGAGAGAGAGAGAGAGATTTTTTTTTTTCATATTCCAGCTTTCAGCCAATGAAATGTTCTCTGGTGATGACTCCCACAAATTGCCAGGGCACAGACTTGTGCAGTATGAATGGGGTCAACCCGGGAAATTCCCGGGTCCAAGGTGCAGTATGAATGGTGTTTCTGAGCTGGGACGCTCCGAGCCCCTGCAAAAACCCGGCTTCAAAAACCCGGGATATTGCAGGGGCGGCAGTATGAAAGTGGTATAAGCTCTCCCTGCCTTAATTACACAAAGTAGCCAATAAGAGAAGAGGGGAAAGCTGCATCATAATAAGCCTCAGGGGCTGCCTAATTAATGGGTTTAACTAAGTAATTAGCCCACAGGCTATTTGCCAACCTAATGCGCATGCATCTGACTGCCACGCGTTGTCAGGACGCAGCACTGGTTAGAAATGCATCCTGGCCGTTGCCATGGTGACGGCCGGTGTTGAGCAGGGGAAAGTAAGGACCCAGCTGTTGCCATGACAGCAAGGATGCAGCTAGTTTTATGTATGTACTGCTTTCCACACTGCCTTGTAATACGCATTACTGGTGACTGCATATGTGGGTTACCGGTGGATCACTGCCAAAGCAAAGCAAGGACATCTGCATCACCGGAAGGGATGTATGACCAGCAGTTATGGCATGATTGGCTGGCCTTGTCACGTGGGGATCAGAATCTTTAAAGACTGGTTTCCCCACGCTTAGAGACATTTTGTGAGCAAGAAACAATGAGGAAGGTGCTTGGGGCACTAGTGCTAATTAATTAAGCAAAAAGGGGAGTGCAGCAATCCAATTAGGGTGAGGGATATGTTTACAAGGGATCTGAAGTGTGCCAGTGAACTTCCAGGTGAGCCCTGTGAAGACCTACTGTTGTGGATATTTTTTAGTCCCTGCTGATTATTGCTGAGTCCTGTAACAGGGTCTTCTCTCCATGTTGACAGATAAGTGTGCTCACAGTTTATACTCATATACATCTCTATCACACATAGACTGACATATAAGCACAGAACCATACTGTATCTAAGTTGTGTGATTACTGTATTGCATTTCTTCATTAAACAATAACACGGTTAACTTCAGCCAAGTAGTCTTTCCTTTCCAG
Source organism: Mixophyes fleayi (assembly GCF_038048845.1). Lineage (NCBI taxonomy): Eukaryota > Metazoa > Chordata > Amphibia > Anura > Limnodynastidae > Mixophyes > Mixophyes fleayi. The sequence continues at coordinate 374,625,915 of NC_134402.1, forward strand.
ACAACTGTTAAACATATATACTAAACATATATATTGCTGACAAGTTAATGTAACCTGGGTTACCAAGTGCACCAATGGTATCCAATTTTCCTTATTGTTAATATATTGTTTACATTAGATAGCCAGAATGAAAGGTTCTAATCTCATTGAATGTATAGGAGTTTTACGCCCCAGTGATTAGTGAATGAACTTTTATGACCTTCAACCCCATGTGTTATTCATGTGATGAGCTATATTTATCTATAAGGATTGTACTGGCCAACTTCTATTTAATTTAATCTCATTTAATTCTATTACAGTCATGTCTACTTTGTTTGCTATTTTTTTTTTATCTATTCCTGGTCTACCACAGTAAACTGTAATTACTAACAGGCAATCAGGTTTAGTTTGGGTGGTAAATTATCACGGTTAAAGTGGTAGTACTGTAGGGACATATAATCCGAATATGGAGAGGTGTTTCATAGTTAACTAAGTGATTGATAAACTGCTCGATTGAGAGTTGTTTGAATGAGTTGCATTGCTATTCTGACTGAGAGCTGTGTTGGAAATTAAACTGTATATTGCATTTTGTACATTTCAAACCATTTATGTCTTCCCACCAATTCAATTCAAATCTATTTTCCCATAATCTTAACCCTTTATTGAATGTACCACAGTGGTTTTTATTCACATGCTTGGTTGTGTTATTCCTGAGAGGTCTTTGTGGATTCAAGGGGGTCTTCCAGTTGTACCTTAGTAAGACATGCTACCCATAACCTCATAGAGTGCAGCAGAGAAGATTTTGGTGGAGGCACTGTGCCGACAAGACAGAAAGTGAGGGACGTACACGCAACATATCTGCAACACCCCTCTCAGAGCTGGAGTGTTACAGAAATAACCTTGCCATAACCAAACACATGCAGACACAAGTATGGCAAAAGGCTATGGACACACAGAATAAATGTAGGTATTTTAGAAGTATTTGCATTTGATGCAAGTCAGTTGGCAACCAGTCTGTGAAGGGCAGAGTAGCATGAGATCCTGAACTGCTAGAACCGTCTTGTGAGATGTTCACCTATAACAGACCCCATTTCCGAGGAACTTGTTATGTTCCACAGTAATCGGTTGCCCCTAGGACTTAAGCTCGGCTAGTAGCAGTTGCTAATCTAGCACTTGCCTGGTGGAGTGGACAGAACACAGTAGGAGATAGGGAGCAACTAGAATGTTTATTAGCAGAACTCAGATCCAGACAGGTAAGGGTTAATGTAGAGTAACAGACAGGCCTAGGTAAGGAGCAAGAGAAATGAGCAGTTCCTTTTAAGCAAGTCTAAGTTCAGGGCAGGCAGAGATATAAGAGCAGATCTGCTAAACAAGCCGAGGTCAGAATGCAGGAGAAGATTGCAGATCCTATAAATATTGCAGGTAGAAATATGAGAGCAAATTTGTCTAACAAGCAGGAGAAGACAGAGAACCCTTAGAACAATCCGGGTCAAATACTTAGCAGAACAGGGCAGGATAAAAGGCACACTAGGTCAGCATTAGACTGGCAACAGTAAGCAGTTTATAAAATCAGCAAAACCAATCAGAGGTTGCTGGAAGATTGGTGGAAGAGTGCAGCAGTGATTGCAGAGTTGATGATGTAAGCTGAAACCTGAAGAGACACTGGTTGCTATTTACATAGCAACCAGCTGAGTCTGTGGAGAATGCCAGCAAGAGATCGGGTATGCAGCGGTGTTTACCACATATCTACACATATGAGAGCCACAGGCATTGTTAACTACAGGGAAGAGAAATAGGGAAGTAACAGATTAAGTATGCAGATGAGATCCTATTTTTTAACATAGCCTAATGTTGTAGTGCAACCACTATTCAAAGTGCAATGGAATGACAGGCACTAAATAAGCTGTGTGCAGGGACAAGGTAATGGTCGACCCCATAGAATAGCAAGGTTCAAAAAGTTAAACAATAAAATATTAAAACAATTTTACCATGTTCTCTATTTAAAAAACCTATATCCAGCAGAGATTATTAAAGATGATCCCATGCACAATAATTCTCCATTACTCTAATCAGAAAAGAACTGAAAAACCATCTACGGCCCAATCACACATTCACAAAGTGAACAGAGTTCATTGCATAGAGCACACTGGTCATAGGTTAAAAAAAACAGGCACCACACTCAAAACGTTATTAGTACAGTGAGCAGTGGTGGGATTCAGCCGGTTCGCACCGGTTCTATAGAACCGATTCCTAAACTAGTTGCGGTTCGGCAGAACCGTTTGCTGGCCTGCTGTGTGGCGGCGGCGGCGGGGGGGGGGGGTGGTTTGCAGGCGGGTTCTGGGCTGCTCCTCTTCATTGGTGGGGGGAGCAAAAAAAAATAAAATAGAGATTTACTCACCTGATCGCGGCCGCGCCGGCATCCCTCCTTCCTCTCTGCTCTGGTAATGCTGAATGACAGGCGTGACGTCATCAAGTCACGCCTGTCATTCAGTGAGGAGCAGCGCGGAGAGTAAGCAAGAAGAGAGAAGACAGAAGAGAGGAGAAGAAAAGAAAAGCTAATAGAAAGGTAAGTGAAAAAAGGGAATTAAGCAGAAAGGCAAACTATGAGGAAAAAGGAGATGAGAGAGGCACAGTAAGGAAAAAGGAGATGAGAGAGGCACAGTAAGGAAAAAGGAGATGAAAGAGGCACAGTAAGGAAAAAGGAGGTGAGAGAGGCACAGTAAGGAAAAAGGAGGTGAGAGAGGCACAGTAAGGAAAAAGGAGGTGAGAGAGGCACAGTAAGGAAAAAGGAGGTGAGAGAGGCACAGTAAGGAATAAGGGGAGAGGCACAGTAAGGAATACGGGGAGGAGAGAGGCACAGTAAGGTAAAAGGGGGGGTGGGAGAGGCACAGCATGAGAAAAAAGGGGGGAGATGCACAGATTGAGGGAAAAATGGGGAGACAGGCACAGTATGAGGAAAAAGTGCGGGGGAGAGGCACAGTATAAGGAAAGAGGTGGGGAGAGAGTCACAATAGTAGGGACTATTAATTTAAGATGGGGTGGTTTGGGGGTGAGTTTGGGGAGAATGAGGTCTCTATTAAATGTGCCTATGAATTATTTAATGGCAGTGACAGGTTCGGGAAATAGGTATATTTCTGAAATGCAAATACTATTCATTTATTGCTGGACCTGTTTGTAGGGAGGGAAATAGGTTTATTTATTAAATATGAATACTATTATTTTAATGTTGGGGCTGGAGGAAGCCCTAATTATTAATCGTGGGTGCTATTGATTTAACCTCGGGGCTGGCTGTAATTTTCTAAATGTACCCATTTTTTTTCCAAATAGGTCCTCCAACATTCCAGGATCCAGACAAGCCGCAAAAAAACCTGCAGCACAGGTGGTGAAAGTAAGTAGAACAGGTAGGAGAGAGCAGCAGAGTCTGTGAAACGTTGTGATTCTAGTGGGACAATCCTAATTTTTGGTGACCGTTCAATGGTGTACACAACAATGCAGGTTTTTTGGTCTGTAGGAGGGTGCATCAACACACCCATTAGCAATTTTGAATAAATATTGAATAAAATTTTAGTACATTTTATATATATATATATATATATATATATTATTTTTTATGTTAGTTATAATGTGCGGTATCATTGCTAGTTTTAATGTGCATTATCAATGGTATTTTTAATATGCGGTATCATTGCTAGTTTTAATGTGTGGTGTCAATACCAATTTTAATGTGGTGTTTTGATGATTGTTTTAATGTACAGTATTTTAGTTTGTGGAAACAATGATATTTCTTATGCAGACAACCCAGGCGAGCCCTCTGGGAGAGCTGTAAGTGTCATACTGTGGGCTGTAGGTGATGTAATGCAGCATCTGTCACTATTCCCTTAATTTTAGATCTTAGGGGCCCCCCTGTCTTAAGTGCCCCGGGCCCCCCAAAGCCTTAATCCAGCTCTGTGTGCGGCTGCTTTAAATTTTTTCACCTTGTGCACTGCAGCTTGCCCTGCTGGCCTGGACAACGATCCCAAATCAGTTTAATAGCTGACACCGGCCTGGCTCTGCTGTTCTAAGCTGTGCAGGGCTGTTCAGGCTGTCAGTTATCATGTAAGCCCCACCCTGCCTCCCTTGTTCTTTGCAACGATTGGCTCCCCCTAAACGTGTCCTGAACGCACAACAGACTGTGCAGAGGAGAGATGCGAGAAGATGATCCAGCCCAGGACGGAGGCCGCGGAGCCACCATCAGCCATCACGCGGCAGCGCAGAAGAGCAGAGCAGACAGGCAGCCCGGGCCGGGAGTACGGACATTACTGGGTCACTCACCGTCGCCGACCGTCGGCATCTGGGGTGAGTAACCGTGATGATGCTGATGTGCTGAGCCTGTCACTGCAGGTCTTACCGGCCTACCGCTGAAGGAATGGAATCCTACTCCTACAGTGCAAAGATGGTTAAGGGTAAATCACACAGCTGATGATGCTCGGATAAAAGCAAAGAAAATTGCAAGTGAGGACGCCAATCAAACAGCAATATGGAAATATTTTCACTAACTGTGAGGTATTTAATATTAAAAATCTTCCGTTACACATAATCTAGTTGTCTTTACCTCTTTTACTGTTCTTATTGCAGTATTTCATGCGTGAATTGTTAGACTACCTTTCGGTATATCTTTTGGTATAGTTAAAATGGTCATTAGGACATAGAACCTGTTGTTAATTTTTTTGAATCCCACCACTGACAGTGAGCCAATGCTAAGGAATCACTTCCTGATGAACTTTAGGACAGCCAAATAGCCTGGGAAACCATTAGTACTATGAAACCATTTATTGTAAATTGCATTACCCTGTGCAGGAGCTGCCTCTGGATAGATGTGGTGGCAACAGCAGATTATGAGGACCTCATGCTGATCTCAGCACATTGTGAGTACCTGGAGGTTAGTACCCTGAGCTATGGCTTTTGGAGTACATGAAGCTACAACGAGGCACATAGATACATTTGAGTCAGTATGGGGGCATATGAGGCTATATTGGGGTTTTATGAATATTTGTTATATAATAGCTTGTGATGCTATTAAAGTGTTTTTCTATGCGCCGCACATTAAGGAGCTCATGCTGAGTTGGACATAAGTTTGTATTTTTGGATGCATTTCTGTACTGTACATGAGCACCAAATTAATGTAGGCATACATCCATATGCAGATTTTGTTGTATGTAACACTTACAACTCCTTATGTAAGGACAGGAGGAAGAGGGGAGAGAAGGAGAAGGCAAACATAGGTTGAGTACAGTAAGGGCATGTTCACATAACTGTGACTAAGGTAGACCTGGAGGGCATGCAGATGTAAATAAACCTCTAAAGAGGCCTATCTCTTGTGTTTGATGGAGGCTTGGTACAATGAGATGCAGGGGAAGATGACAATCAACTGCACTAGTTAGCCACTTCTGATTGTGCAATAACCCCTTTACGTAACTCACTAGTGTATATGCTATATTATAGGAAGTTGTGGCAACTATTCTAATCAATTAATATAACCATTTGGACTGCAGCAAGAGTGAAGATTCCCATCGATTTCTCAAGGAGAAAACAACAGATGTATCGAATTGAATTGGAACTACAATTTATATGGATCATGCAAATGCTATATTTATTAATAACTGTCAAAACCAGAGGCAGGCTGGGATGGGGTAAGGGGGGATTCTGCTTCCCCCGGATCGGTCCCAGAGTAGGCTACCTTGGGCTGGATCACTGGGACACCTGCATTTTGTTCTTTTAATATGTTCTTAATAGGCTGTTGAGTCAAGTCTTGCCTCACGAGCTAAAATTTGGCAGATCTCCCCTGATCAAAACATTATTCTCTTTGGAGTATGTGGCTCTTCATTACATTATTATATTCTGTACAATATGGGTAATGCAACTTTTGCTATTATGGGACGTAAATATACACGTTTCTTACTCCTGACATAAACCTGGTGCATAGGCTAGTGATGTACAGCTGGATGCATCTTGAGATACGTCCGATGGGCTTTGTCTCTAATAAATTTCCATTTTTTAAAAATGATGTCAAAGCACCGAAAATCGGCGGTTTGTCGGAATCAGCGCTATTGGAAGTTTTTTACACAACTTCATTGGTGGTGGTGTTTGGGGAGTAGCAGAAGTTTGCAGTTGGACACAGTGAGAGCATTCCTTGTAAAGTGGGAGCACATACTTTCGCACAGCAGTGCAAGAGATTTCGCTTTGAGGAGTTATATTACTTTAATGAGATAAAGGTTTTGGAAAGGACACATTTTTAGTGTCTCGTTAGGGCACACAGCCATTTGCACGCCCCTTAAACATTTTATCTCATCTGTGAGTTGACAGAGATTGGGTCTTATTATATACTTTGTTTAGTGTAAAACAAAGTTTCAAATACACACATGTTGCTATGAGGCTAAACAGAGCAGTATCTTAGTAGAAGAATTGAAGTTATTTTTAATGAAAGGGAAAGTCTTGAAGTGGTATAATGTTGATACGTGCACAGCAGACAATCTAAACACATGGGTGTAAAATATCGTAGGAGTGTCTACATAAAAATGTTTTTCTGAGTTTCCTTCAGTTATTGGTGCTAGAGCATAGAATACTTACTGGTGGATTTTGTGTTCTCAGTGCGGTTTATCATTACCCCTGTGGGTAGGGCTTATCTTTTATTTTTTCATTTTTAATATTTGTGTTTTGATGCAAAACCCCTCCAAATTGGAGCTAAAATTTAAGAGCCATGTAATTACTGCCATTGGCAATTCAAGGAATGTCGCCAGACTAAATGTTTTATATTGTATATATTTTATTAAGTACTTATATTGTGTGGATGTCATTTTTATTTCTCAATATTATTTTACTTCTGTTTATGTATGCAGGAGAGAGGTTTTTTTCATTATTGTTGACCTGTATATATTTAGCCCCATCCACCAGTGGCAATTGGGGTAAAATATTCCAGTTTTGGTTTGACATTATTTTTCAGTGGTATCAACTAAAATTCTTAAGTGAATTATTTAATTCTCCTTTAATCCTGTACCTTTGCATTCAGTCCATCTACAAGTTCCGTGCTTCCACCTGAATAACATCCTTACACAGGATTCTATTAAACAATAAATCCACTAACTCATTGTATCTTCCACTGATTTTGATAATCTCCTCTTAAAATCTGCCTTCATCAAAGTACTATATCATAAGAGTGCAAGATTATTCTTCTATATCCCACCAAAGCCATTGCACATCCTGGGCTATAAGAACAGAGCCTGGCCATACCCTAGATCTGCTGCTTAGCTCCCACTCTTTCTGATGCATGCAATAAGCACTCACACACAAAGTGCTAGCTAACTGTAGCCATGTTAAAACAGCAACTTGGCACAAACACATCCAGATCAAAGGTAAAGCCTGGTGATATTAACCCATAACATTGCACCACTAGGTGGGGCCAGGCATAAGGACAACATCTGTTACATCTCCCTTTCTTTTCCTTGTGTATTATAACACAGCTAAAGGTCTACTATACGTCTATAAATAAAGTATGTCAGGGGGCTGCAACTGGTGACTGCTCCGGGAATAATCAGTGCTCTGTCGGGCAGGGGTCTGTGTAGCTGTAATAGGTGTTAATGAGCTGTAGTAATCAATCCCCGATGCTGTATGTAGAATACTTACCGCTATAGTTGAATGTTCCATGCTTTAGTTTTGATAACTCTTTGGCATGACAACATGTGGTCGTTTACCTTCCTGACCTGACAATGGTGCCATTGGACTGCGTGGATCCACTCTCAGGCTAGGAGAAGAATGTCCACCATAGTCTGGCATCGCTGACCATTCTGCTATTCGCAGCTCCTCTCGATTGCACTTGTAAAGAGTACCGTCCACGTCAACAATATAGGTGTTTTGTGCTACCCTCTCCACAAAGGAACGTAGTTTCCAGCAGCCTGTGCGGTCTCATTTCTTAATTCATCCAGACTCGTTCGCCGACATCAAGTTCAAGCAGTTCCTTGTCTGATGAATCGTATCCCATTTTTGAAATCTGTTTCCTCTGCTGTAGTTTCTCTGGTATGCCTTGTATTACACTTGGCTGAAAATGTGTTGGCAACTGGCAAGGATGTCTTAAGTCTCCTTGACATCAGATGCTGCACTGTACTACTACCCATACCATCTGTTGGTGTGTTCCTCCAATGTAATATGGCCTTCCATATGTCTGTATTGTCAACAATAGCTTTTTTCCATAGATTGTTCACTATCTTACAGCTGATTCAGCATTACCATTTGGTTTTGGATGGCACAGAGATGATGTGACATATACAAACTCTCATTCAGTGGCAAATCTAAACTGTTCACATGCAATTGTGATCTGTTGTCTAAAATCACCCGATCAGGCTCACCATAATGTGCAAATTGTGCCTTGCAGCATTTAATTGTTGTCTCTGAAGATAGGTCCCAACTTCCCAAAAATCAGAGAAGTGGTCAGCTATCAAAATAAAAACCTTGCATGCGTATTTAAATAATCGATGCTGACAACCGGCTATGGACATGTTAGTATCTTAAGCGGTGGTAGTCAGTTTTCCGCCTGTGGAAAACCCGACAGGACTTACCTCGGCAGGAGGAAACTGAAGAGCTGCTCTCCGACTCACTGAAATGAGTGACAGCTTCCAAGGTAGACTTTTGTCAATTGCGGCCCCTGAAGAAGCCGGCATCGGTTGCTGACGTCACATTGAAGAGACTTAATGTGATCCGACTTGTTCAGGTAATAATTTAAAGAGGCAACGTCTGTACAAGGTTCATTACTATTCCATGTACCTTGTACAGGCGTTGCCTCTTTAAATTATTACCTGAACAAGTTGGATTGAGTCTCTTCAATGTGTCGTCAGCCACCGCTGCCGGCTTCTTCAGGGGCTGCAATTGAAAAAAGTCTACCTTGGAAGCGGTCACTCATTTCAGTGATTCGGAGAGCAGCTCTTCGGTTTCCTCCTGCCGGGGTAAGTACTGTCGGATTTTCCACGTCCGGAAAATGGTACCCAACCCATCTTAAGTGCCATCATTGTTTCTTTCTGTTGTACATGTGCATAGTCATTACCTGCTGAACAGTTGCTGACAAGTCTTTGATCTCACTTTGCATGTTGGGCCAGTACAATGTATCTTTCACCTGTCTGTAACATGCATCCCCCAATATGGCTTGAATGTATGCGTGGTGGCATCTCTGTTTGGAACTGTCCTAATGATTTCATCAGCTCTCCAGAATAAAAGTTTTAGTTTGGTATTACTTGGATGTAGGGGGGTTCTAGGTGCTAGATTCATGTTGTCTCTTAGACACTTCACATCAAATGTTGCACCTGCGTCTAACTGGCAGGTTCAGATTATTTAAGGTGAGCCGTGCAAACCACTTTTGGCCTGTTGATCTTACAGTTCCATTGCATTGTGCTGAGTACATCACCTCAGCACTGTGGAGGTCTGCGTCAGCTGGATTTGTTTCTTCTAAAATGTGCAGTTTTCCTGCTGAATTCTGTCTCTTGCTTGGCAAACACACTTTAGCAATGTGATTTGTAATGCCGCAAAATCTGCATGTTTTCCCAAACACTGGGCACCGTTCTTTCCCTCGTCTATGCATTTGGCTGCAGTATTTGCATGCAGTATGTATGGCTGCTGGTGCACTTTCTTGCTGATACTTGGGCGGTTGTCTGTTAACGAAAGCGTCTTTGCTGCTCTGTTGTTTTGTCTGCTGAATTGACATTGTCAATCTGCTGACTGTCCATTGCTCTAATTCTCTGATCAGTGAGCTCTGCTGTACGGCACAGCTCAATAGCTGCTGACATATGCTATCAACTAGTTATGCCCATTACTAATTTGTCTTGTATAAGTTCATCTTTTAAGATGCCGTACATACATGTTGTTGCTTTCTCTGTCAGGCGGGTAACAATGTTGTCAATTAGTTCACCTTCATCTTGTTTGCAACAGCCAAAAATGTACCTATCATAGATCACATTTTTTGTAGTTTAAGGTATTTCTCTAATGCAATGCATCTAATATTGCTTTAACATATTTTTGCTTAACCTCTGTAAGGCCCAGATTGTGCCTTCTAAATATGATGACATTCACTGCCCATCGCCCTCCTCAGTGTGGCTGCCTGCACTTCTCCTGGCTTGTCTTTGAGGCCTGTGGCTAAATCTTCAAATTCAGCTCTGAAGTTGTCCCACTTGCTACTCAAATTGCCACACATCTGCATCGCCTCTGGGGGAGGAACACTGTTAGCAGTTTCCATAATAATGTGCTTTCTCCCTCTCTCTTCAAAATAGCTGTAAACTTGAGCTCAAAGGGAAGGTGCTTGAACTTTTAATTAGACAGACCTTGCACAAAACTTACCAGAATTCTGATTGTGTCATTTCCAGTGGAAACATCAGTTGTGGGCTGGATAACTTCTGACACCATGTTTCTGATGCATGCAATAAGGACTCACACACAAACTGCAAATAATTGTAGCCATGTTACAACAACAGGACGCAAACACATCCAGGCCAAAGGTAAAACCTGGCAATATTAAGAAATAACATTGCACTACTGGGTGGAACCAGACATAAGAATAACATCTGTTACACCCGCCTCCCACCTAGTGGGCATCAGTGACCGTATCAAAACCTACTGAGCTCTTGACAACCTCCCATTGGACACCTACAGAAGACTGGGTGCCTTTGTTGCCTTCCACATCAATCCCTGCTTGCACAGAGCTCTGCAGGGCATCCTTCACCTAGCTCTGAGATCCGGCATCGCCTGAGGCCTACAACAGCACGCCAGAGGCACACCTGTCTGCGGAAATGAGGCTGAGCAGGCTTTTGCCAATCTATTCACATGGGGCACTCTGCCCACTAAATAAGCGGTGAATAACAGCATTACTGACCCTGCATTTCTTGTCTACACAAGCAACTAATCCCATCTGGGACTCAATCTTCTAATCCTGCTGCATTGATACTGACCTATCTTTAAAAAGCAAATCTTTATCCATGCAGCTCAAGCTTTTTAAGCCTCTAGATTATTAAAGATCTGGATCCAAATGGATTCTCAAAACCACACTTTGTAGTTCCCCTTTTTCGGTGTTAAACTTATAACAGGCATAATCTATGAAGTAATGTACTGCTATGTGGTCATTACCATCATCCAATGAAAAATTCCTCTCCCTAGCTTGAACCAAATCATTCTCATAAAGAAAATGTCTTATAGAGGTACTTAGAGAAAGAGGTCCACCCTCTCAGATGACAACACCTATTTAAAAAATGGAACAAACAACCACAACCTTCCCAGAGCTCTAGTCGCTCTCCTATTTCTGAACCGCAGCTAGAAGAGAAATTCTCTCCTGATATTCTGCAATAATTCACTTCTTTGTGCATGGATACCGTGGAGTCAAAATCAGATGAGATTTTCTGCTGTCTGAGGCACATAAAAAAAATTAGATGCAGACTAGACAAAACAATGCTGGTGTCATAAATGTCCCTGAAACAGTGAATGTCCGGTCTCCCAGGAATCCTCCTTGGGTCTTTAAATCAGTTCCACTAGAAGCTATTGTCGAAGTCAGCAAATTGGATAAAGTCATTTCAATTAATATCGAGCAAACTTGATTGTCTTTGTCTGAAATTATGCGTAGAGCATGCTACAGCGTGGAAGGGCGTATCCAGCCGCAACACGTGGCAATAACAGTTTTTACACTTTTGTATACATTCGCACCAACACACACATTTGTAAATAGTACACATTAATCATAGTTGCAACACTATATGTCGATATATATTAGTGTTTATGTGTAATATTATAAGCTATATGCATATTAGTGATACATATGGTTCAGGTTAAAGGAAATGTGTCATGTCTGATATCATAGTAATCCCCTTTACATCAGCAGCTGTCCGGTGCATTCGGCGAAGAGATCGCACATTGCATACTCTAGTTATTGATGTTAGGGAATAAACCTTTAATATGATGCTGACTGTAAAATGCTAATGGACTGGTTGTAATTGGAGTTTTGGCGGGAAGAACAGAGCACATCCCCTAGAGAGATGACCCCCACCTTTGGATTCCTTAGATTGAACCAGCCTATGATCTGCAACCCCCTGGACCTTCCTGAAGCATGGACCAATAGAAGCAAACCATACCATCTGCATTGTTTCACTGTATTTCTGTTTGCATATAAGCAGTAGCTCTCATCTAGTGTTCAGTCACATTGACCACAGACTTCAGACCTGAATGACTGTTCACTGGATCCAGAGCGCCTGCGATACGTAACGGCTGTACTTATTATTATTATTTCGCTTGAATTATTCTGCTACTTTTTGAGAATAAATATTTGTGCGTTGGAAACACAAATCGAGATTCGACAATCGTTATTGGATAGCGACAAAACATGCATAACACTATGGATGCAGACCTTCTTATCAAGAATGCTTACAGAACATTGAGACCAAAAACAGTTCTGGGTCAAGCCTCTTCAGGATTTCACATAACGCTTCTCCTGCTCTTCATAGTTCTAATACTACAACTTCTTACCAGTTGAATTGCTAATGTTAAGCAACTACTGTAAGCATTACTGATAATTTGGCTCCAGTAATTATTTTGGTGTCCCACCCCTGGTAGAAATTTTACTTTAATTTATGTCTGTTTAAGTTAACTAGTTACTCTCCTCTGTGCTTTTCCTCCGCCCTCCATCTGCTCCCCCTGCCCTCCGAAGTCCATCCAACCAAATAAACTCTTGACTCTTAAGAGTCACAATACTTCCATTATGCCTTCAAATTATTTTCATACCTCAGAAGAGGCCATATAACTTGCGGATAACTACCTTAGTTAAAAGATACATTGTGTTACCTGTTTGTATACTGTATCTATTGTGGAGATTCAAAGAACTGTGCCTTTATCAACAAGGTTAATGTTCAACTGCTTCTCTGCTGGCATAAACAGTATGCCTACAGATTGAATGGTAAAATTGCCTTTAATTTAAATGGGGAACTACTATTTGAAATTTTAATGATTGCATGTATTAATATACTAAATGTGCTGATTTTTTTGTTAATCTCCCACAGTTTGACAGTCCGTTGGTGAGCAGCTTTTCACCCTCTACTTAAATGAACCAGCCAACCAAGTAAGCTATTGTCACTCACCGGACTGTGAGTGCTTCTTCCCGTACATTTAGGAACCGTGGCCGTCCTCCATCCTGAGGGTCTGCGCGTGCGCAGCCCTTTCAAACCCTTCAGTACCTGTCCCTTTAACTTAATTGGCAGATCAGGCAACACTCCCTATATTAAGCACCTGTGGTCAATACCACGTGGCCTGATCTTGGAGTCTCATTCCCATGAGCCTCTGAAGGTGTTTCCTCGTGTATTCAGCGCTGCTGATTCCTGTGGTTTCCAAACCACTTCTACCCCTGTGGTTTCCAGACCACTTCCACTCCTGTGGTTTCCTAACCACTTCAACCCTCCTATGTATCATCGTGACTGTTAGCTGATTCCTATCCGCTGCCTCCGTGCACTACAGTCTTCAATCTACTTCAACTCGCCTGTGTATCATCGTGACTGTTAGCTGATTCCTATCCGCTGCCTCCGTGCACTACAGTCTTCAAGCCACTTCAACTCTGCTATGTATCATCGTGACTGTTAGCTGATTCCTATCCGCTGCCTCCGTGCACTACAGTCTTCAATCTACTTCAACTCACCTGTGTGCCATCATGACTGTTAGCTGATTCCTATCCGCTGCCTCCGTGCACTACAGTCTTCAATCTACTTCAACTCGCCTGTGTTTCATCGTGACTGTTTGGCTGATTCCTATCCGCTGCCTCCGTGCGCTTCAGTCTTCAGCTCATCTCATCTCTCCCATGTTTCCTCGAGACTGCTACAACTGATTCCTATCCGCTACTCTCCGTGCTCAACAGTTCCAGCTCAGCTCTGCTCTCCCGTGTTTCATCGTTGCTGCACCTGCTGGTTGCCATCCGCTACCTCCGTGTATCTGCAGAGTCCTGCTGCTGCTACTTCTCAGTTCTACTCGTCCTACAACAGCTGACCCGCTCTCCGTGCTTCTCCGTGTTCCCGCTGGTCTCTACTCGCCAGTCTGCATCGGATCTGCGCCTCACTGTTTTCATCTCATCTAGATCATCGCTACTCTTCAGGGTCCTCCAGGAGTCCAGTTCTACATACTACTGCTTCCTGAGTATTTGTTCCCCTGCTGGTCTACCTACCTGTGCGCTGCACCTACTTGATTACCGCTTCCCCCCTCCAGGGACTTTGCATCCTGCCGGCCTCCAGCCGTTCAGGTATCTCTGCACTCCTGTCTGACAGCCTGCTTCTGAACCACGGTATGCATACTTCTCATTGACTGTGCTGGTGTATTGCATATCTTGCTGGACTGAGTTTGTTCTCCTCTGGAGTTTACTATCCGCTGAGACTATTGCCATCATTGACTGTGTTTTCTTGTGCCGGATTACCTCAAGTGACTTTCTATTATTGCAGTGCTGTTCAGTCATTAATATATTGTGCATGTTATTGTGGATCAAGTTTAAGGTGCCCGTGTATCCCCTGTATTGCAGTCTCTCCCCGTGCTCCTCCTCACATATATATTCAGTGGTACAACTTGCTAGTGGCAGACCACTGATCCCTGTTTCCTGCGTCACCTGTTCCAGTATCCTCTCACATAGCAGTGGTACAACTTGCTAACGCAGACCACTGACTCCCCGGATACCTCCACGTGGATTCCATTCCTTCACTCAGACAGCGGTACAACTTGCTATCCGCAGACCGCTGACTCTCATCACCTCCTCGTTTCTGTTGGACATTCCTCCTCACTATAGCAGTGGTACAACTTGCTACCGCAGACCACTGACTACCTTCACGTGTCCTTTGTCCATACAGTTCCTTGTGTATTTCTACATCTATATTACCAGTGCTGCTAGTCATAGACTTTCCTGAGCATCTCCATCATCTGCTATTTCCTGTTCCGTGATCACCCTGCTACCAGAGTACCATATTACCATCTATACTGCTCTGGTAAGCCTATCACCTGGGGATCCCTGGGTAAAGACTCCTAGTGCCCGTGACAGTAAGATCAGGCCATGACAGACCCAGATACGGAACCTACAGCCAAAGAGATGCTGCAGCATCTGGTCACCCGTGTGGAGCAACAGGATGCTCGCCAACAGCTGTTACTTCAATGCTACCAGTCGTTAGCCTCCCAAGGACCATCTGGACAGCCTGTTACAGCTAATGTTGAAGCTCCTGTGCTTTCCTCCGTTTCCCCAGTGCCATCCCAGGTGTCTACTGCTCCCACGCTTCACCTGCCTACTCCGTCAAAGTACGATGGAGACCCCAAAACTTGTAGGGGTTTCCTTAACCAATGCTCAGTTCATTTTGAGCTCCAACCTCAAAATTTTTCTACCCACCGTTCCAGAGTGGCCTATCTTATCTCATTGTTTTCTGGACAAGCTCTGGCTTGGGCCTCCCCTCTGTGGGAGAGAAACGATCCTGTATTACAAGATAGTGCCAAATTCATTTCTATGTTCCGAAGTGTGTTCGATGAACCAGGTCGTGTGACCTCCGCTGCTTCCAGCATTCTTCGTTTACGTCAAGGTTCTCATACAGTAGGCCAGTACGTCATTCAATTTAGGATATTAGCCTCTGAACTTCAGTGGAACACTGAAGCATTAATTGCCGCCTTCTGGCAGGGGCTCTCCGATAAAATTAAAGATGCACTGACTACCCAAGAGCTTCCTTCGTCACTAGAAGATTTGATCTCTCTTTGCCATCGTGTAGTCATGAGGTTTCGTGAAAGAGAATCTGAGAAAACAACTTCGGTTAAAACACCTCTTCTCTAAAATCCTCAATTTCACCCAGTTTCATCTCCGGTGATACCCATGGAGATAGGTCGCTCCAAATTAACTTTAGAGGAGAGGGACCGAAGAATAAAGAATAGACTTTGTATCTATTGTGCTGATTCTACGCATATGCTCAATTCTTGTCCCAGGAAATGCCGGGCTCTAACCAATACTGGGGAGATAAGGTTAGGGTTCCTGGAGTCCTCTCCACCTTCTACGAAATTAAAAGTCTGCGCTTTTGATGTGACGATTTCCTTTGCTACCAAATCCTTTGAGTCTCAAGCACTGATTGATTCTGGAGCAGCAGGAAATTTCATTTCTAAATCCCTAGTGAATCAATGGTCCCTACCAGTGATTACTTTGAAAACACCGATTACTGTGACTGCTATAGATGGATCACGTCTCATCAATGGTCTCATCACCCAGAGTACGTCTCCAGTAACCAGGGCCGGACTGGGACTAAAAATCAGCCCTGGCATTTCAAGCATAAAGGCCCATCTCTGTTGATGAGCATGAAAAAACTGTGTGCCGCCAAGGGCGTGGCCACATTATGTTGGGGGCGTGGTCAACATGGGGCATTGATACATACATTATAATAAAACTTTACATTTATCAGGCCCTCCCTATCATGCCAGCCCCCCACCCCAGAAACACATTACAACACCACCAGTCCACTGTACTTATCTATGCTTCTGATGCTGCTGACATCCATCACAGTGGGAACTTCCTGTAGAGTGAGCAGGGAAGCTCTTAGTCTCACAAGATTAATAAATCTCATGAGACTTAGAGCTCCTCGGCAGCTCTGCAGGCTGTGTCCTATCCAGGGCCTGGGAGTAGCTATCCGCTCCCTCCTGCTAACCAGAGCTGGATTTAGGCTCAGGGGGCCCTAGGCACTTAAGACAGGGGGCTCCTATGATGTAATATGCTTATTAGACATATTTTCAACAAATACATAGGCAATACTGTTGAGCACTACTTTTAGGTGCACACAGTTCTGCCTTCACAAGCAGTACAATGTGAAGTAGGACATACCTCCCAACTGTCCTTGCAGTTAGACCAAATCCTGACTAAGCGGGACAGTCACCCACCAAATTCAGGACAGTTGGCAGACTGTCCTGGTCTCTCCTAGCTGTCTTGTCATTGTCACCACTTGTGGCTGCTGGTGTCTTTAGATCAGTTGTTGCTTGTCTGGATCCTGGAATGTTGGGGGCCCTATTTGAAAAAAAAAAATGGGTACATGAAATTTAGAAAACTCCAACCAACACCGGTGTTAACTCAATATAGCACCCACGTTATAAAATTAGGCCTCTCTCCAGCCCCAACATTAAAATAATAGTATTCCCATTTAATAAATAATTCTATTTCCCTCCTTCCAAACAACCTCAGGAAGAAATTAAATAGCATTTATGTTTAATAAAAATAACCATTTCCCACAACCATCCCAGGCATTAAATAATTCATAATCACATTTAATAAATAGACCTCATTTTCCCCAAACAGCCCCACATTTACTTAATAGCACACATTATAGTCATATACTGTCCCCCACACACATTGGCCATTTTTATTTTTCCCCCTCCTACAGCCATTGCCCCCCCTGCACACATTTAATGCCCCTTGCCCCCCCTGCACACATTTAATGCCCCTTCCCCCCTGCACACATTTAATGCCCCTTTCCCCCTGCACACATTTAATGCCCCTTTCCCCCTGCACACATTTAATGCCCCTTCCCCCCCTGCACATATATTCAATTTCTTCCACCCCTGCACAAATATTTGATTTCTCTCCCCCCCCTGCACATATATTTGATTTCTCTCCCCCCCTGCACATATATTTGATTTCTCTCCCCCCCCCTGCACATATATTTGATTTCTCTCCCCCCCTGCACATATATTTGATTTCTCTCCCCCCCCTGCACATATATTTGATTTCTCTCCCCCCCTGCACAAATATTTGATTTCTCTCCCCCCTTCACATATATTTGATTTCTCTCCCCCCCCCCCTGCACAAATATTTGATCGCTCTCCCCCCCCTGCACATATATTTGATTTCTCTCCCTCCCCCCTGTACAGATATTTGATTTCTCTTCCCCCCCTGCACATATATTTGATTTCTTCCCCCCCATGCACAAATATTTGATTTCTCTCCCCCCCTGCACAAATATTTGATTTCTCTCTCCCCCTGCGCATATATTTGATTTTTCTCCCCCCCCATCACACATATTTGATTTCTCTCCCCCCCTGCACATATATTTGATTTCTCTCACCCCCCTGCACATATATTTGATTTCTCTCCCCCCCTGCACATATATTTGATTTCTCTCCCCCCCATCACATATATTTGATTTCTCTCCCCCCCTGCACATATATTTGATTTCTCTCCCCCCTGCACAAATATTTGATTTCTCTCCCCCCTTCACATATATTTGATTTCTCTCCCCCCCTGCACAAATATTTGATTTCTCTCCCCCCTTCACATATATTTGATTTCTCTCACCCCCCTGCACAAATATTTGATTTCTCTCCCCCCCCCTGCACATCTATTTGATTTCTCGTCCCCCCCCCTGCACATATATTCGATTTCTCTCTCCCCCCACCCCCGCGCGGACATTTTTGGTTTCCCTTCTCATTGAAAATAAAACACACTGACCTCAGCACTGACAACATCGCGCGGCCAGGAAACTGAAGAGCGGGAGCCAGGCTGGCGCACAGAGCCGTCATGACATCACACGTCATGACTGCTACACACAGGAAAAACTTTGTTTTCAAATTTAATCGGGGGATCGCAGGGAGCGGGACCGGCCCACACTGCCATCGGCCCTTCTGGCATTTGCCAGAAGTGCCAGATGGCCAGTCCGGCCCTGCCAGTAACGCTTCAGATTGGTGTGCTACACCATGAAGAGATTTCGTTTTTAATTCTTCCTGTTACGACAAGTCCGATTGTCTTAGGCCTTCCATGGCTTCAATGTCATTCTCCCCAGATTGACTGGCGCACTTCTCAAGTTACGTCTTGGGGAGCTGAATGTCATCATCGTTGTCTCTCTCAAGTGGTTTCATTCAAAAGACAGCATTCGTCTATTCCACCAGGTCCTCCTCCACAGAATCCTTCATCTACAGATCTGTGCGATAAGGTTCAGTCTGAACGCCTTTCTCCTCATCGGGCGTTCGTGACGTCATCGGACGTTGAAGATGGATCTCAGGAGTCATCTTCAAAAAGTCAAGTACTGGTGGTTCACGGTCACCATCCGTCTTTTCCGGAATTTCCTGCCCTCCATCCCACCCAAGTTCCTGCTGTAGAGACTGTTTTTCAGACCTTCAAAAACATCTGGTCTCAGGTCAAAACCTGTTTAAAGAAGACATCTGACAAATATAAGTCTTTCGCAGATAAGAAGAGGCGGGCTATTCCACCACTAAAAATTGGAGATCGTGTCTGGTTATCTACCAAAAATATTCGTTTGAAGGTCCCATCTATGAAATTCGCTCCTCGTTTTATTGGTCCATATAGGATCATTCAAGTAATAAATCCAGTTTGTGTTAAACTTCTACTTCCTAAGAATCTTCGTATTTCCAATGCCTTCCATGTGTCCTTGCTCAAACCTCTCATCATCAACCGTTTCTCGACTCCTCCTTCAGCACCTCAGCCAGTTCAAGTTCATCAGGAGGAAGATTTCGAGATTACTCAGGTATTGGACGCAAAAATTTCGCGAGGAGTTCTCCGTTTCCTCGTTCATTGGAAGGGCTTTGGTCCTGAGGAGCGTTCATGGATCAAAGCTGAAGATCTCAACGCCCCAGCTCTTCTTGAGAAGTTTTATTCCCAAAATCCGGACAAGCCCTGTTCCAGGCGTTCTGTGCCCACCTTTAAAAGGGGGGGTACTGTCACTCACCGGACTGTGAGTGCTTCTTCCCGTACATTTAGGAACCGTGGCCGTCCTCCATCCTGAGGGTCTGCGCATGCGCAGCCCTTTCAAACCCTTCAGTACCTGTCCCTTTAACTTAATTGGCAGATCAGGCAACACTCCCTATATTAAGCACCTGTGGTCAATACCACGTGGCCTGATCTTGGAGTCTCATTCCCATGAGCCTCTGAAGGTGTTTCCTCGTGTATTCAGCGCTGCTGATTCCTGTGGTTTCCAAACCACTTCTACCCCTGTGGTTTCCAGACCACTTCCACTCCTGTGGTTTCCTAACCACTTCAACCCTCCTATGTATCATCGTGACTGTTAGCTGATTCCTATCCGCTGCCTCCGTGCACTACAGTCTTCAAGCCACTTCAACTCTGCTATGTATCATCGTGACTGTTAGCTGATTCCTATCCGCTGCCTCCGTGCACTACAGTCTTCAATCTACTTCAACTCACCTGTGTGCCATCATGACTGTTAGCTGATTCCTATCCGCTGCCTCCGTGCACTACAGTCTTCAATCTACTTCAACTCGCCTGTGTTTCATCGTGACTGTTTGGCTGATTCCTATCCGCTGCCTCCGTGCGCTTCAGTCTTCAGCTCATCTCATCTCTCCCGTGTTTCCTCGAGACTGCTACAACTGATTCCTATCCGCTACTCTCCGTGCTCAACAGTTCCAGCTCAGCTCTGCTCTCCCGTGTTTCATCGTTGCTGCACCTGCTGGTTGCCATCCGCTACCTCCGTGTATCTGCAGAGTCCTGCTGCTGCTACTTCTCAGTTCTACTCGTCCTACAACAGCTGACCCGCTCTCCGTGCTTCTCCGTGTTCCCGCTGGTCTCTACTCGCCAGTCTGCATCGGATCTGCGCCTCACTGTTTTCATCTCATCTAGATCATCGCTACTCTTCAGGGTCCTCCAGGAGTCCAGTTCTACATACTACTGCTTCCTGAGTATTTGTTCCCCTGCTGGTCTACCTACCTGTGCGCTGCACCTACTTGATTACCGCTTCACCCCTCCAGGGACTTCGCATCCTGCCGGCCTCCAGCCGTTCAGGTATCTCTGCACTCCTGTCTGACAGCCTGCTTCTGAACCACGGTATGCATACTTCTCATTGACTGTGCTGGTGTATTGCATATCTTGCTGGACTGAGTTTGTTCTCCTCTGGAGTTTACTATCCGCTGAGACTATTGCCATCATTGACTGTGTTTTCTTGTGCCGGATTACCTCAAGTGACTTTCTATTATTGCAGTGCTGTTCAGTCATTAATATATTGTGCATGTTATTGTGGATCAAGTTTAAGGTGCCCGTGTATCCCCTGTATTGCAGTCTCTCCCCGTGCTCCTCCTCACAAATATATTCAGTGGTACAACTTGCTAGTGGCAGACCACTGATCCCTGTTTCCTGTGTCACCTGTTCCAGTATCCTCTCACATAGCAGTGGTACAACTTGCTAACGCAGACCACTGACTCCCCGGATACCTCCACGTGGATTCCATTCCTTCACTCAGACAGCGGTACAACTTGCTATCCGCAGACCGCTGACTCTCATCACCTCCTCGTTTCTGTTGGACATTCCTCCTCACTATAGCAGTGGTACAACTTGCTACCGCAGACCACTGACTACCTTCACGTGTCCTTTGTCCATACAGTTCCTCGTGTATTTCTACATCCATATTACCAGTGCTGCTAGTCATAGACTTTCCTGAGCATCTCCATCATCTGCTATTTCCTGTTCCGTGATCACCCTGCTACCAGAGTACCATATTACCATCTATACTGCTCTGTTAAGCCTATCACCTGGTTATCCCTGGGTAAAGACTCCTAGTGCCCGTGACAGCTATTTGGACACACTTCACCTTTTAATTACATGCATCTCAAAGTTTAACAAAGTACTTCTATGCCTTATAATTTATGTGTCCGACCTCTGACCCACTGACAGTTCAGCAGCATATAAAGTGCAGTATGTTAGTATATCTCCTTAGTTGGATCTTTGTTGCGTGGAGCTCACTAAATATCCAAAATTGGATTTTTAAAATACCTTCTTGGTGATACAAGAAGTCCTGGCTTTGTAATTTTATTATTAATTAATAGTTTTTTTTTATATAGTTTTCTGTTATAAATGTGCATTTTTTATTCCTTTCCTTATTTTCATATTTAGTTTTCTTTTTGCATTTATCTTGACACCATCTTATTGTTTGTTCGCTTCTCACGAAAAAAAATAAGCGTATTATTCAGCATGAGGTCCTTTAAAAATGTTGAGTCAAGTCACCTGGACAGCCCCTCAGACTAGATTCGTGCTAAGCAATGTAGCATCCTGGCATTTACATGACTTGCTGCTACTCAACTGCTCCAGTTGTGTACAGTTTGCAGATTCCCTCACAGAGTTGTTCTCCCTTAACAAATCCTCTAATATCAGCTACTTCAATGGTTTGGGTAGCACACAAAGCCACAGTAAAAGGAAAGCTTATTAGTCTCACGTTAATAGAAAAAAGAAAAGGAGCTTATCCCTTGGCTGAAGAACCAAATGCAAGACCTCTTCATCCAACATCATTCTTCTCTTTATCCTGAAACCTTAAGAAAGCTTTCTGCTTTGAGCAGCCAACTCAACATGGTATTGCCCATAAAAGCAGCCAAAACTCTGCTGGCTGCAGCAGTAGAACAGATTCCTTACTAGTGAGAAAGCGTAGGCAGTAATAAGCTCCAGTGGGTTGAGCTATCTATAGCCCAGACTTCTTACTTTCAGCTGTATAGTATTGACACATCACAAACCCCAACACCCAACCTAGAGTGGGTGCAGGGATTGAGGTACACACACAAAGGGGTGGGGGAACAGAGGCACACACACAAAGGGGTGGGGGGACTGAGGCACACACACAAAGGGGTGGGGGGATTGAGGCACACACAGCAAGAAGTTGGTGGAACTGAGACACACACACCAAGGGGTGGGGGGGACTGAGGCACACACACATAAAGGGGTGGGGGGACTGAGGCACACACATAAAGGGGTGGGGGGACTGAGGCACACACATAAAGGGGTGGGGGTGGACTGAGGCACACACACAAAGGGGTGGGGGACTGAGGAACACACACAAAGGGGTGGGGGACTGAGGCACACACACAAAGTGGTGGGGGACAAAGACAAACAGAAAAGCCAGAGAGCCACAGATGCAAACAGAGGGTGAGACAAGCATGTGGGAATGTGCACTGGACAGTCCTGGCCAATGGAGGAAGCTGCTTGGAGGAAAATGGAGGGGGATTGAAGTTGTTTCAAGTATTTTTCTGAGCTGCAACTCATTCAAGGAGCTCTGTACATCACGTCGGTAAACTGTCCCCCCAACTGTTCACTTCCTTAACAACTTCAATCTCTGAATTCATTTAACTTTACCTCTCCACCAATTATTGTAATCATTTGCCTCTTTTTATAAGTTATACAATGCTTCTAGGACCAATTGTATACCACACCCATCATAACATTCCACACCCATCATAACATTCACACCCAACAACTATTTCTTATATTGTTGTCTCTGCCCGTTGCTTATGGCCTTCATATATTTGTACTGGCTAGTCCATATTTGTATGTATGTCATAGTTGACTTCGCTCATGAAATACCCGGGAGGCTCCTAAATTTCCAAGACTCGTCTCCTGGACTGCCTGGAGAGCAGTTCACCCTCCCACATGCTCCCCGCTTCCCTAGTGAAGTGGATGGGGGTGGTGCATAATGACACAGTCCACAGAGAATCGCATCCTGGCCCCCAATGTATTATGTTGCAATGGTGGCATTGAGCAGTAGGTGGGAGGATGGACTGGGATAACGTGTTTTGACCGACCACATCCCCGGCACTCGGGACCAGGATTCAAAATGTTACCATGAATGATGTATATCCCTATTTAGAATAACTTTTAAACAGGTACAACATTTTGAAATTTATCTGGAGCAAAAGCAATTGGTAATGATAATCATAACTGTCTATAATAGACACAGCATCCTGAATCCCATTACATAGCCTGCGTGACCTTTACCAAACACTGTGTGTACATAAAATGGTAGATTTGTGCCCTAATGGAAATGTTTCTTCCTTTATCTTTTTTTTTTGCAGACAGCATGTATTTAATTCAATGCCCAGCAGAGGGCACTAAGAGTGTGTATAATAAGTTTTCATTCTGGAAAACATTCCATCTCTTGTCAGCAAAGGGGCATATTAATAGCAAACAAGCTTTTTGTTTATTAATTGCATGCACTATTCTTCAAGCACATGTGATCTGAACGTAATAATCTATCCATT
The DNA here is from genome assembly GCF_038048845.1 of Mixophyes fleayi. Taxonomy (NCBI): domain Eukaryota; kingdom Metazoa; phylum Chordata; class Amphibia; order Anura; family Limnodynastidae; genus Mixophyes; species Mixophyes fleayi. The sequence continues at coordinate 374,649,906 of NC_134402.1, forward strand.
ATTTGCACATTTCATGGATGTTTGCAATAAAGTAACACAAGTATATATTATATATATATATATATATATATATATATATATATATATATATATATACATATATATATATATATATATATATATATATATATATATATATATTTATTGTTTGCAGAGTCCTTCATTTGGTTGTTCTGGCAATTGTAATTGTGTATATACCTATACCTAACCCCTTCTGTGCCGGTTTGGACTGTGAAGTGGTCTCATTCTACATATGGGTAAATCCTCAATCAACATCTTTTTGGATTCATGAGGTCTCCTCCATGATATTTGGTACGCAGAATTTATTCTTATGATGCACTCATAAGGGTGTCTTGTTATATCCACTACACTATATAGAACTTGGGTATTTACTGGTGTACCTTCCCCAGCAGATATAATCTGTATGGTGTTACACTATGTTTGTCCTTTCCACATTTTGATTTGCTGATTGGTGGAGTTTTGGAAGAAATCCAATCCTGACAGAGGATACTCCCGCTTTTCATCAACATCTACTACTGCTTACCTCACGGTACGCATATTATTACCTTTATTCATTGTGTCTATACGGTATTACACTATGAGGCGCCCTGCTCGTTCTCTATTACAGTAATATATATATATATATATATACATACATACATACATACATACATACATAAAGAGAGAGAGAGATTATCTACATATAGATAGACAGATACAACATATTTACCTGCCGACACCAGCCGTCCGGGAGGGGGTCTGTCGAGGGGGCGTCGCCACGCGTGATTCCACTCTTAGCAGATTCTGGCCAATCGTAGCAGGGGGCGGGGCCCCAATGCCACGGTTAGCCCCGCCCCCGCCATTTACAACAACGGGGAGATGCTTGATCCGGGATTTTTGCCTACTCTCTCGGGAGTCTCCCGGACATTCTGGGAGAGTAGGCAACTATGAGATACAAAATATATATATATATATATATATATATATATATATATATATATATATATATTGTATCATCATCATCATCATCATTTATTTATATAGCGCCAACATATTCCGTAGCGCTTTACAATTGGGGACAAACGTAATAAACTAATAAACAAACTGGGGTAAAACAGACAAAGAGGTGAGAAGGCCCTGCTCGCAAGCTTACAATCTATGGGACAATGGGAGATTGACACATGAGGTTAAGTATACATTTTGCATCTTGGCCCAGCCAGACTGCAAAGGTAAGGTGACTCATAAGCTAAATGATCCTGTCACACAACAATGTTGGTCCGGGGGTAGTTGTCTTGTGTGAAATTGTGTAACAGGCTAAAGGTAGTGAGGTTAAGATGGTGGTTGAAGAATATTATAAGCTTGTCTGAATAGGTAGGTTTTCAGAGAACGCTTGAAAGTTTGTAGAACAGAGGAGAGTCTTATTGTGCGAGGGAGAGAGTTCCATAGAGTGGGTGCAGTCCGAAAAAAGTCCTGTAACCGGGTATGGGAGGATGTAATGAGGGTGGATGAGAGACGCAGATCTTTTGCAGAACGGAGTTGCCGAGTTGGGAGATATTTTGAGACGAGAGGAGATGTATGTTGGTGCAGCTTTGTTGATGGCCTTGTAGGTTAGTAAAAGTATTTTATATTGGATTCGGTAGAAGACAGGCAGCCAGTGTAGAGACATACAGAGTGATTCAACAGAGGAATAGCTATTTGCACGGAAAATCAGTCTTGCCGAAGCATGCAAAATAGATTTTAGGGGTTTGAGTCTGTTTTTGGGAAGACCAGTAAGGAGGGAATTGCAATAGTCATTGCGGGAGATGATTAGTGCATGAATTGTATGTTTATATATATATATATATATATATATATATATATATATATATATATAAAAATATATCAGCTTGGAGGGATGGACAGATTTTATCAGTAGTACTTGGTTTCTCTGAGGAGTTTGAAACTCTGGATGAACTCTAAAAGGGTAATCTATTTACATTTGACTCAAGTAGACGTTTGTATGCTGGTCTTTCCCCTGAAAACAGTTTGAGTTGACCAGTCAGTGTTTTTAGAACCAAGTTAGACATAAACAGTAATAAACTGTTGCTGCCTTACCCACAACCATATAATTGTATTTTTTCCTACACCAGGAACTCCCTTGTAAAACAGGATATACTCCAGTGCAGCTGAAATGTATATACAACAGGCCTACTGAGCGCGACATTACAACACAAACATGTACAACAGCAAGGAACACTATTGTTATTTATAAATATCATTAGGCTGGGTTTTTTCTTTCATCATGTTTTTATTTTAAAACCGCGCACTTGGAAATGAAAGATTTTCTAAAATGGATGTAAAACAAACTCATTGGCGCAAATCTTCCTGTTGATTTTCTGGGCAAGGTTTCTTGCTTTAGTACTTTACTGTTGCTGCAGCACTCAGATCAAATACTCTTACAGGCACGTTTACATAAATATAGCACCAAAGCACAAGTAAATATTTATAGGTGTGGGCGGAAATGTCTGGGCTTAAATTTGAAATATTTTGGGCAACAACTGATGCTAAATACGGATGTCCGAAAAAAGACTATACCAGATTTATAATTGGGTATTTTAACATTTTTTATACTTGACCAATTTTATAAGAGGTCAACAGAAACGTTTACAATAGCAGCTTCTATTAATACATCCATGCAGTAATAATACTGCATAGATGTGCCTTTTTTCTTTAAATATATATATATATATATATATATATATGTCAGCTGCATTTCACTTTTTCATTATCATCATAAATTTTAAGAAACTCGTACGTGAGTATGTAGGAATTTTTAGCATGAATTACATTTAATATTGTTTTAGTTATATTTTCTCTGTAGAGAATGTAAGAATATTATATGCTTCATGTTAAAATTCCTATCCCATCATAGTCTGCCAACACATGTAATAGGTTTCAGACTTGTATTTGAGTTCACTGGTATTAGCTTTCATAAATTTTTGTGTGGATTGCGTGTAAAAGCCCTAGTGTTGTTTAATCTGCCCCAACTGTGGCCCAACTGTGGCTAGCTGCATACTGAACTGAGTGCACACGTTAAAGCTAATGCGATTGGGGTGTCTCTGAACACTGTGTCTTCCCAACCAGACAAATCATGAAGTTTTCAAGCTTTTAGAAACTCCTGTTCTGTGGGAAAGGCTGCATGCAGTGCTATTACTGCTGAAGCACTCTCATGTGAAATGCATAGGGAAACAGCATTTCAAAGTAAATGAATCGTGACACTACATGGCCGTCTGACGGCTTTCAGATTGGAAAAACATGCCATTCTAAAACGCCTGTATTACATTAGCCAAATTGAAAAATATAAAGAGCACAACAAATGGTTAAAAAACAGTAATACATATTGAATGCATACAATGTTTAGCCATAACATAAAAGCCACTGACAAGCAAGTGAATAACATTGATTATCATCAGCAGTAGCAGCTATATACTCCGCAGCACTGTACAGAGAACTCAATCAGTCCCTGCCCCATTGGAGCTTACAGTCTAAATTTCCTAAGATGCATACACACAGAGAGAGACTAAGGACAATTTTAATAGCAGCCAATTAACCTACTCTTGTTACAATGACACCTATCACGAGGTAGGATATATTAGGCAGCAAGTGAACTGTCAGTTCTTGTAGGTGATGTGTTGGAAGCAGGAAAAATAGGCAAGGGTAAGGATCTGAGCGAGTTTGACAAGGGCCATATTATGATGGTTAGACGACTGGGTTAGAGCATCACCACAATGGCAAGGCTTCTGGGGTGTTCCTGGTATGCATTGGTCAATACCTACCAAAAGTGTTCCAAGGAAGAACAATCGGTAAATCAGTAACAGGGTCATGGGCGCCCAAGGCTCAGTGATGCGAGTGTGGAGCGCAGGCTAGCCCGTCTGGTCCAATCCCACAATAGAGCTAATGTAACACAAATTGCTGAAAAAGTTAATGCTGGGTTGATAGAAAGGTGTCAGAACATACAGTGTTCACAGCTTGTTGCGTATGGGGCCGCGTAGCCACAGACCGCTCAGATTGCACATTTACCCTGTCAACCACCGAAAGCACACACTTCAAAAATTGTTCAAGAATGGTTTGAGGAACATGACAAAAAGTTCAAGGTGTTGACATGGCCTCCAAATTCCCCAGATCTCAATACGATTAAGCAACTGTGAGATGTGCTGGAAAAAATAAATTCGAGCCTGGGGGCCCCACCTCACAACTTACAGGACTTAAAGGATCTGATGCTAAAGTTTTAATGCCATATATCAAAGGAAACCTTTAGAGGTCTTGTGGAGTTTATGCCTTGATGGATCAGAGCTGTTTTAGCAACACAAGGGGGACATACACAATATTAGGCAGGTAGTTGTAATATTGTGGCTGATCGGTTTATGTCAGCAGTACTCTAGGACTCAAGGCAAGCTCAGGGAGGACAGAAAGCTCCCATGGAGCAGAAGGGCAAAAGGACTCCAGTGATAGTTTATAATAAGGACAGAGCTCACCTAGCCACAGTTACTGGAATTAAGGCACTTATTAATATATATATATATATATATATATATATATATATATATATATATATATAAGGATACACTCCCAAGAAGGCTATCAGCTACATTAGCCTGAAAATTGTGACTGTGGCAGGTTCAGCCAAGGGGTGGAACTAATAATGGGAAGTGGTGGTATGTACCATTCACAATACACTACTTCTTTCTTCCTCTGATATGCATTTAGAATTGAGCTATTTGTGTGGATTCGTTAGAACGAGCCCTTAGACATGTCGTTTTCATTTGATCCTTTTAGGCAAGTAATATTTTTTGTTTTAACTAGTACATCAACAGCAACTGGCCCCATATCTTGACCATAAAGTCCTTTTATTTCGACTGTAATACATCTGGGGGTAAATGTATCAAGGTCCGATTTTTTTCAGCGTGTTAAAATCGCGGCAAATTCATCACTGTTACACTGTGTGCCTGTACAGCTGGAGGTCCCGGCAGCTGTTAAAACTGTTAAAAATAGATGAAAGTTAAAACAAAAAACCGTGGGGTCCCCCCTCTATTCACTATTAACCATAGTGCTGCCAGACTACTGCTGGTTACATGAAAACCATGGAAAAATTTTGCGCAGGTTCCCGCCGATTTTCACTGAACCAGCACTAGGCAAACCAGCCGGGGTTGGTGGCACTATTGCAGGGGGACATTCAGCAGGAGTCCCCCTTCCATAATGACAACCAACCCTAGGCTGTTCAGCACTGGGCTGGATTCCCTAGGGCAGTGGTGGCTAACCTGTGACACTCCAGGTGTTGTGAAACTACAAGCCCCAGCATGCTTTGCCAGCTATCAGCTAGTTATCTACTGGCAAAGCATGCTGGGGCTTGTAGTTTCACAACACCTGGAGTGTCACAGGTTAGCCATCATTGCCCTAGGGAGTGAGGTCCGCAGAAAAAATGAGCAACCCCCCCTTCTAGGGACACCCAGCCCAGTGGTGAAAGCACTAGGGCACTTCCTACACCCCTGGGGGGTGGGTGAAGGGTAATAAATGGCAATAATAGTATAAAAAAATAAACAGACGTTTTGTGGAACTACAAATTCCAGCCAGCCAGCCAGGGTGCCATAAATAGTGTGGGCTAGCTGATACTCGTATAACTACAAGCACCAGCATACCCATGGCTGCCCTGGCATGTTGGCACTTGGAGAACCACGAGTGCCAACATGCCCTGACACCCTGGGCTAGCTGGAACCTGTAGTTTCACAAAAGAAAATGTTCAATAAACCACCACTCCCTCATTACAACCACATACATTTAATAAAAATAATAAACCCACAATAAAGACAGTAAACACCCTCATTGATACCACATATTTTAATTAAAAATAAAAATGCCCTGATACTCACCACAGATGTTTTCATCTGTCGTCAGCCGCTTTTAATCTGAAAATGCCTGTCAACCAAGTCCCAAATAAATTTGTATCCAATAGTCCCGGCTTGAAAAAGTCCAAAATAAATTTGCAATTCCCAAAGTCTGGCTTGAAATGTCCGAAAAGTATTTGTATCCAAAAGTCCCTGCTTGTAATGTCTTCTGTTCTTATTTGGCAAAAAGCCTCCCTTGTTGATTGCAGTCTTCATTTCTTCTTGGCCAGGGGGGCCCCCTTGTTGATTGAAGTCTTCTTGTCTTCAGCCAGGAGGGCCCCAAATTTTTAAGATCCTAGCCGGAACATGCTTGAGTAAAAAAAAAAAAAAAAATTTGAAGAGAGCCACATGTAGAAGTTCCGATACGCAATGAGCTTAGCTCATTGCGCTAGGTCTATTTATAGAATTAGGGGATTTTCCCACACTCTCGAGGGAAATCCACTAATTTCCTAGGGAGTGGGGTCCGCCGAAAAAAACGAGCTTGTCTTGTGATTTTAGAGGTGCATTATAGCAGCAGTTAAGCTGTTTTCTGTTTGTTTTTCAGAGAAGCAGAGTAATGGTAGGTTAGGACTTGGGTCATAGCTCTGCAGATCCTAGCCACACTTAAGTCCCACTGGCCATAGTGGTTGGCAACAATTATAATAATCTAGAAAAGGGTTTCATTTTCTTAAGTACTTGGGTGTTTTTGAGTTCTACAGTTAGCTTTTATGTGTTGGGAATTCAAACTAACCATGGGTATTTGATATAGGATTAAACTGAAGAGGTGGAAAATATGCAAACTAAAGGTGGCTATAGCTTTAATGATTCGGGAAATGAGCCCTGACTGGCGTTTGCTTTGATGTGCTCTATTTTGATTTGGTTGGGTTTATTATTTACATGTTTAGCTGCTATTCACCCCAATAGATGTGTATAAATAATGGAATTTCTTTGATTTTTGTTTTGTTTCCCCAACTGTAGACCTACTAGTGCATTCCTCAACATTGTTCGGCTGCAAACTGTTCTTTCCCACATTTAATTAATGTAACAAGGCAAAGTTGTCCAACTGGTAGGCTGTGGGACAGCTGAAGTCTTCAGTGACTTTTCTGTGGGTTTCACTATACTCAAGAACACTGTAGACTAAATTCTATTATTGAACTTTTAATATGCTCTAACCCACAAAAATATATCTGTTTTACAAATCCTGATTTCTACAACCCTCTAATACCACATTAGAAAAGAGGACCTACATTGTTTTCCCACTAAAGACACATAGTTAGTCTCACACACTTGTAATATCTGCTTATGATTTAGGGCAGGGTGGCCAACCAGTCAGTGAATAGAAGCCAAAAATGTAGTTACCACAAAGAGCTATGCCCCTCAGACCTTTTCACATACCCATCAAACCTCTCCATATATCATCAGACACCTCCAAACATCCCTTACATGACCATCAATACTCCCCATATGCCATCAAACCTCCCTACATGCCCCTTGCATGCCTATCAGACCTCCTCACATACCCATCAGACCTTCTTACATACCATCAGACCTCTCCAAACACCCCTTAAATGACCCTCAAACCTCTCCATATGCCATCAAACCTCCCTACATGCCCCTTACATGCCTATTAGACCCCTTCACATGCCATCAGACCTCCCCACATGCCACTTACATGACCACAACTTCTCACATTTCATTAGACCTCCCCTCCTACACCTTACATGGCCATCCATCAGACTTTCCCATATGTCCACCAGATCCCCACCCCAATCACCAGCCCAAATGTCTCTTACTCCTCCCTCACTTACTTGAACAGCTGGAGCCCACAGAATATTGATATCAAGTCTGATTTTCTCATATTTGACTGAGAGGGTACGATTGTCCTTACACTGCATGACCTTTACAGACCCCTGTCCCTGAAAGTAAAACAAACATGGCATAATTCCAAAATGGTATAGCAAAATACAATTAGATATACCGAATTAGTAAAATATGTACAGCACTGAGTAACAAAAAGCATAATAACGTATCAATAGTATGATGCAGCAAAATATTAGGTTGTGTCCAACTCATTCACACAGAATAGTGTAGGAAGGAAGAGTAGACCAGAATAGACATGATTAAGTGAGCAGGTACCAATGGTCAACCAAGAGAGTACTAGATGCTTAAGTGAGGGTGAAGGGGAGACAAAAAGGGGTTGGGGAACAGCTCCAGGCCTCGTCACATGAGAGAGAGAGAAAACAATTAAACAGGGTCAAAGTCGGTGGCCAGGGACCTCACCACATATCTTGACTTTTCCCAACGTGACCAAACTTTAAAATACTTCAGCATAGTGTTTCGGAACTGGTCAGTAAATCTCTCATGGCCAACAGACTCATTAACCAGGGCCACCCAAGCACCAAAGTCCGACCCATCCTGAGCCATCCACAGCCTTGCAATAGTGACTATGGCCAAGGCCAAGAGATTAAGAACGTACCTGGTTACACTCCTTCCTAATAACAAATCATCCCCCAAACCAAATACATAGGTCTTTGGGAACAATGGAATAGAAATACCCGTGTTTTATGTACATATCTCCAGCTGTGACCAGAAGTCTCCAACCACAGGACAGCTCCAGAGCAGATGCCAAAGGGTAGCAGAAGCACCTCCACATTTTGGGCAATTAGAGTCGGATTTGGAACAATTACTTATATTAAAGGAGAAGTCCCCAAAGAAGTAGAATTGTGAAAGTTAATCTACTGCAACTTCCAGTTCTGCGATATTCACCCCCCCCACTGGCAATATTACCTGGAGAATATTTAAAGCGAGCAATGCTCAGCTAGCATATTAGGTAATATCTGACATATTATACAGTGGTTTGTCCAATTGCATTCTGCCCTCATCTATACTGTTTTTACTGGCTGCGTGGATAGCAGTTTAGATAAAAAATATATCAGAGTCCGGAGTTCTCCCCCCTGTTACGACTTTGTCTCCAAGCATTATGGATTAATACTTGAATTTATAAATATGTTTCGGAAAGTGAAGTTCCAGTGAGGTTAACCTTTCCTTGTCTAATTGTTATCTTTCGATCCACCCCTCTCGTGACCCTGAAGTATGATAGCTGGTAATCTGAGTTCAGAAAGTGTTTGTAGGATGAAGTATGAGAATTTGAGAATTTTGGTGACAGTGAAGTCCTCCCCTCTTGAAAATCTTGATTTTGGGCCTTTGAGTGGCAACACCCCGTGCAGAAGATCTTTTGTCCATTCTTACCTCTCTGTATTGTTTTATTAATGTGGTTGTTCCCAATTGTAAAGCGCCTTGGAATTTGCTGGCGCTAATTAAATAAATGTTGATGATGATAACACAGCTGCAAAGGTGCACAACTGCAGTCAGGATACATTCTTCATAATGAAAGGACCTAAGGGCCTCCTCTGAGCTGTACCAAACCAACTCTACTGAGAAGTCAAAGTATCCTTCCAATTATTAAGGTAAAATGACAATATTTATTAACACAGAGTTTGTTTGAAATCTACAATGGATGATAAATTTAAGATGGATGCTAGAGCTAAAAATTAAAATGTAGGTTTCATTTTTGTAGAACAAACATTAAAATGATCTTGGCTTCTCAGAGGCAGGTGTGAACTCACTATCTAATCACATTGCAAAAAATGAGCTATTTCTGCAGACGTTGAGCTCTTTATCCAATCATAAATTCTATCTTTCAATAACAATCAATGTTTATCACATCATGACTATACCTATAAAAATAGTGTGACATTTTTACTGGGCACCCTTACTCTCATATGAGATGAATAACATACAATAATATAGATTCAATAAAATACATATTGCTACCATCTCTGGTTTCACAATAAACAAACCTTATCATAACAATTTCCATGAAGAGAGAGCTAGGAGTAAATCCAGGTACAAGGTGCAACTTTGCACCTTGGCAATTCCATGTTGCAGTGCCAGGGTTGCGCATATTACTAATGCATGGGCAGAATTAGAGTTAAGGGTGTTTGATGTGTTCTAGCTCAACTCTAAATCGCAGTCTAAAAATAAAGCTGCCCAGTTTTTCTGTGCTACATGTAAAAGCAGGCGGTACTTTTCTTGCATGCAAATAAAAATATTTGCACCCCTTGGATTGCAACATGGTTTGTACAAGTGCAAATTTACATCATTACCTAGATTTACTCTACTCTAAATGAGGCCCAGAATGGCTCTGGGGAAAGACATGTACATAGCTCAATAGACTTGTCTTTCGATGCTTCAATGCAGCAAAAAACAGCAGGCACAGGTTCCTGTATTTATACAATTTACAACCTGGACTTCAGAATCCTACAAAGAAGGATCTCCCACCATGAGTTTAACAGACTTCTCTTTTTTGCTCTATTAAAATGTTACTTCAAGGCTGAGGATACAGCAAAGAGCCATTAATAGGATTTTTCAGACACCAGTGTCAACAATAATACAACCAAATATAGGAATTTTTGGCCCACTGAAGGGATCAATTCTCTAATACAGATTACAAACTCAAAAAGAAAGAGCATTACACTATAATTATTGTGCATAGGAGTCAAACAGTAAATGCTATTCTGTTAGTCATCTGCTCCTTACTTATGTAGAGCTGTCAGTCTTGTACAAAAGCTATTCTAAGTGAGTAAAGCAAAGTATTTGGGGGAAAACCAATGTTGTATTATGACTATATTTGATATTCCTCACTGTAAATATAATTTTAGTATATTTCAGTACCCAGCAACAGTCTCTTACTGCTGTTTATTTTTAACGTCTTATGGTGAGCAAGGGAAAAATTATTCATTGGAAATGACTGCATTCTTCAGACTGTCCTAATGGCTCTAAAGGGAATAGTACCGAAAACCTGACCATCAGATGTCAATGTATGGAAAGAACAGATGTAACTTGAAATAATAACCGCAATATGTAGAGTTTTAAATTATAACTAAAGCAAATTCCTATGAAGTTTGCATTTATACTTAGTATTTTTAAACAGTAAGCTTCATTTGCAACTTGCAATTTGGACAAGAGCAAAATTCCTTTGGTTGCTTTATGCTCATAAATTTGTACCAAAGTCCATGAGTTTATGGAGCAAGATGGCAGCATTTGTGAAGGAGCAAAGGTTTGCATTGGCTGATGGGAGTGGTTGGTCTCAGTAAGGGCATTCCATGCACCTAGCAGGGAAAAATTATTGGAATAAGATAAAGTACTGGAGAGGGTGCATTAGTTCTGTTCATTGTTACTCAGAGGGGCATATCGTCATTTCAACTCTGCAAATTGACTTCAATTTTGCAGCAGTTCAGAGCTGGCAGTCATTGGGACTTGATTTGCAGTCCAGAGAATTTGAGAGATTTTAAGAGCACATTGCTACATGTAAAAAAAAAATCTTAAAACATGTATCTCGATGCCCCCTCAAACTCATGGTTAATTTAAGCTGTAAATTAAGCTAAACTGAGCAGCAACGTAGGAGAAAAAAATGTAAAGATTAATGTAAATGAAATGAACTAAAGTGTTAGGAAGTTGCATTTTTACATGATGTTTATATTTTTTCACAGTGCAAAATATTTTCATCCTTGGGGCGTGTTCATTGTTTGTGAAGATGTCTCCTGAGAACAGAAAATAAGCGTGACCAAGGTGTTGTGTAGCCTCTAACCTGATAGGTGACTTGATAATCATAATTTATTTATATAGGGCCAGCAAATTCCATAGCGATTTACAATTGGAAACAAACACAATAATAAAACAATACTGGGTATTGCAGACAAACAGAGAGGTAATATTATTAGAGATGCTCAGGCTCGGTTCCCCGACAACCGAACACACCCAAACTTAGCAGATCCGAGTACCGTGCTCGTCCTCGGAATTGAAAACAAGCCAAAACGTTATCGTTACATCATCAGATCTCGCGAGCTTTGGATTCTATAAGTACCGCTCTCCACGGCATCCAGCGCCATTTCACAGAGGGACACAGAAGGGGTAGCACAGTTATTGGCAGTCTCTAGTGCAGTTGGGTAGTGTCATAGGTAGAAAAGAAAGAGGAGGGGTAACAGTGTATTTCAAAGTCTCCAGTGACATTCAGGAGAGCTCCATTGCTAATTGTCATTGCTGAAATAGAAATAATAGGTCTGGCAGGCTTGGTCTTCTAAATCTGCAGTCACATTGTACTGTGTTATATAGGTAACACACAAAGAGGAGAGCTCCATTGCTCCATTGCTAATTGTCATTGTTGAAATAGGAATAATAGGGTTGGCAGTGTCTTCAAAATGTGCAGTTACATTGTACTGTGCCATAGCTCACCCAGAAATAGGAGAGGTGGAAGTGTTTAGTGCTGAAACAGAAATTCAAATAATAGGGCTGGCAGTGTTATTAAAAGTCTCCAGTCACATTTTACTGTGCCAAAGCTCATACGGAAACAGGAGGGGTGGCAGTGTCCTTGTCACTCTCCAGTCTTCAGTCACATTGTTCTTGTCACTCTCCAGTCTCAGTCATGATGATACTAATCCCTCTACCTCATGTGCTAAAGCCTATGTTCAAGTGCATAGTGGTTTAATTTAGGGATGAGCGCACTCGGATTTATGAAATCCGAGCCCACCCGAACGTTGCGGATCCGAGTCGGATCCGAGACAGATCCGGGTATTGGCGCCAAATTCAAATGTGAAACTGAGGCTCTGACTCATAATCCCGTTGTCGGATCTCGCGATACTCGGATCCTATAAATTCCCCGCTAGTCGCCGCCATCTTCACTCGGGCATTGATCAGGGTAGAGGGAGGGTGTGTTAGGTGGTCCTCTGTCCTGGTAGATCTCGTGCTGTGCTGTTTAGTTCTGTGCTGTGCTGTGCTGTGCTGTGCTGTGCTGTGTTCTGCAGTATCAGTCCAGTGGTGCTGTGTGCTGTGCTCTGTCCTTCTGAGGTCAGTGGTGCTGCTGGGTCCTGTGCTGTGTCCTGTTCAGTCCAGTGGTGCTGTGTCCTGTGCTCTGTGCTTCTAAGGGCATAGTTATTTCCCCAATATTCCCCTGTGTTTAAAAAAATAAAAAAAAGTTTTTTTAAAAAATACCAAAAACTACTTTAATTTTTTTTAATTACCACAAAATTTGCACAACCAATCCTGCAGTATAAGCCCATTGGTACTGCAATATTACCAAGTTCACACATTCAGCAGTAAAAGTCCAGTGGTACTGCAATATTACAAAGTTTACACATTCTGCAGTATCAGTCCAGTGGTGCTGTGTCCTGTGCTCTGTCCTGCTGAGTTCCGTAGTGCTGCTGGGTCCTGTGCCGTGTCCTGTTCAGTCCAGTGGTGCTGTGTCCTGTGTCCTGTGCTCTGTGCTTCTAAGGGCATAGTTATTTCCCCATTATTCCCAAGTTTTTAAAAAATAAAAAAAAAGTAAAAAAAATTAAAAATTTAAAAAAAAAAAATATATATAATAATTATAACCAAATTTGCAAAACCAATCCAGCAGTATAAGTCCATTGGTACTGCAATATTACAAAGTTCACACATTCTGCAGTATCAGTCCAGTGGTGCTGTGTCCTGTGCTCTGTCCTGCTGAGTTCCGTAGTGCTGCTGGGTCCTGTGCCGTGTCCTGTTCAGTCCAGTGGTGCTGTGTCCTGTGCTCTGTGCTTCTAAGGGCATAGTTATTTCCCCACTATTCCCAAGTTTTTTAAAAATAAAAAAAAAGTAAAAAAAAATAAAAAATTTAAAAAAAAAAAAATATATAATAATTATAACCAAATTTGCAAAACCAATCCAGCAGTATAAGTCCATTGGTACTGCAATATTACCAAGTTCACACATTCTGCAGTATCTTGTGCTACATATAATGGAGACCAAAAATTTGGAGGATAAAGTAGGGAAAGATCAAGACCCACTTCCTCCTAATGCTGAAGCTGCTGCCACTAGTCATGACATAGACGATGAAATGCCATCAACGTCGTCTTCCAAGCCCGATGCCCAATCTCGTAGTACCGGGCATGTAAAATCCAAAAAGCCCAAGTTAAGAAAAAGTAGCAAAAAGAGAAACTTTAAATCATCTGAGGAGAAACGTAAAGTTGCCAATATGCCATTTACGACACGGAGTGGCAAGGAACGGCTTAGGCCCTGGCCCGTGTTCATGACTAGTGGTTCAGCTTCACCCACGGATCTTAGCCCTCCTCCTCCTCCCCCCCCCTACAAAAAATTGAAGAGAGTTATGCTGTCAGCAACAAAACAGCAAACAACTCTGCCTTCTAAAGAGAAATTATCACAAATCCACAAGGCGAGTCCAAGGATGTTGGTGGTTGTCAAGCCTGACCTTCCCATCACTGTACGGGAAGAGGTGGCTCGGGAGGAGGCTATTGATGATGTAGCTGGCGCTGTGGAGGAACTTGATGATGAGGATGGTGATGTGGTTATTGTAAATGAGGCACCAGGGGGGGAAACAGCTGATGTCCATGGGATGAAAAAGCCCATCGTCATGCCTGGTCAGAAGACCAAAAAATGCACCTCTTCGGTCTGGAGTTATTTTTATCCAAATCCAGACAACCAATGTATGGCCATATGTAGCTTATGTAAAGCTCAAATAAGCAGGGGTAAGGATCTTGCCCACCTAGGAACATCCTCCCTTATACGTCACCTGAATAACCTTCATAGTTCAGTGGTTAGTTCAGGAACTGGGGCTAGGACCCTCATCGGTACAGGGACACCTAAATCCCGTGGTCCAGTTGGATACACACCAGCAACACCCTCCTCGTCAACTTCCTCCACAATCTCCATCAGATTCAGTCCTGCAGCCCAAGTCAGCAGCCAGACTGAGTCCTCCTCAATACGGGATTCATCCGAGGAATCCTGCAGCGGTACGCCTACTACTGCCACTGCTGCTGTTGCTGCTGTTAGTCGGTCATCTTCCCAGAGGGGAAGTCGTAAGACCGCTAAGTCTTTCACAAAACAATTGACCGTCCAACAGTCGTTTGCCATGACCACAAAATACGATAGTAGTCACCCTATTGCAAAGCGTATAACTGCGGCTGTAACTGCAATGTTGGTGTTAGACGTGCGCCCGGTGTCCGCCATCAGTGGAGTGGGATTTAGAGGGTTGATGGAGGTATTGTGTCCCCGGTACCAAATCCCCTCGAGATTCCACTTCACTAGGCAGGCGATACCAAAAATGTACAGAGAAGTACGATCAAGTGTCCTCAGTGCTCTTAAAAATGTGGTTGTACCCACTGTCCACTTAACCACGGACATGTGGACAAGTGGTTCTGGGCAAACGAAGGACTATATGACTGTGACAGCCCACTGGGTAGATGCATCCCCTTCCGCAGCAACAGCAACAGCTGCATCAGTAGCAGCATCTACAAAATGGCTGCTCATGCAAAGGCAGGCAACATTGTGTATTACAGGCTTTAATAAGAGGCACAACGCTGACAACATATTAGAGAAAATGAGGGAAATTATCTCCCAGTGGCTTACCCCACTTAGACTCTCATGGGGATTTGTGGTGTCAGACAATGCCAGTAACATTGTGCGGGCATTAAATATGGGCAATTTCCAGCACGTCCCATGTTTTGCCCACACCATTAATTTGGTGGTGCAGCATTACCTCAAGAGTGACAGGGGTGTGCAGGAGATGCTTGCGGTGGCGCGCAAAATTGCTGGACACTTTCGGCATTCAGCCAGTGCCTACCGCAGACTAGAGGCACATCAAAAAAGCATAAACCTGCCCTGCCATCACCTCAAACAAGAGGTTGTGACGCGCTGGAACTCCACCCTCTATATGCTGCAGAGGATGGAGGAGCAGCAAAAGGCCATTCAGGCCTACACAGCCACCTACGACATAGGCAAAGGAGTGGGGATGCGCCTCAGTCAAGCGCAGTGGAGACTGATTTCCGTGTTGTGCAAGGTTCTGCAGCCATTTGAACTTGCCACACGAGAAGTCAGTTCCGACACTGCCAGCTTGAGTCAGGTCATTCCCCTGATCAGGCTGTTGCAGAAGCAGCTGGAGAAAGTGAGGGAGGAGCTGGTAAGCCATTGCGATTACACCAAGCATGTAGCTCTTGTGGATGTAGCCCTTCGTACGCTTTGCCAGGATCCGAGGGTGGTCACTCTTTTAAAGTCAGAGGAATACATTCTGGCCACCGTGCTCGATCCTCGGTTTAAAGCGTATGTTGTGTCTCTGTTTCCGGCGGACACAAGTCTACAGCGGTGCAAAGACCTGCTGGTCAGGAGATTGTCCTCTGAAGAGGACCGTGACATGCCAACAGCTCCACCCTCATTTTCTTCCACATCTATGGCTGCGAGGAAAAAGCTCAGTTTTCCCAAAAGAGGCACTGGCGGGGATGCTGATAACATCTGGTCCGGACTGAAGGACCTGCCAACCATTGCAGACATGTCTACTCTCGCTGCATTGGATGCTGTCACAATAGAAAAAATTGTGGATGATTACTTTGCTGACACCATCCAAGTAGACATGTCAGACAGTCCATATTGTTACTGGCAGGAAAAAAAGGCAGTTTGGAAGCCCCTGTACAAACTGGCTCTATTTTACCTGAGTTGTCCCCCCTCCAGTGTGTACTCGGAAAGAGTTTTTAGTGCAGCGGGGAACCTGGTCAGTGAGCGGCGAAGGAGGTTGTGTCACTCACCGGACCGTGAGTGCCTCTTCCCGGACATTTAGGAACCGTGGCCGTCCACCATCCTGAGGGTCTGCGCATGCGCAGCCCTTTTCTATACTTCAGTGTATACCCCTTTAACTTAATTGGCAGATCAGGCAACCTCCCTATATTAAGCACCTGTGGTCACTACCACGTTGCCTGATCTTGGAGTCTCATTCCTCATGAGTCTCTGAAGGTGTTCCTGTATTACTTGTGTATTCAGTGCTGCTGATTCCTGTGGTTTCCAAACCACTTCTACTACTGTGGTTCCATACCACTTCTACCATCAACTTTATCATCATGACTGTTTGCTGATTCCTATCCGCTGCCTCCGTGCACTCCAGCTTTTACCTCACTCTCCTGCTTCTCATCAAGTCTGTTTGCTGATTTCTATCCGCTGCCTCTGTGCACTACAGTCTCCTGCTTACAACTCGCCTGTGTTCAACATCGTGACTGCCAGCTGACTACTATCCGCTGCCTCTGTGCACTACAGTCTCCTGCTTGCAATTCGCCTGTGTTCAACATCGTGACTGCCAGCTGACTGCTATCCGCTGCCTCTGTGCACTACAGTCTCCTGCTTACAACTCGCCTGTGTTCAACATCGTGACTGCCAGCTGATTACTATCCGCTGCCTCCGTGCACTACACTCTCATCTCATCTTTGCTGTGACTTCCTCGAGACTGCCGCTTTTCATTACCATCTGCTACACTTCGTGATCTACAGTTCCTGCCCTGCGCTGCACTCCTGTTTCCCATCGCTGTTGGTTCCTGTGGTTGCTACTGGTTACCTCCGTGTGCCGCTGAGTCCTGCCGCTGTGGTCAGCGCTATCGTCCATCTCCTGCTGATCCACTCTCCACGCCTTCACGTGTTCCACTGGCCTCTACCCTCCTGTCAGCATTGGATTTGTATCTCTTCTACTACCCTCTGCTGGATCATCTCCATTCTCCTGGGTTTCCTATGAGTCCAGTTCCACGTGTTGCTGACTCCTGTGGATTCGTGTCCCTGTCGGTCTACTCACCTGTGCGCTGCACCTGCTAGACCGCTGCTTCACCTATCCAGGGACTTCCTATCCAGTCGGTCTCCAGCCGCTCAGGTACCGCTGCAATCCCATCTGACTGCTACTGCTGAACCACGGTATGCATACTTCTCATTGACTGTGCTGTGTATTGCATATCTTGCTGGACTGTGTTTGGTTCTCTCTGGAGTTTGCTGTCCGCTGAGTCTATTGCCATCATTGACTGTGTTATCATTGTGCTGGACTACTTCAAGAGACTTTCTAGATTGCAGACCTGATCAGTCATTTATATATATGTATATCCATATTGTGCATATTACTGTGGATCGTGTATAAGGTGCCTGTGTATATCCTGTGTTGCAGTCTTCCCCCGTGCACCTCCTCACATATATATTCAGTGGTACAACTTGCTGATGTCAGACCACTGACTCCTGTTTACAGTTTCACCTGTTCCAGTATCCTCTCACATAGCAGTGGTACAACTTGCTAACGCAGACCACTGACTCCCCGGATACCTCCATTTGGATTCCATTCCTTCACTCAGACAGCGGTACAACTTGCTATCCGCAGACCGCTGACTCTCATCACCTCCTCGTTTCTGTTGGACATTCCTCCTCACTATAGCAGTGGTACAACTTGCTACCGCAGACCACTGACTACCTTCACGTGTCCTTTGTCCATACAGTTCCTCGTGTATTACTACCTCCATATTGCCAGTGCTGCTAGTCATAGACTTTCCTGAGCATCTCATCATCTGCTATTTCCTGTTCCGTGATCACCCTGCTACCAGAGTACCATATTACCACCTATACTGCTCTGGTAAGCCTATCATCTGGTGATCCCTGGGTAAAGACTCCCAGTGCCCGTGACAGTAAGATCAGGCCATGACAGACCCAGATACGGAACCTACTGCTAAAGAGATGCTGCAGCATCTGGTCAGCCGTGTGGAGCAACAGGATGCTCGCCAACAGCTGTTACTTCAATGTTACCAATCATTAACCTCCCAAGGAACATCTGGACAGTCTGTTACAGCTAATATTGAAGCTCCTGTGCTTTCCTCCGTTTCCCCATTGCCATCCCAGGTGTCTACAGCTCCTACGCTTCACCTGCCTACTCCGTCAAAATATGACGGGGACCCCAAAACTTGTAGAGGTTTCCTTAACCAATGTTCAGTCCATTTTGAACTCCAACCTCAAAATTTTTCTACCCATCGTTCCAGAGTGGCCTATCTTATCTCATTGTTTTCGGGTCAAGCCCTGGCTTGGGCCTCCCCCCTGTGGGAAAGAAACGATCCAATTCTACAAGATAGTGCCAAATTCATTTCCACATTCCGAAGTGTGTTCGATGAACCAGGTCGTGTGACCTCCGCTGCTTCCAGCATCCTCCGTCTGCGACAAGGATCTCATACTGTAGGCCAGTACGTCATTCAATTTAGGATCTTAGCCTCTGAACTTCAGTGGAACACTGAAGCCCTAGTTGCCGCCTTCTGGCAGGGGCTTTCCGATAAAATTAAAGATGCACTGACTACCCAAGAGCTTCCTTCGTCACTTGAAGATTTGATCTCTCTTTGCCATCGTGTTGATATGAGATTTCGTGAAAGAGAGGCTGAGAAAACGACTTCTGCTAAAGCACCTTTTCGCTCTAACCCTCAATTTCGTCCAGTGTCACCCGCTGTGATTCCCATGGAGATTGGACGTTCCAAGTTATCTTCTGAGGAGAGGAAACGAAGAGTCAAGAATAGACTCTGTATCTATTGTGCTGATTCCACTCATGTCCTCAGCTCCTGCCCTAAGAGATCGGGAAATGCCAGGCCCTAACTAGTTCTGGAGAGGTGAAGTTAGGGTCCCTGGAGTCCTCTCCATCGTCTATGAAATCTAAAGTCTGCGCTTTTGATGTGACTATTTCCTTTGCTACCAAGACCTTTGAGTCACAGGCATTGATTGATTCCGGAGCAGCAGGAAATTTTATTTCCAAATCGTTAGTTAATCAATGGTCTCTACCAATGATTACCTTAAAAACTCCCATTACTGTGACGGCTATCGATGGATCACGTCTCATCAACGGTCTCATCACCCAGAGTACGTCTCCAGTAACCCTTCAGATTGGTGCTCTGCATCATGAAGAGATATCGTTTTTAATTCTTCCTGTTACGACAAGTCCGATTGTCCTAGGCCTTCCATGGCTTCAGTGTCACTCTCCCCAGATTGACTGGCGCACCCCTCAAGTCACGTCTTGGGGGCCTGAATGTCACCATCATTGCCTTTCCCAAGTCATTCCTCTCAAGGTACGGCAAGCTTCCATTTCAGCTATTTCACCGGGACTCCCTCCTCAATATGCTTCATTTACCGATGTTTTTGATAAAGCTCAGTCTGAACGTCTTCCTCCTCATCGTTCTTGGGATTGTCCGATTGATCTTCTTCCTGGCAAGACTCCTCCCAGAGGCCGGGTCTATCCACTCTCGTTACCTGAAACTCAAGCTACATCTGAATATATACGGGAGAACCTCCAGCGTGGGTTCATTCGACCTTCCACCTCGCCCGCTGGAGCTGGGTTCTTCTTTGTCAAAAAGAAGGATGGATCATTACGCCCTTGTATAGATTTTCGTGGACTCAATGCCATTACTATCAAGAACCGGTATCCCATTCCGTTGATCACTGAGCTATTTGACCGCATTAAGGGAGCCCGTATTTTTACTAAGTTGGATCTTCGTGGTGCTTACAATTTAATCAGAATCCGTTCCGGTGACGAATGGAAGACGGCGTTTAACACCAGAGACGGGCATTACGAATATCTGGTAATGCCTTTCGGGCTATGTAATGCCCCCGCTGTTTTTCAGGGCTTCATCAATGAGATTTTTCGGGACTTATTATATGTATGTGTCGTCGTCTACCTGGACGACATATTGATTTTTTCACAGGACCTGCCTTCTCACCACCAACATGTGGCAGAAGTCCTCTCCAGGCTACGGAAAAATTCATTGTTCTGTAAATTAGAAAAATGTTCATTCGAATTACCCCAGATTCCATTCTTGGGGTATATTGTTTCCGGAGTTGGTCTGAAGATGGATCCTGACAAAGTAAATGCTGTACTACATTGGCCCCAGCCAACTACTCTTCGTGCCATCCAGCGTTTTTTAGGTTTTGCCAATTACTATAGACGCTTCATTCAAGACTTTTCTTCCATTGCATCTCCTATTGTGGCCCTGACTCGTAAAGGGGCTAATCCTAAGCAATGGTCTACTGAGGCTATTCAAGCCTTTCAAACATTAAAAGAGTCCTTCTCTTCGGCTCCAATCCTTCGTCAGCCTGATGTGACACTCCCTTTTTTCCTAGAAGTAGATGCCTCTAATGTGGGCTTAGGAGCTATTCTCTCCCAACGCTCTGAACAGCAAAAATTCCACCCTTGTGCCTTCTATTCTCGGGGTCTCCTACCCGCAGAGAAGAATTATACCATCGGAGACAAGGAATTACTGGCTATCAAAGCCGCATTAGAGGAATGGAGATACTTGTTGGAGGGAGCTCGCCATCCGGTGACGATCTTCACGGATCATAAGAACTTGTCATATCTCCAGTCTGCCCAATGCTTGAACCCTCGTCAAGCAAGATGGTCTCTTTTCTTTTCCCGTTTTGAATTAATAATTACCTTCAAACCAGCTGCCAAGAACAAAAAAGCTGATGCCTTATCTAGAGCCTTTGCTACGTCCTCTGATATAGAAGAGGTTTCCAACCATACCATTCTAGAACCCAAATGTATCTCACTGGCTGCTTCATCCACCAAAACGCTACCATTTGGGAAGACCCTCGTGCCTCCTACTCTAAGGAGGAAAATCCTTTCGTGGTTCCATGCCTCTCGTTTTTCTGGACACGCCGGTGAACACAAGACTTTTGAGATCCTCTCTCGAAGTTACTGGTGGCCTTCAATGAGGAGAGACGTCAAAGAGTTCATTGCTTCCTGTGAATTATGTTCGCAATTCAAATCCTCCCGCAGAACCCCAGCAGGGTTGCTGCGACCACTACCCATTCCGTCCAAACCATGGACCCATATTAGTATGGATTTCGTTACTGACTTACCACCTAGTAAGAACCATAACACTATTTGGGTCGTAGTGGACAGATTTTCGAAGATGGCTCATTTCATCCCTCTGTCTGGTTTGCCTTCCTCGTCTATCCTGGCTGAACATTTCATTAAAGAGATCTTCCGTATCCATGGATGTCCATCTGAGATTGTGTCTGATAGAGGAGTACAATTCGTGTCCAGATTCTGGCGAGCCCTTTGTAAAACCTTGGGCATACGATTAGCACTCTCATCTTCTTACCATCCACAATCCAATGGACAAACCGAACGTGTCAATCAAGATCTTGAGACTTTTATAAGGATATTTTCATCAGCCAATCAAGACAACTGGGTAGAGTTACTCCCTTGGGCTGAGTTCGCCCATAACAACATGTACCATGAGTCATCATCCAAAACTCCATTCTTTGTGGTCTACGGTCACCATCCGTCTTTTCCGGAATTTCCTGCCCTCCCGCCCACCCAAGTTCCTGCGGTGGAGACTGTTTGTCAGACCTTTAAAAATATCTGGTCTCAGGTTAGAACCTGTTTGAAGAAGACATCTGTCAAATATAAATCTTTCGCTGATAAGAAGAGGCGGGCTATTCCACCACTAAAAATTGGAGATCGTGTCTGGTTATCCACAAAAAATATTCGTTTGAAGGTTCCATCCATGAAATTCGCCCCTCGTTTTATTGGTCCATATAGGATCATTCAAGTTATCAATCCAGTATGTGTGAAACTCCTTCTTCCTAAGAGTCTTCGGATTTCTAATGCCTTCCATGTATCTTTGCTCAAACCTCTTATTATCAACCGTTTTTCAACTCCTCCCTCAGCTCCGCAGCCAGTTCAAGTCCATCAGGAGGAGGATTTTGAGATTACCGAGGTACTAGATGCAAAAATTTCGCGAGGAGTCCTCCACTTCCTCGTTCATTGGAAGGGCTTTGGTCCTGAGGAGCGCTCTTGGATCAAAGCTGAAGATCTTAATGCTCCTGCCCTTTTGAAGAAGTTTTACTCCAAAAATCCGGACAAGCCCGGTTCCAGGCGTTCTGTGCCCACCTTTAAAAGGGGGGGTACTGTCACTCACCGGACCGTGAGTGCCTCTTCCCGGACATTTAGGAACCGTGGCCGTCCACCATCCTGAGGGTCTGCGCATGCGCAGCCCTTTTCTATACTTCAGTGTATACCCCTTTAACTTAATTGGCAGATCAGGCAACCTCCCTATATTAAGCACCTGTGGTCACTACCACGTTGCCTGATCTTGGAGTCTCATTCCTCATGAGTCTCTGAAGGTGTTCCTGTATTACTTGTGTATTCAGTGCTGCTGATTCCTGTGGTTTCCAAACCACTTCTACTACTGTGGTTCCATACCACTTCTACCATCAACTTTATCATCATGACTGTTTGCTGATTCCTATCCGCTGCCTCCGTGCACTCCAGCTTTTACCTCACTCTCCTGCTTCTCATCAAGTCTGTTTGCTGATTTCTATCCGCTGCCTCTGTGCACTACAGTCTCCTGCTTACAACTCGCCTGTGTTCAACATCGTGACTGCCAGCTGACTACTATCCGCTGCCTCTGTGCACTACAGTCTCCTGCTTGCAATTCGCCTGTGTTCAACATCGTGACTGCCAGCTGACTGCTATCCGCTGCCTCTGTGCACTACAGTCTCCTGCTTACAACTCGCCTGTGTTCAACATCGTGACTGCCAGCTGATTACTATCCGCTGCCTCCGTGCACTACACTCTCATCTCATCTTTGCTGTGACTTCCTCGAGACTGCCGCTTTTCATTACCATCTGCTACACTTCGTGATCTACAGTTCCTGCCCTGCGCTGCACTCCTGTTTCCCATCGCTGTTGGTTCCTGTGGTTGCTACTGGTTACCTCCGTGTGCCGCTGAGTCCTGCCGCTGTGGTCAGCGCTATCGTCCATCTCCTGCTGATCCACTCTCCACGCCTTCACGTGTTCCACTGGCCTCTACCCTCCTGTCAGCATTGGATTTGTATCTCTTCTACTACCCTCTGCTGGATCATCTCCATTCTCCTGGGTTTCCTATGAGTCCAGTTCCACGTGTTGCTGACTCCTGTGGATTCGTGTCCCTGTCGGTCTACTCACCTGTGCGCTGCACCTGCTAGACCGCTGCTTCACCTATCCAGGGACTTCCTATCCAGTCGGTCTCCAGCCGCTCAGGTACCGCTGCAATCCCATCTGACTGCTACTGCTGAACCACGGTATGCATACTTCTCATTGACTGTGCTGTGTATTGCATATCTTGCTGGACTGTGTTTGGTTCTCTCTGGAGTTTGCTGTCCGCTGAGTCTATTGCCATCATTGACTGTGTTATCATTGTGCTGGACTACTTCAAGAGACTTTCTAGATTGCAGACCTGATCAGTCATTTATATATATGTATATCCATATTGTGCATATTACTGTGGATCGTGTATAAGGTGCCTGTGTATATCCTGTGTTGCAGTCTTCCCCCGTGCACCTCCTCACATATATATTCAGTGGTACAACTTGCTGATGTCAGACCACTGACTCCTGTTTACAGTTTCACCTGTTCCAGTATCCTCTCACATAGCAGTGGTACAACTTGCTAACGCAGACCACTGACTCCCCGGATACCTCCATTTGGATTCCATTCCTTCACTCAGACAGCGGTACAACTTGCTATCCGCAGACCGCTGACTCTCATCACCTCCTCGTTTCTGTTGGACATTCCTCCTCACTATAGCAGTGGTACAACTTGCTACCGCAGACCACTGACTACCTTCACGTGTCCTTTGTCCATACAGTTCCTCGTGTATTACTACCTCCATATTGCCAGTGCTGCTAGTCATAGACTTTCCTGAGCATCTCATCATCTGCTATTTCCTGTTCCGTGATCACCCTGCTACCAGAGTACCATATTACCACCTATACTGCTCTGGTAAGCCTATCATCTGGTGATCCCTGGGTAAAGACTCCCAGTGCCCGTGACAGGTTGCTTCCTCACAACGTTGAAAAAATGATGTTTATAAAAATGAATAATCAATTCCTCAATGAAGTACAGCACTGCCCTCCAGATACTACAGAGGGACCTGTGGTTGTGGAGTCCAGCAGGGACGAATTGATAATGTGTGATGAGGAGGAAGTACACACTGTAGGGGGAGAGGAATCAGAGGTTGAGGATGAGGACGACATCTTGCCTCAGTAGAGCCTGTTTAGTCTGTACAGGGAGAGATGAATAGCTTTTTTGGTGTGGGGGCCCAAACAAACCAATCATTTCAGCCAAAGTTGTTTGGTAGGCCCTGTCGCTGAAATGATTGGTTTGTTAAAGTGTGCATGTCCTATTTCAACAACATAAGGGTGGGTGTGAGGGCCCAAGGACAATTCCATCTTGCAACTTTTTTTTTGGCATTATATGACCAATCAACAGTTGTTTGCCATGTTCAAAAAGTAAAACCAAATTTTAAAAAATTCAAGAAATTAAACCAAAAGTAAAATGCCGTGTCATAATTTAAAACAAGAGTTTTTGACGTGCTCTAAAACTACTGTATTGTTGTTTATATTTTATAAACACTACACTTGAAAGCTTGAGTCTTTCAATAAAAAAGTAACTGTCCATTGCACGAATATTTGCAACAGGGACAATTTTAGGGTTAAGAAAGCCAACTGATAACACTTCGACGCTGTCTGTCTTTATAAACACTACACTTGGAAGTTGGAGGAGGTATTGTGGCCCCGGCACCAAATTTACTACCGGGGCCACTCCACTGTGCAGTCCATATTTAGGTGTATCAGATATTAAACAACGGTGACAGTTGATGCCCAATTTTTTAATTATATTGTGGCCTCGGTACCAAATTGTGTACCGGGGCCACCACACTACGCAGTCCAGATACTTGTTTGGTGGAATTCAGACCAGTTGAGGGTTTTATTATTATATTGTGGGGACCACTCTATCTATACCACACTACAACTCTATACCACTCTATTTCATACTTTAATTCTATTTAATACTTTAATTCTATTTCATACTTTAATTCTATTTAATACTTTAATTCTATTTCATACTTTAATTCTATTTAATACTTTAATTCTATTACTAATTACCATAAAGAGGAACAAAATAAACCAATTTTACCAAAAGTATAATATGACTTAGACTTACAAACACTACACTTGAAAGATGGTGCCTTTAAATGAAAAAGTCAGTCTTCATTGCACGACTATGTGCAACAGGGACAGTTTTTTGGTTTACAAAGTCAACCAATAACACTTGGACCCTGTCTGTCTTTAACATACTTGATGGGATCTCAATGACGAATTGTCTGTACCATGTTTGGAGGAGGTATTGTGGCCCCGGTATCAAATTGGGTACCGGGGCCACCCCACTACGCAGTCCAGATACTTGTTTGGTGGAATTCTGACACGTGGAGGGTTTTTTAATTATATTGTGGCCTCGGTACCAAATTGTGTACCGGGGCCACCACACTACGCAGTCAAGATAGATAGATGCGTATCATAGATAAAGTACATTCAGTGGTGTGGGGCAAATTGAAAAATATTCAAAATGCACTGACATTATCAAAAACAAGAGGTTGTCACACGCTAAAACTCCAACATGTATATGATGGAGAGGATGGAGGAGCAGCCGTATGTGTAGTGTAATGCAGACCTGTTGAAGGTTTTTTATATATTTTATTGTGGTGCCCAGTGCCCACTCCTCTACGCAGTCCAGATACATTTATTGGTGCGAATCATAAAAGTTCAGGGTTTTTAATATATATTGTGGTGACCCACTCCTCTACGTAGTCCAGGTACATTTATTGGTGCGATTCATAAAAGTTCAGGGTTTTTAATATATATTGTGGTGACCCACTCCTCTACGCAGTCCAGGTACATTTATTGGTGCGATTCATAAAAGTTCAGGGTTTTTAATATATATTGTGGTGACCCACTCCTCTACGCAGTCCAGGTACATTTATTGGTGCGAATCAAACAAGTTGATGGTTTTCTTATTATATATATTGTGGTGACCCACTCCTCTACGCAGTCCAGGTACATTTATTGGTGCGATTCATAAAAGTTCAGGGTTTTTAATATATATTGTGGTGACCCACTCCTCTACGCAGTCCAGGTACATTTATTGGTGCGATTCATAAAAGTTCAGGGTTTTTAATATATTGTGGTGACCCACTCCTCTACGCAGTCCAGGTACATTTATTGGTGCGATTCATAAAAGTTCAGGGTTTTTAATATATATTGTGGTGACCCACTCCTCTACGCAGTCCAGGTACATTTATTGGTGCGAATCATAAAAGTTCAGGGTTTTTAATATATATTGTGGTGACCGACTCCTCTACGCAGTCCAGAAAGATACCTTGTTGCAACGTTTTGGACTAATAACTATATTGTGAGGTGTTCAGAATACACTGTAAATTAGTGGAAATGCTTGTTATTGAATGTTATTGAGGTTAATAATAGCCTAGGAGTGAAAATAAGCCCAAAAACTTGATTTTTAAACTTTTTATGTTTTTTTCAAAAAAAATCCGAATCCAAAACCTTAAATCCGAACCGAGACCTTTCGTCAAGTGTTTTGCGAGACAAATCCGAACCCCAAAAATAACGAAAATCCGGATCCAAAACACAAAACACGAGACCTCAAAAGTCGCCGGTGCACATCCCTAGTTTAATTCAGGGAAACCAAAATGTAACTAAAAAGCTTGTACCTATGTAAAGAAAAAAAACAACTCTCTAATAAAGGTGAAAGTTTACTGTAGAAAAACATAAAATTGCCAACATGCCATTCTACCCAAAATATTACCAAGCATACCAGCATCAGCTAGCTCCCTTCTCTCAGCTAGATCTAAGCACCTGCAATCTACACTGTCATCGTATTCACCCTCATCAGTGTGTACATCATCCTCAAACAATACTAATTCATCCCCGCTGGAATCCACCATCACAGAAGTCTGTGTACTTTGATGTAATTGCCGGTAATAGCCTTCCTCATGGAATTTGTAGTTCATTTTACGGAAGAGGTGTCACGATTTTTGGGCAATTCTTTTAGACCAGACCAAATGTCAAAATGTTGTGAAGACTCATCTGCATTAACACTGGGGGCTAGATTTACTAAGCTGCGGGTTTGAAAAAGTGGGGATGTTGCCTATAGCAACCAATCAGATTCTAGCTTTCATTTTGCAGAAGGTACTAAATAAATGAAAGCTAGAATCTGATTGGTTGCTATAGGCAACATCCCCACTTTTTCAAACCCGCAGCTTAGTAAATCTAGCCCTGGGTGTCTTGGGAAAACTAAGTTTTTTTTCTAGAAGCAGTTGCCAGGGAAACTGAAGGAAGAGACGTTGTTGTGTCACTTGAGCTGTCAGCTTGCTGACCAGGAGCTCATTGCATCTCTTGAGATTTGGGTCAGTTGGAAAGAAAGAGAAGACATAGCTCTTAAACCTAGGATCAAGCACAGTTGCCAAAATGTAATGATCCGATTTCAAGATGTTGATAACTCTTGGATCCTGGCGAAGTGAATAAAGTACTTAATCTACAAGTCTAACATAATTAGCGGAATTGCTTGTTTCATTTCCTCTTTCAATTTCTCTTGCTGCTTTTCAAAAAGTCTAATTAGGGTAATCACTTGACTTAAGCTAACAGTGTCCACAGGTGACTACTTCGACTGGTTTCAGCACCTTGCACAACACGGTAAGTATTCTCCACTGCGCTGGATTAAAGTACATTCCCCCTAAATTCTATTCTTCTTGCAGCTGCTGCATTCTCCTACATGCTGTTGCAGAATCCCGAAAATGACCCTAAATATTTCGGGACACAGATAGCAACTCCTGCATGTCATTGTCATTTTTAAAAACGTTTTGTATCACCAAGTTGATTGTGTGAGCAAAACAGGGAATGTGATGAAATTCCCCCCGCTGTAATGCTCTAACAATATTAGTGGCGTTATCAGAAAAAGGAGAGTCCAGGCAGGATAAGCCATTTTGCAATGACATCCCTTAGTTTTTTTAAACAGGTTGTCAGCGATATTACCTCTGACCTGCGCCTTGTCTCATCTCTGATAACCACCTCTCACTCCCGCCTTCAAGACTTCCCAAGGACAATTCCATCTTGCACCACTTTTCTTTTCTGCCACTGCTGTGTGGCAATGTTTCCTAGATGTGCTATGAACTGCCGTGTTTGTATCATTGCTCTGTCGCTTAGCATCCAGCCAGGTCGCTGCAGTCTTTGTTTGAAAGTGTATAATAATAATATTGTGACCTGTGAAGTGGTCAAAATTCCCTGCAAATGACTTGAACTTAGTGTTATTGAGGTTAATAATAATGTAGAGGGAAAAAAAAGCAAAATTATGTGATTTTAGCAAAAAAAAATAGGGATTTTAGAAAAAAATAGGGATCCAAGACCAAAATCCAAACAAAAAAACACGCAAGGGCGGTTTTGCCAAAACCAAAACACGAAGTTAATCCAGATCCAAAACCAGAACACGGGGGTCAGTGAACATCTCTAAATGTTATAAGCTTGCCTGAAGAGGCAATGTGCAAGATTAATGTGCAAGGGAGAGAAGTGGGTGCAGCTCGAAAAAAGTTCGGTAACCAGAGTTGGGAGCATGTAATGAGAGTGGATGCGAAACATAGATCTTGTGCAGAACAGAGGTGTGGAGTTGGGAGAGAATGTTGGTGCAGTTTTGTTGATGGCCCTATGTTAGTAGAAGCATTTTATATTGGATTCGGTAAAAAACAGATAATCCCTCTGTTAGAGACTGACAGAGTGGCTCAGCAGACGAATTTGCATGAAAAATGAATGTAGCAGCTGCATGCAAAATAGATTAGGGTTATTGGATCGCACAGGCAAGGAGAAGTGGAAGATACTACAATATCTTATTACAGAATGAAATGCAAACTGTAAAACAATAGCAATAATATACAGGAATGTGAATAAATAACAGCCAGAATATCCTCTTTGTCTGTTCTATTGATCCTTGTATGCAGTGTCATATGCTTCTCAGCTAATCCTGGTATCCTGTATCAGAGTCTCTTCTATTGATCCTGGTATCCAGCATCATATGCTTCTAAGCTAATCCTGGTATCTGGTTCTACTGATCCTGGTATCCAGCATCATATGCTTCTCAGCTAACCTCTTCTATCCAGCAGACCCTTCTATCCTGGAGTCCTTTATATCCCAAACTATTTATGCTGGGTGTAGTAAAACCATTCAAACTGCAAGAACCCAAATTGTCCCCTTGAGTTTTATGACAATATTGTTTCTCTGGCCAAGCTGATAGCCACAGATATACTGGACACTGGAGGCAGTTGTCTGGGCAATCCGTAAATTCACTGAGTCCTATATACTATTATCACGCCATACTGCAGTTTAGATTGTTCAGCCAAGCTGTTGAAAATTCCAGGCCAATTTGCTGTTTTGAAAGTGATCCTGATGCAATTAATATAGCAACTCCAACGGTGGTATACCAGTGTGCTGAGCGTGCTATTGCTCCAGGTAAGCTGATTCTATAATTCACAAGTATTGTAGACTCTGGCCAAGCTGTATTTAGTACCTGGACAACCTGATGCTGATGTTAGTGGTGCTGAAGGAGTTGCTGGAGCGACGCTGCCTCCATGAACTGAATCCCAGTCTCCCTGCTCCAGCACGTTCACCAGGCAGACAGATCCTTGTGCTTCTTCCGAAGGAGTACAGGATCACTGAAATAGAGTCTCAAGCATGATTTTCATATGAGATGTTGAACCTTGAGCAATTACAGTGATAGAGCTGGTAGTAGACAAATCTCCAACACCAAGGTCTTTCCAATTCACAAATATGCCTGAGACCCTTTCAAGCTTCTTTTAAACAGTTCAAAATTCCCAGCAGTTGGACTCCACCCTGCAAGGTTATCTCAGGTTACTAGTATAGGAGATTGGCCAGCATAGTCTTAGGAGTTGTATGTGAGAGTACAATCATGGGCAAAAGTTTTGAGAATGACACAAGTATTGGTTTTCACAAAGTCTGCTGCCTCAGTTTTTTTATGATAGCAATTTGCATATACTCCAGAATGTCATGAAGAGTAATCAGATGAATTGCAATTAATTTCAAAGTCCCTCTGCCATGACAAGGAACTTTATCCCAAAAACAACATTTCCACTGCATTTCAGCCCTGCCACAAAATGACCAGCTGACATCAGGTCAGTGATTCTCATTAACACAGGTGAGAGTGTTGACGAGGATAAGACTGGAGATCATTCTGTCATGCTAATTGAGTTAGAATAGCAGACTGGAAGCCTTAAAAGGAGGGTGGTGCTTAGCGAGCTGGAGCGCATGCAGCTACATCCGATTTAAGCTCTGTGCATCTCTCAGGTGTTTTCAGCCATATCTCTTGCTCTAGCTATAGTTCTAGTCTAAGTGCGGATTGCTAGTGATGACGACTGAGTATGTATGCTAGGACATGTGCTTGCAGTCAGGAGCAACTGTAAAAATGTATTTTTAGGAATTCAATATAGAGTCCTTTAATGTGCTGGTGATAATGGGAGTGGGGATATCAGCAAGAAAAGGGTCCATTCAAATGGAAACAGTTCACAAGTTCTTTGTTTTAAGGATGAGAGGCAAATTGTGCAGTGTCAGATGTGAGTCCATCTTGTCAGAATCCCCATAGATGCTGCCTTATAAATGTGCGCATTTGCACAAATATTATTCTCAAGATGTCACAAAACCACATTTTCACTATGGGCTCACGTTTTTGATCTTTATCATAACATTTTGTAGGTCAATGTCATAACTTTTCACGTGTGAACCCAAAAAAATACAATTCTCTGCATTGATGCTTGTGAGTTTCATCCAGGAGGGAACATGACTCATTGCCTGGGAATGAAAAGCATAAACAAAACATGATATACAGAAATTACAGCTATAAAATGCATTAGCAAATGTTATCATTTAGAAAAACAGTTCAACTGGAGCTGTTGATTTGGAAAAGATTTGGTATCTTTTTCTCAGAAAACATTAGAAAACAGCCTGCTTTTTTTTCTGTTTTTACTCAAAGCTACCAACATCTCAAAAGCAAAGTAAAAAGCATGTAAGGTGTCAATAATTTATATTTAGTTTGCTGAAAAAATATTTTGAAATACCAGTTAAATTATCTAGACATGGGACAAGGTAGCTAGGCATTGGTGGATTGTGGGCTTAGTCACACCAGTGGAAGTAAGGCCACACAATGTGGAGATGTGCCATGTCCTTCAGGGCAAGCCCAACGCATCAGAAATGCAAGGTGGCCTTCAATGCCCTTACACTCCCTTAAAAACACCCTTTAATTGCTACTGGTTATCACTGCACGGCTCACCATGGTGAGTAGTCCATAGCTCACTAATTCCCAGAAGTCGGAACAAACATGCCACCTATTGGATATCTTCGGTGCACATATCCGGATCCTTCGGAGGTGCGCACTGAAGATATCTGTTTCACATATACGCTGACTGAGCCGCTCCGGCGTTGAAAAGGTAAATCCTTTATCTATTTTTTACTTGGGACAATGTGCAATGTTGACGAGGAGTCTGAATGAATTATCTCTGGATATATTTGGTGGTTCTTTCTCTCAATTATCCGCTGTAGCGGAAAGAAGATATACCAATCGGGCTCTCATCATCTTTATTATTCCAGCTTCAAAGCACAATTGAGAAACTTGTGATCTATTTACTCTAAGATCCGTATGAACAGCCCAAGGAACCAATTTTGTATACCTATCCCAGTGGAGTTACATCGTAATTCTAAGAATATATGATAAAGACACACTCTCTTTTCTATTTTTACAACTGGCTATGACAATACACCATCCGGATTATAACGAAACGGACATTTTCTATATTTATCTCATAAATAAGTAATTCTTACGTCCATAACTCCCTCTAAATGAGAACAAGTATATCTTTATACCCGGATCTCTACATTTGATTGACCAATTTGATATATGTAATGTCTACAATGCTGTCTAATTATCTCTCAATATATCTCCTGTGAAGAGTAGCTCACAGTCTATAATTGTTTTATGTATATGCCGCATTGTGATATCTATTTAATAAGCGTGATATTCATAAATTTTTTATTATTGTATGTTATATACATGAGTGTTAACTTGCACTCTCATAATTACATGTTTTTATATGTACTAGCTAGATCTCTATTAAACTTATAATCGGTAATTCTGCGCAATTCATTTGCTTGTTCTATGGTACTGTAGTCCCTTTCATGACTGGACTGCTGTTCAGAGGACAGGTTCCAAAATGTCGACATGCTTGACAACAGCAATCACTATCTGGTATCACCTGCTGTGTCTATACCTCTGGATTACTGTGGAACTTGCTCCCCTGTCATCTTTACATTTCACTGATCCAGTCAGAAAAGAGACAGACAGCTGCTCCATAAGGGCCTTTTATCTCATCCCTCCCATTAGCTCTTGTGTTCAGGGAGGATGGGATATGTATTTTTTCCAACCATCAATGACTGGGTAGTATTGCCCAGTCATTGATGGTGTTACAAAAATATATTATATTATTTCTCCCTTATTGTGGGCCATGGGAATTGCCAGAAAATCCAAGTTCAACATTGCACTTGTTACTTTGCATACACTCTGTATGTATTTGGACCTTTCCCATTTGTATTACAGTTGTCAGGAGGATGGGAATAATTCAAACTTCTATCAGAAGAGAGGAATCACCTCAATTATGTTTTACATCTGGCAAATAATCACTGTTCATCGTGAATTAAAGGGTTGCATCATCATGAATATTGATTCAGCTAATAAAATGGCTGCCTCCACTTGATGTCATTTACAAAATGCAAATTAGAGGAGATGCCGTGCAGAATCAGCTTTGATCCCGCTGTATACCAAGTGTTCCTAAATTTCCACCAAATCTAGGTTTGTGGAGCAAGATGATGGCATTTGGAAAGCAGCAAAAGTTTGCACAGACAGAGGGGTGGAGTTGGTGGAATGAGGTTGTTCCTTTCAGGCAGGGGCAGGCAGGGCTGGGGGGCAGAGGGACATCTGCTTCCTGGGCCAGTCCCATAGTGGGCTACCTTGGGCTGGGTCACAGGACTACCTGCATTTGTTTTCCTTTAAAATGATCCTAAGAGGCTGCGAGTCAAATCTTGCCTCCCCAAGCTAAAATTTGCTAGCCCTCCCCTGCTTCCATGGTACAGAGTATGTGCATCTTTATATTCAAAGCAGTGCAAAAACGTGATTTTGGGTGTGATTATTGACATGAGATAAAGGGATGGATAGGGTGCATTTTAAGGGCATTCCATGCTCTGTGGAGGGACGTAAGCCATATTATATTCCCTTGCAAAATAATATGTAATAACTTTGCAACACATTCTGCGCCTTCATGCTGCACTATACCAAAGTAATACATTTCAACAATACTTTCAACAATAAACAAAACCAGACAAAAAAAAATCGTGAAGGAGCTGAATTCCCTAGAGTGTGGTAAATGGAGCTTTTAAGAGGGGCGCTGCCAATTCACTTATAATGGAAAACCTATATAATAAAAATGTACAAAAGCGTTATTTGTATCACAAATATCTGGGGATCCAATTATTGTGCTACAGGCAGAATTAATGATCAGAAATAAGAATTGGCTTGTTGATAAAAACAACTAAACATATATTAAGCTTGGACTTTTGAATACATATTAAATGAGACTTATCATGTTTTATATGTTTTATTGGTTCCCATGGTGGAAGAGAATGTAATAACTCATGGAGAGTTTTGAGACTGAACATTCAGGATCTGGATCCATATACGGATATCTAATGCCTCATTGTAAAAATCCTGCGTTTGCCTCGGATGACACAGAAAGCAAAGCATACCAGTGACTATTTAATGCCAATCCTGTTATGGAGGCAAGTATAACATGTAGACCTGGAAATCTCTTGTGGTTTAACTATAAGATTCCATAGTTATTGTAACTTTACTATACAGGCCCCAGATTTATAGTACGTTTATAATGCAGAACCCACCCTTCCCAAAATCAATGTTGGCCTTGTAACGCATACCAACCCAAAACTTTGGAGTCATTTGTTGGTTTTGTTTTATAATTTTGGTTTTATAAAGTAAACCCTCCTTATGTTGATAACAAGATTCAGTCCCCAGATCTCTAGTGGTGATTTAAAATAATGACTTACCCCTGCTGCAGTATCTCATTCAGATTCCCAGCATACAGTAGATAAAGCATGGCTGTCCCAGGATGCCATTATAACCAGTACAGCTCCCAGCACTTTGATTCCAGTGCTAATCAATCAATGTGTGGGGTCCTTCCACCACTATGATTAGTAATTTGCTAGTGCCATACGCCAATCAGCATGGTTGTAGTCTCACAGTTTATGAATGCGTCTGGTCAAGAGGCAGACAGAGGATGCTCCCAGGCCATTCTACCTGCAGTTATAATAAGGCACAATTGGAATGGCTGGAGAGCATCCTCTGTCTGTTTCTCCTCCAGGCATGGCCATGAAGTGAGCTTAGTTGCACAACACAGTACACACTGTACCTAATCTGCCTCTAGATGGGTGATACTCTGAATTGCATCCATAGACTTTTCAAGCAGTACATGCTACATATGCAAAAGACAGATTGAAGACCCCATCGTTCTTGAAACTGGACAGATGGTAGGAAGTCCACTGGGCACCTGTCCTAAAGTTAATGATGTGAATGCATTAACATTATCTGTATAAAAGCACCTTCAGAATACTGCAAGTACTGACACAGATATCCACCCAGCATTATTCTAATACTGCAAAATGTCTATTTTACTGATGTAATAACTTTGCAACACATTCTGCGCCTTCATGCTGCACTATACCAAAGTAATACATTTCAACAATACTTTCAACAATAAACAAAACCAGACAAAAAAAAATCGTGAAGGAGCTGAATTCCCTAGAGTGTGGTATGCATGAGTAGGAATGACGTCCCTCAGGGATGTATGAATAAAAATACCACATCCGGGGTGTAACTAATTGTAAGGGGGTGTGAATGTAGTGATGGGACCAAAGAATCATGAGCTGTTAAATATGTATATATTACACAAAAATGCCACGCCTGAGAATTTGTCTGTAGCTGGACTGGGTTGTATCTCTGGAACAGAACTGGTGGCTACGAGCACAAAGTTGGGTGGCTTGATAAGGTTCCTTCGCATGAGAGGGAAAGAACTGGTACAGATGCTGGTTGCTGAGCATTCAGGAGATTACTAAATATGAATGACACTGGAGACTGTCAAGAAGTCAAGAAGAGCAAGACAGTGATCAGATATAGCAGGAGAGATCAGACTGGAACCGGAGGGCTGGGCCGACTGGACCCGGAGTGCAGGGCTGCACTCTGACTGCCTAAGAGAAAGCATGTGACAGAATCCAAGATGGAAGTGTCCCTGCACTGGTTTTGGAGAGATCTCTTGAGTGGAGATACACTGAGAAGCATCCTGCAGAGAGATCTGAGACCAGCAGAGCCTGCGGACTGTAGAGACAACCGAGAAAAAAAACGGAAGGGCAAGTAACAGGACCTGAGTGTTCGGTGTGTGACAAAAAAACAGATATATTTCCAACTTTAAATGAGCCCGATACTGTTTCTGTGATTAATAGGACTAAGTTAGATCCAGATGGTGAGCAAGAGATTGTACATAGGTTGATGCCAGGAATATGTACATACAGCACCCACAGAGACACAAGGAGCTACAAAATGGTGCCCAATGCAAGGTACTTTGTGGAGCTGTGAGCGCCCCAAAAGCAGGGTAGTTGCCCTGAGGGCACAGTAGCATGGAAGTACAGTCTACCCAAGTGGAGCAGACAACTATGAGGCACCATGCCTGATAGCCTCTGGGTGCCCGTTTCCACCAGTTCTAATGCAGAAGTGATAACCAAACAAAGCATCTAAATAAAATATGTTACAAAATGAGGTTTCATTCTGAACAGCTGCATGAGAGATGATTGCCCTTTCAAATATTTAAGAGGACTTTTGTCAGCAGCAGAGGGAATGTTGGTGAGAGAGCAGCGCAATGACCCTAAAAATCTGTTGAAAGCCATGAAGAGACTACACCAGTAATGTGTAGAGGTTGAGCACCAAAGAGAACCATCAAGGACTGTGTTTTATAGAATCTATACTCTATACCAGAGGTGTCCAAACTCAGTCATCAAGGGCTACCAACAATTCATGTTTTCAGGATTTCTTTGTGCACAGGTGAGTTCATCTATTTGGCTGGGTCAGTAATTATCCCACCTGTTTCAACTGACAGAAATTCAAAAAACATGACCTGTTGGAAGCCCTTGAGAACTGAGTTTGGACACCTCTGCTCTACATCCTATAAAGAGAGGATGCAGCAGAGAGAGGCAGCCAGTGTGTTTGAAGACTCATCTGTCTGGTACACCTGGAGTCACGATCCTGGTCAGATTTGAGAACTGTGTTGCCCCTTCCACTTTATACAAAATACATGGGAATGAAGAGGGAGAGGTGAGAAAAGCAAGTGCTGATCACTTACAAGTGGGTGGGGGGGTGGACGGAACCTCCAAAGATGCCTAACCTCTGGCCAAGATGGAGGCTATTTTCCATCTTTTTGAGTGCCACAGACATAGGAGTTAGATGGTGTAATGTCTCCTTGGATGCATGAATGAGAGTACCATCTCTGGGGCATGATTAAATGTAATGGTGGGTCCAGAGTATTTAAATATCCATCCCAGTACCAGGGAAAAAACGCCACTTTTGTTAGAGAAAGAGGCTTGCTGTCAAGGGTCTCCATCATGGAGGGAGTCACCTTCTAGGTCTTCAAGGTCAGAGAGACTTTCTTTCTAGATGTTACTGATCACCTTCCTCTGTATTCGGTGCAAAAGATGTGGGCAGTAGATGAGTGTCAGTGTGAAACTGAGTTCTGAGCGAGAGGCTCTGAAACTCAGAGTTGGAGACACTGCTGTGAAATACAGTGGAAGATCAAGAGTTGCAGCAATGAGAGTGCTGTCATCCAGACTTGTCAGGGAGTTAAGTCCTAGGAGCATGGCAAGTATAAAATATGTTGATAGAGCAGAGGCAGGAAAGTGACAGACTTAGCTCTGCAAATTTATTATGTGATACCACAACAGTGATTTATGCAACCAAAAACTGTGTCAGAGAGAACAATGGTATTAAAATTGACCATTTATATCATCTGAATGAGATGATCTAGCGTCTGACATTGAGCTTGTACTGCGCTACAATGCCTGTGTCTGCAAAACAATACACAAAGTCCTTACTAAATCTGCATACTTAGGGGCATCTGTCAACATAAACATCAACTGTTTCTTAGATGAAGAAGTCTGAGCTAGACCTGGGTGGTGAGCAAAAGAGTCTTCAGTAGGTACCTGGGAATAGCAACCTTTGCCACCTCTCAGAATAACAGGGAGATACACTGACTAACCCATAACTTCCTAAATGCAATCTGCATGAGGAGAGTGCAAGAACCCCTACCCTCAACCATTATAAGAATGCCCTGACCTAGAGCCTGCCTGATGTTATAGAGACACAATACAATCTCTACAAAAAAAACTAAATAGCTCAAAAACTATTGTTTGTTTTCTGATGTAATTTAACTTTGATAATGTACAGCAAGTCATAATATACCTTTAAATTAACTATAGCTTTTTGGGATAGATTTCACTTTCTCGGTTAATGTTTCTGTATGCCCTCAATAGTCAGGTTTTGGAAGATATGTTAAGCTGCATATTCTCAATCGCATTATGTGAACAAATAACAGTGATGGCAGCAATCCAGTAAACCTTGTAGAACTTTTATAAAATGTGCCAGAAACTTTAAAAACTCCCATCACTCCTCCCCTCTGTTCACCAGTACTAGCACCAACAAAGCCACAGAAAGATGAGAAGTGGCTCGTTCGTCTCTCTTTATTGAAAGACGTGCTGCTACCCTTTAATTTAAAATATCAGCTCCTTTTATCAGTTTTTTATCCTTATATGCTTTCAAGATTTATTTTAATCTTTTAATTCAAACCTTTTTATCTTCCTATGTCAATTGAAAGAATGGGCTGCTTAAAGGGTAGAATACTTTTACTGCAGCTTGCTTTGTTTTTATTACATTGCATTTTGCAAAGCACCTGCCAGGACCAGAGGATAAGCAGTGGCCCAAGTGCCTTATGGAGGCAGCGAGTGCAGTGGCAGAACAATGGGAGAGTGTACAGC
Source organism: Mixophyes fleayi (assembly GCF_038048845.1). Taxonomy (NCBI): domain Eukaryota; kingdom Metazoa; phylum Chordata; class Amphibia; order Anura; family Limnodynastidae; genus Mixophyes; species Mixophyes fleayi. The sequence continues at coordinate 374,688,687 of NC_134402.1, forward strand.
CTGCTGAGCCAGGGGTCTGAGTACCAGCCTTCAAGGAGGAGAGCGTCTTCACCAAGTGTACCTCAGAACCCTTTACTGCTACTAAGCAGCAGAAATAACACATCTCCAGAAGCCTCAGGGAGACCACAACCTTCCAGACCCGAAAACCCCCAGACTGAAGTCCGACAAACCACAAGTACACATCAGGCAAGTGGATCTGCCGGTCGTCTCTGGTTCCAGGCTGGCAGACCGAGAAGCCAAGGGCAGGATGCTGCTGGAAGACAGAGGAACAGACAAGAAAGTGCTACAGATAGGAGACAGGGAGCAGCACAGCCATCAAGTACACAGCATTCCCAGAGAGTAAATGCAACTACAAACAATAGAGCCAGGCTGGACATGATGCAAGGAGATGATCCATATAACCCTTACAAGTACAATGAAGATAATCCTTATTACAACTACTATGACACCTACGATAGGCCAAGGCAATCTGATAGGCAGAGACCTGGCTACGGTACCCGGTATCATCAGTATGGTAAGAATCATGGATGCATGGATGAGTACCTCACAATAATAGAATTACTAGCAATATCTACTTTTTTATATATATATATATATATATATATATATATATATATATATATATATATAATCATATTAAACAACACTGTATATGTTGTCATTCATTAGGAATAGTATTATTCTATACACTAATATTCACTCCTATTTTAATGTATAATATTGGGATTGATTTTAGAAATAAATTGAGCCTCAAGGGGGCTCCAGTAAATTAGCTTTTCGAAATACTGACTATTAGAAGTTTTATATATACGCTGTCAATTTTCCCTTTACATGTATGTGTGATTATATGCTATTTCTAATAAACATGCTAAAACAGTACAATTCACAAAAAATATTTATGTCAGTTATTTGAGCAGAGACTTGCATACGATTCATATGTTCAGCATCTGTTTCACAGGCTAATTTTAACTGCATTGTAACATGATATGTAGAGAAGGTACACAGCTGCACTCGGGATACACTATCCATCAAACTTCTGCAGATTATATTTATAATGATTTAACAAAGACAGCTGCACGTAATCACTATAGTGTAAGTAAATTGATAGGGTGGTAAAATTAGGTTTTAAAAAGCAACAGGTTTATAAATCCATTGTATTCCTCCTATGTAACAAGAATACGTGTATACTGTATATACTGCAAGGCAAAGCTTCTTTCAGTAAGTTAAAAATAGAACTGACAAGACTGAGTCTGCTACATGTGTCTGGATCCTGAGGTCAGATTTCAACATTATGCTACCTTCAAAATGATGGTGGTGTTGGAGTTTTAAGTTTAAAACAGACACATATGGTCTTCAGGCATACAGATTAAGAAAAGAGAGACAAGCATTGAAACTTTTGTGATGCACATTGGAATGGACAGAATAACGGTAAGAGAAAATGTACACTTCAGATGTCCAGCAAGTAAAGAGTAAAATATTATTGGTCAATTTTAAGATGGGATGGGCTCTAAAGGGAAGGTAGGACGACAGGCACAGTTCTACATTCTGCAGATACCACATTTAAAGAGGTAAACCAACTGTAGTCTGCATTAATTAGTAGCACTTACAATAATTGTTCCACTTACTGTAAATTGACATGTTATTATTTTTGGAATCTGTAAGAAAAACAAAATCTACTTACATTGTTAGTGGACTTTTGTCTGATTGACTGACTCTTGCACTACATATAGGGAAGGACCTGGTCAATGGTCATTCGTAAGATAATGAGAGTCTATCTTTGCTTTGGTGAAGTACTATCACCACACCACACTATCACCAAAATGAAGCCTGAAAAACCAGAGCAGTCCATTACTGTTGATGTTGGGAGTTCTAAGAAAATTATTACTATTGGGTAACTTTACAAAGATCAAGTATAATACAAAATATGCATTAGATTTTCTGCGTTTTCAACATGTGCTTACATATGAGCACCCGGACCCATCATATTGTGACCCTTTCTGAGCCATACTTGTCCATGACCTATCATCATCATCATCGTCATCATCATTTATTTATATAGCGCCACTAATTCCGCAGCGCTGTACAGAGAACTCATTCACATCAGTCCCTGCCCCATTGGAGCTTACAGTCTACATTCCCTAATATAGACACACACTCATACACAGACAAACAGATAGACAGAGAGAGAGGGACTAGGGTCAATTTTTGATAGCAGCCAATTAACCTACCAGTATGTTTTTTGGAGTGTGGGAGGAAACCGGAGCACCCAAAGGAAACCCACGCAAACACAGGGAGAACATACAAACTCCACACAGATAAGGCCATGGTCGGGAATTGAACTCATGACCCCAGTGCTGTGAGGCAGAAGTGCTAACCACTAGGCCACTGTGCTGCCCATATGACCTATGCACTGTAGACTTCGGCACAGGTGCAGCCTAATATTGTTGAGTAAATTCATGTGTCACTACTGCCTAACTGTATTCCTATGGCCCATGTTTTTGTGATCAGCCGAAGACACTATAAACTCACGTGATTCAATCATGTGACACCCTCTTTAGTCAGGAATTACGGTTGCTTCATTGTGTATGTAGTCTCTCCCTGCCAGTTATGTTCATAATTATGTAATCACATTATTTAGGCTGGGGGTGGCCTAACCCCTTTAAACCAATTTTCCCAAAGTGCTGTGGTTCTGTTGATAGTTTGAAGCTCATTTGATTATTAAACAACTCTGTCATGAAATGGGACAAAGCAACTATGTCTCCTAAAGGTTTCATGTTTACACATCTGAACCTTTTATTACATGACTTTGCATTGTGTAAAATGTATCAGACAATTTTCCTATTGGAAAATCCGAGTTAACAATGCCTTAGAACCTGATGTAAAAATCCAGCCTTTTTAAATACCGAAATGGTCTATGACCCCTAAGCACAGAAGGGAATGCTTCCAAGTTTATACAATGAACACTTTATGCTCATTTAATTATAACATTTGTAAATCCATTGATTTAGCCATTTTGCACTGCTCTAGATATAACAAATGCTCTTACCTATTTATGTCAGTTGACCACTTCAACCTGGCCAATGTCAAGCCAAAATGTATTCTGCTCTCCAGTGCAGAAATTTTCGACTCTATAAACAACATCTTGACTTGACATAGAGTTGTATGCACTGGAAAACTGTAGGGTTTAAACAGTTTTCTTGGGTTATCCAAAGATACTCTAATTTCTTATGTCACATTACATGCATTGCTTCACATTTGTGTAATACTGTTAGCCAAAAGAGGTTGCCATTTCCCCAACTTCCAATTAGGGTTCCACACGTATTTGAAGTGTGACAGTGCTTTAGGAAACAATTGTTTGGGTGATCCAAAAAAACTGTTTGGGAATAGATATGATTTTGAACCTTACACCTAGAGCATATTAGTTGCAGACATAAGTGCTGTATTAAATTTCCAGTTGGCTTGGAGCTGAAAGTGATGATTGGCATGTTTTACAAAGCCAGAAAAATATTCGGCAATTTCAGACAGCTATAATCAAACACAAAGCAGCCTTATTCTATCAGTATAAATGCAGATCTTTATCTGGTGACAACAGTACTATGCAGCTCCATCTGACCAGAATACTTTGCAGAGCCAATATGGTGACCGACTTCTATTCTATGCAGAGCTCCATCTGATAAGCTGTATTAGATGCAGAGCTCCATTCCGTGGGGCCATATACAATATTTAGCCAGTTCAGTTGACAAGTATTACAAAACATTTCATGACTAATATACAAAACAGTTTATTCTGGTGGTATATACAAAGCTGAGCCCATTGTAATACAGAAACTACTTGGGCGAACTGTATACTTTTATTTTTATATTATGTTTTACTTATAAAGCACCAACATATTGTGCAGCTCTGCGCATTGCGAGGATCGTGAACAAATAAAGTACAATGACACAAAACAGTAGGTAAAAATTGCCCTGTTGAAATGAGATTACACGTTAAGGATACAGCTAATACAATACAGAACTGTTTTCTGATAACCATTACACAACGCCCATACTGATAACAAGTATCTAACGTAGAACTTGTTCTGGGAATAAGTATGCATTGCAGAGCTACAGATACTATTCTGTTGTCAAAGGTACAAATAAAAAGAAAGATCATGTCTTCTTGAATTTTTTGACTGGATGACTAAATAGATCAAGGGGGGGGGGCGTAGATGTAGCTTATCTGGAATTTAGTAAGGCTTTTGACACTGTCCCACATTGAAGACTGTTAAATAAACTTGAAAGCTTGGGATTGGATTCTAAGATGGTTGAATGGATATGATCTTGGTCGCAGGACAGAAAGCAAAGAGTTATAGTAAATGGAGTACATTCAGAGGCTGGAAAGGTTACCAGTGAAGTACCCCAAGGATCTGTACTGGGACCAGTTCTTTTTAATATCTTTATTGGTACATTGCAAATGGTATTGAAGGGAAAGTTTGCCTTTTTGCAGATGACACAAAGATATGCAACATGGTAGACACACCAGGAGGGGTAAAACAAATGAATGTTGAGCTAGGTAGACTAGATAAATGGTCAAGAGAGTGTAAACTGCACTTTAATGCCAAAAATTGCAAAATCATGCACTTGGGTCTCAAAAACCCAAAGGCTAAATATAGTATTAATGGCACATAATGTAAACTACTGAGGAGGAAAGGGATCTAGGGGTCACTATTTCAGGTGATTTAAAGGCAGGTAAGCAGTGTGACAAAGCAATGAGGAAGGCAAATCAGATGCTTGGTTGCATAGGGAGAGGAATCCGTAGCAGAAAGAAAGAAGTAATAATGCCACTGTATAGGTCATTGGTACACCCTCATCTAGAATACTGTGTTCAGTTCTGGAGGCCATATCTCCAGAAGGATATAAATACATTAGAGACTGTACAATGAAGGGCAACTAAAATGGTGCATGGTCTACAGCACACATCTTACCTGGAAAGACTAAAAGATCTTAATATGTATAGTTTGGAGCAGAGAAGGGAAAGGGGGGACATGATAGAAACTTTCAAATATATCAAGGGTTTTAACAAGGTACAGGAGGAAAACATTCTCCAAAGGAAGAGAAACATTAGAACACAAGGAAATGCACTGAAACTGTAAGGAAGCAGGTTCAGAGGAAATTTGAGGAAAAACTACTTCACAGAAAGGATAGTGGATAAGTGGAATAGCCTCCCATCATTGGTGGTAGAGGCTAATACAGTAGAGCAAATTAAACATGCTTGGGATAGACGTAAGGATATCCTTACAAAGCTTAAAGGACCAAATAGGGTTTGAGGTTACTATAAATTAATGGGCAGACTAGATGGCCCAAGCGGTTCTTATCTGCCGTAAAATTATACGTTTCTATCTATGTTTAGAACACAAAATGGTCCAATGTTGTTGATTGGTATACAATAAAAAAAAGGCAATTCTAGTGACTAATATACAAAGCAGAGCCCATTGTGGTGATCATTATAGAAAGCAGATGCCAGGTCCAATGACCACTATACAATGCAGAGCCTTCTCATGTCAGCCATTCAAAAGGTGCTACTCAGTATGACTTAGTGAAGGTCACACCGCACTATAAAGTAATTTGAGGTCTAAACTAAACTCTAATGCTCTTCTGCCCATTCTACAATGACAGTCAGATATCATGTTCTTTTGCTGACCCATGCTGCCATGCAGTGATTCATCACTGACTGAGGACACAGACAGAATTGCAGTGTTGTCTTTGGAAAGAGCGCTACCTTTGTCACTGCATGCCCAGCCATTTTGAAAAAAAGGTTTTCTGTGATGACTTGTGTATTTGTCAGTGTGGCTTTCCATGTTGTTGGTGTGCTTTTACACAGCTTGTGACATTTATGAACTATTGTAATTTGGAACAGTTACTATAAAGTGCATTGCAGCCTAGCCACTACACCGTGCAGATCCCCATCTACTGACCAATATATCATGCAGATACTCGTCTGGTGACCACAATATCAATAGTATTATTATTATCCTTTATTTATAAAGCACTAACATATTGCGCAACACTGTACATTGAGGGAATCATGACACAAACAAATTGTATACAATGACATGAAATAGAAGGCAACGATAGCCCTGCCCAAATAAGCTAACAAGCTAAGACATGTTGGAAACAATTAATGTATAAGGTAGAGGACAGCCGTTGAGGCTGCTGGTGGGGCAATGCATGTGGCTATTTTAAGAATGAAGCATTTTAAGCCACAAGTAATAAAGTAGCCATTGGCGACTGGCATTTCTGTGCAGATACTGTTGGCGTGTTGTGTTTAGAATGTAGACAGACCGTGGCATGTAGAGACACAAAACTTAAACATAACTATCCTTCACCATTTATTGTACCTAACCTCCTTCCTCCGATTGTAAAAATTGTTGTAAATTTAATGTTGCACAACCACTCTTGTGGTTATTCCCCCAGCTTGGAGTAGCTGTGTGTTCTCCATTGTTTCCCATTTGAATCATGCTCACTTTTGGAACTTTTGGAAAAGTCAGGACACTTGTTTCTCATTTTCGGCTATTGCCATTGAGGAGGCAGTGGATATCACTAAAGGAGGAACAGAGATGACATCAGCCATGACAGTTCACAGCAATACTAGTTGAACTCACTGTGTCAGCAGCTGAACGGAGTTGGTGTTCAGTAGATCTTAACATCCCTGTCCTAGGTGTAACGACACTCTTCAGTGTAACCATGTAATTTCCCCACTGCCGTCACAAATTTAGAATTTTTTATATTTGTGAGAAGATGATTATCTGGGATATAGGGGACATAGACGAGCTAAAGTGCAGTCATCCCTAATTGACATCCTCATGTGATTCAGAACTTCATCTATGTAATGTCAAATATAACATACCCATACATTTCATCATTCCTCTACCCCTGGATCCTAGTAGTATAGGCTTTATGCTCATCAAAAGCCAAATGGAGAGGTCAAAAGTGTTCTATCAAGGGATAACATATGTACAAAGTAATAAGAACTAGTCAAAAAACTGTCTGCCCCTTTATGTTCTGAGATATGTGGTTCTCCCAACCCTATTACATCAAACACATTATATCCATTTTTCAATTTTTTTATATTTCTGTGTGTATTTAATAAAGGAGTCTGGAGGTTCAAACTTCTTGGTAATATTAATGTTATAGAAAGGGCTCCTACAGAGGTCACAATCCCATCTCAGACAATATAAAATGTTGTATAAATAGATATAATTTGTAGGCACACATATATTGGTTATTTGTTACTAGTTACAATATTGAGCCCATTCTTTGGTGTCTTGGCGTCTTGAATTATGACATAGTCAGTAAAAGCTAATATAAAATATGAAATATATATTTACTAATTACTCACCCAGATTACATGTGAACTCACTGGATGAAAGTACAGAATGGGTTAATTTACTAGGGTGACAATTAGCTTTCTCCTAGGCTATCCTGCTATCAGGTGGTGTCATATTTAGCCAGGCTTGATGGGCCTGATTCATCAAGGCATTCATTCTGAGCGCAACATGCAATACGCACGTAATTTGACTTTGCGCATGTCCGAATTCATCAAGGCACAGATCTCAAGGTATGTTGCTAGATGAATTCTATTTACGCAACGTAAAAGCTGGCACGGAATCTTTTTTCACTGCACGGCACACATACGTTTGAATATGCAAGGTACTGTGCAGTGGAGCTCTTAGGAGCTGATTTTGCATTATCTACCATGGTTTAAGTTTTCATTGAAACTTGCAATGTGTTACAGATGAAAGACCCTTGGTGTAGGTGACCAATATACATGGTCAATGGGTGTGTAGGGGTTAGTTATGGCAATAAATTATGTTTACAATTGCATCTGTGTTTTATTTACATGTTTCTTGGGACACTACAGGTCCCAACATGGCCTTGCATTTGCTTGTAGTACTACACGTGCCAGCATGCCCAGACACTTAATGGAAGGCTGGCCATGCTGGGACCTGTAGTGCAACAGGGAAGAAATACTTTGATGCATTATACTATTAATATTACCCACCACACACCGCCCAGGGGTGTGGGAAGGGCCATAGTGCTTTCAGCACAGGGTACCCATGTGGGAGGCTATCGCAGGAGAACTTACCTCAGGCCCTATATAACAGCTGAAGAGGCAAGTTTTCATCTGCCATTTTGTGATACAGGATTTCGGCAGAGTTCTGAGTTTCTACATTGCTGTAATATCTTTGTATGTTTTTCAAGACATCTCATGGCCTACAGTTTGCCATACATTTTGTCCTATTGGCGAGTAGCAGGCCCTATGTGAGCCACTATACAGGGCATTAAAGTACTGTTACTAATGTCTGCCTATTTACCTCTCTTTAGACACGTCTGACCACGAACAGCCAGGGCAGTGTCAGGCCTCAGGCTCCTCGGCATCAGCCTTGAAGCAGAGGCAGGCCAATGTTACATCACAGGAGGTGGAGGTATTGGTCCAGCTGGTGGTGGAGATGTTGCACTCCACCACTCTGCAGCTTTCCACCCCTGTGAAATCTCATCCTTGGGATGACATAGCAACGCAGGTCAATGCCGTGGCTTCTTCCCCATTAGCTCAATACCTCATTCCTGTCCATCGTGCTAACTTACCCACACAAGACCCTCTGCCACATCATCAAGCGCTATTTTCCCATGGTTATAATCCCCACTTTTACAATACTAGCCTCTACAGAAGCCAAGTTCAACATTTAGGCCAATGCGAAACAAGGGGCAAGAAGCGCCAGAAAACACATTAATTTATGTTCAGTTTGCTTCAAGAGTGCGGATTTATTAATACACCTTTTTCCAAAAATTCAAAACTCAATTCTCTGGTTTTGATTTTAATTTACTTACAACTTTACATTTATACACAATTTCAAAATTTACTTACAGGAAATTTAGGGGAAAGCACATTTTCTTTATAATATAAGCAATAGTGATAACAGAGTAAAACAAAAATAGTGTTTGGGGTTTTTTATGTTATTTTCTCCCCATAAAAAAAACATTTATTAGAATGTTCTTAATGTCTACTGAACATAAAATACATTTTTACAGGCACATGCATACAATACTGAGATCACTAGGACTCAGAAATTAGACTCGACCTATAGCTGGTGCAAGAGATATGGAATAAAAGTAAGTAATTTTGAGGTGCATAGGGCTTGATTCGGACGTGGCTGCGTCCTCTTGAGTTTGGCACACTCACTGTGTACAGTGACTATGACAAAATGCCACTTCTCCGCCTTGTTTACTCCCGGGACTTATAGTCTGTAGTAAGTGTCCTTTATGTACGAAAACACATCGGACTACGCTATGTTTACAGACTTATGTCCTGGTTCTGGGCATACGCAGAGTGATTTTGCGTATGATACGCACAAAATCGGTAGATACATGCCTTGATGAATCAGGCACAAGATAAACTCAGCATGTCCAGATAAGGATTATAGTACAAGTCCAAACTGGGGACTTCTAAAGACAATACACTACATGGCCAAATGTATGTGGACACCTGAATATCATATTCATATGTGGTTGTTTAACATCTCATTCCAGGACCATGGGCATTAATATGGAATTAGTCCCCCCTTGTTGCAATTACAGCCTCCAATCTTCTGGGAAGGCTTCCACTAGATTTTAGAACATGGCTGTAGGTTGGACGCTGTTTTTGGGTGATAAGGCCTGGCTAGCACTTGGCATTACAATTCATCCCAAAGATGCTTAATAGAGTTTAGAACAGTGTTCTGTGCAGACCAGTAATGTCCTTTCATACCAAACTCGGAAAACCATTTTTTAATGGTTGGGGATATTGTCATCCTGAACAGGAAAGGGCCTTCCCTAAACTGTTGCCACAAAGTTGGAAACACACAACTATTTAGAATGACATTGTACGCTATAGCAAGATTTCCCTCCACTGGAACTAAGGGGCCCAGGCCAATCCATGAAAAACAGCCCCAGACCATTATTCCGCCTCAACCAAACTTTGCAGCTGACAGTATACATTCGGGTTGGCAGCATACTCCTGTCATCCATCAAATCCAGATTCATCCATTAGACTGCCAGATGGTGAAGAGTAATTTGTCACTCCAGAAAATGAGTTTCCACTGCTATAATGATGGTGTGCTTTACAACACTCCAGCATTGCACATGGTGATCTGATGCTTGAGTGCGGCTGCTCGGCCATGGAAATCCAATCTAAAAGCTTCCAACTAACAGTTCTTGTGCTGCTGTTGCTTCCAGGGGCAGTTTGGAATTTGGTAGCGGGTGTTGACTCCGAGGAACAGACAGATTTTTACGCACTACATACTTTAGCACTTAGTGGTAATGTGGTCTATCACTTGGAGGCTGAGCTGTTGTTGCTCCTTGATGCTTTTACTACACAATAGCAGAAACTTACAGTTGAATGGTGGAGCTCGAATGGGACCAAAATTTGGCAAACTGACTTGTTGGAAAGTGGCATTGTGTGACAGTGCCACATTGAAAGTTACTGAGTATGACCCATTCTACTGCTAATATTTAACTGTGGAGATTGCATAGATGCAAGCGCGATTTTATTCACTTGTTACAATGGGTGTTGCTTAAGTGGCCAAACACACTAATTAGATGGGGTGACCACATACTTTTACAAAATGACCACATACTTTTGTACATTCTACAAAATGATAGCTATAATCTGATTGGTTGCTATATTCATCTCCATTTTTCAAACCCGTCGGAAACTCAGGAACTGCTTATGTTGTGTATCCCAGCAAAAAAAATTTAAAGATTCATTGGTGTATTGGAGGCAACATTCATACATATATTAAGCTGTTTTCTAATAAAAGCAGTTAAATAGTAAGCTTGCTGCAGAGCCCTCTTACCTCTCTGTATGTATTACCCAGTATTGTTTTTTACTGTGTTTGTTTCCAATTGTAAAGCGCTACTGAATCTGCTGGTGCTATATAAATACATGTTGATGATGATAGTATATAATTTCTTTTGTTGACTTCCTTTATAGAAAATCTTGCCTCGTTCTATTGGTTCTATGAACCTATACTAATAGATTATTCAAAAGATCTAAAATGCCTGTAGTTTATTGTGTTCAGCACATGCTGCCAACAATGCTAGAAGCACACAGTGTGACTGCCAATAATGTGTGAATTTGTGTACTCTTCATTAGTATGTTTAAGGAGAATTGCAGAGGTATGGGAGTACCATTGTCCATTGTGACAATCACTGAACCCAAATCAGCAAAAGGGGTCCTGGAGGTAGTAAATTCAGGTAAGTAATGGCTCCTGGGAGGGTGAAGTAATCATCATCATCTATTTATTTATATAGCGCCACTTATTCCGCAGCGCTGCACAGAGAACTCATTCACATCAGTCCCTGCCCCATTGGGGCTTACAATCTAAATCCCCTAATATACACACACACACAGACCAAAGTAATATAGAAGTAGGTCAATGGGAATGTTATGGAATGTGATGTGTAGGAACTGCCAGACTAAGTATCATTAGGTTCTCTTGCCACCTCACATTGTCCTTTTGTCAGCCACCGCTTTAATGCTGTTAGTGGTAACAGCTTCAGTATTATTAGTGGTAAATATCTCAATACAGCTGTAGCAGTGCCAGCATCTTAGTTGCCCAGGCGTCTGCAATTTAAAATACAATTTAAAATCTCCTGCAGCTTTCTAACTATAATTCCCATAGCACAGTTACACCCTCCTTACTGAGGTGTAGCATGTTCTTATTTTAGAGTATCAAAAAAAATAGAGGACTTGGCTCAGTTCTCCATGACCCCCAAACCCTTCTTTCTACACCAACTTCTCAGCCACTTATAGTATGTGGCATAGGTAAAACTTGAGAAAACAATACTATACTGTTTTCAGCTTACATCCTAATTCATTAAAGTCAACTTTAACAACTTCCCATCTCCGCCTAGATTAGTTATTTGTTACCTATGTTTACCAGGACAGTTGGGTCCTGCCTAGTGCCACCCAACAGTTTATATGCCCAACTTGCATTATGTCAAATGAGACCTCAATACTTTATCTTCACTACTAACTATAATTTGGGTTGTCTATTGTCAAAAATCCCCACTGTATATCTGATTAGCTAATGAATTGGCCTTATCTGTGTGGAGTTTGTATGTTCTCCCTGTGTTTGCGTGGGTTTCCTCCGGGTGCTCCTGTTTCCTCCCACACTCCAAAAACATACTGGTAGGTTAATTGGCTGCTATCAAATTGACCCTAGTGTGTTTATCTGCCTGTGTCTGTGTGTGTGTGTGTGTTAGGGAATTTAGACTGTAAGCCATACTTACCAACTTTACAATGTTGGTGTCCGGGAGGCTGCGGGGGAGGTGGGCGTCATGGGGGGCGGGCCTCCGAAATCCGCGTCATTTTGGACCCGCCCCGTGACGTCATGACGCAAAATGCGTCATTTGACAGCGGGGGGGGGCGGGGCCAAACGCCGCGATTCACCAGGAATCGCGGCGTTTGTGACCTAATTCTGCCCACTTCACTAGGAAGTGGGCAGATCCGGGATTTTGCCACACTCGCCCGGGAGTCCGGGAGACTCTCGCAAAATGCAGGAGTCTCCCGGACATTCCGGGAGAGTTGGCAAGTATGCTGTAAGCTCCAATGGGGCAGGGACTGATGTGAGTGAGTTCTCTGTACAGCGCTGCGGAATTAGTGGCGCTATATAAATAAATGGTGATGATGATGAATTAAACGTGTGTTTTCTAAGTTAATTATTTATAAAATAATTATATTATATCCAATTATATTTCTTACTATAGCACACACGTCATCTAGCACAAGTTGTAACTAAGGCTGGGTACTCACTAGAGGGTTTTCAGTCGATTATCGGGCCAATAGCCCAATAAACGACTGTTCGACCCGCAATTGCATTAGTGTGTACACTGCAACGATGAATGATTATTGTTCCAAAGTACATCATATTGTCTCATTTAATTTTTAAACTGAACTAAAAATCTCGTTCAGCAATGGAACAACGTCCTTCCAACCCTGCAGTGTGTATGCACTCGTGATCATGATCTCCATAGAGTTTACAGAATTATGATCTTTTTAGCTGGTGGTTATGACAAATGAAGAACACAGATCTGAAGGTAAATCTTGTAAAACGTGTGTAGTGTGTACACATGAATCAGCATGCTGATTGGGACTTCTTTTTTCTATTTTTTTCAGTAATTGGTAAAATCGTTATAAATAACACATTGGTGGAAAATGTCTGTAGTGTGTACCCAGTCTAAATCTCTTTCTGTGCTCAAACGCAACCAAATTTAACCTAACTGCAATATATACCATTTTATTCACTCACAAGCTCACAGAGCAGACTATAGTGGAACTAGGGATTAGAATAGCTTTGAAAATGAAAGCAGAGACAGAACTTATTAGGGCAGACAAGCTATGCAATGGTTAGAAAACCCTGCATTTTTCATAAATATTCCTTGTATAGTCTATCGGAATCCTGAAGCTAAAGAATTATCATCTGATTGTTTATATAGCCCGTTCACTGGTAGAAATAAGTCAACATTACTCTAACAGTAGGTTTCCAGCACAGATGTGTCTGGATACGTTTTTCTTCATGATTATCCCCAGGATGACCTGTTTGTATTATGCTGTTCTCACCTTTGGACCTGGAGATGTGCCCTTCACAGTGAGCATTCTGGAGTCAGTATGCATGCTTATGTGTGCTCAGCCGTATAGGCAGATCTGGAAGATATGTCAAGTCACACATTCTCAGTCTGTAATCTGTATAAATAACATGACGGCAGTCAGCCAGAAAACTTTATGTTTAAAAAAGCCATGGAAACTTTAAAACCCCCATCTACGCATAGCAGACCACTCCTAGAAAATTAAGAACTGTTTCTCTTATTTACATTACAGGGCTGTACTGATTGCAGTTCAGATACATGGATTTCAGTTCATTCCTGGCACTTGCATTTTCTATAAACTTCCAGTTTAAAGGGGTGGTCTGGTAACCTTACTCCCAATCCCCCTTCTCTTATTACCAGCACAAGTATAATATTAGAAATATGAGAGCCCCTGCCTCTCACTCAGCTAACATTTTCATCGCTACCTAATGTATTTTGGTGACAAGCTTCTTTTCTGAATTTTCAGACTTTAACTACTCTAATTTAACCATTTTATATTCTATAATATTCCAGTATTATTTTCTTTTTAAGTAAAAGATATGGGTTGCTCGCTGGGTGGTATATTTTTACTGCAGTTAGTTGTGTACTTTTATTTTACTTTGGAAGGGAGCTGTCAAAACCATATGAATCACAATGGTGCTTTTTGGAGACATAGGGTACAATGGCGAAGCAGTGGGAAAGTTCACAGCCTACTCAGTCAAGGTTCTCAGTACCAACCTCCGAGGAGGAGAGAATCCGTGCTGAATGCACACAGCAGTTCTATGCTTTTACTAAGCACAAGAAATCACACTAACACTCCTCTGTCAGACACTGGAAGACCACACTCTTCTAATCCTGATAGCAATTCAAGTGGGGGCTTACAGCGTACAAACACGCAAAGTCCAAGGGCTGGCCACCTATGGTTCCAGGCATCAAGACTAAGAAACCCAGGTGATGGTGCTGCAGGAAAACAAAGGAGCAGAGAAGATGGTAGCACAGAGAGACATCACAGTACAATTCATCCATCAAGTGTTCAACAATCCCAGAGAGAGAATGCAACAAGTAACAGAGCCAGACTGGATGCAATGCAAGCTGATGATCCATATAACCCGTATAAGTACAATGAAGACAACTATTTTGATACCTATGAAAGGCAGAGAACGAGCCAAAGACAGAGACCAGGCTATGGCAGCCGTTACTTCCAGTATGGTAAGAATAAATTGCATTGTGCCTGGATAGATATGTCAGTATCACTTTGTTAACCAGGTATGTTAATATCACTTACTTAGCCAGTCTTCTACCATAAAGAAATAATATAATTCATGTTCTATATAAGTACATACAGTAAGAAAATTGAACCCATAGCATTCTATGCAACTATTCAGACAGGTGTATGTTGCTACAATAAAAAAATATTCGAAACAGATGGTTACAATATTAGAACATTTTTCTAGTTTCTATAGACTAACACTGAAATTACATACAAAGGATTAAATTATGGTTATGGTAAAAAAAAAGTTATTATTTTATGACATCGTTATCTACATTTTAAAACTAACTGGTTGTTTTACAAATCAAAAGTACAGATAACTATTAAATCAACTATCACTTTTCAAAGTGGTACAGTCACAGTTGTACAAATGACAAGGTAAAGACTAATAGATAATACTGAAAATATATCTCAGATGTGTGTTATTTTCCTATAGAACTCTGGTTTAAGTACCTTGTTGGAGTGTACATGTTTTCTCAGGTTACAATAACATCTAGTGATGTTAGTTAGCCACAGATGCATACATTGTATCCTTCAGATCAGTTGTTTTATATGAATTGCCTTATTTAGTGTGTTGGCAATAATTTAGCCTGGTGTGATCCGCAGATTGAAATTTTTTCATGTGTGGGGTCACAATCAATCAGTTTTACCTAAATCCCTCTGAATTTGGTTGTTATGTGAATGCCCATTTAGTGGGAAAAATGAACACTTTTAGCTCAGGAAAACAATTCAATCTGTATGTGTGTAGCTAGTTTAAAACATATATGTGTATGTCTAATGGTGCCTGTCTTTAAATTTTATTGTAATAATTATTTGTTATAGAAAATAAAACACACTAACCTAACAAATAGGACAAAACGAAAACAGATACTTTCACTCACATTCCCATATGTCCTCTCTGATCCCAAAGGTATTTAAACACTCTAATTTCTTCCATACTTCAGGTATGTCAGAAATATAAATTCTTAGAGATATACATTCCAAGTTACAGACTTCTACATACAAAAAAGGGTCTTTCATTAACTGCTCAAAGTGTATTGCTTTAAGGGGTATATTTACTAAACTGCGGGTTTGAAAAAGTGGAGATGTTGCCTTTAGCAACCAATCAGATTCTAGTTATCTTTTATTTAGTATATTCTACAAAATGACAACTAGAATCTGATTGGTTGCTATAGGCAACATCTCCACTTTTTCAAACCAGCAGTTTAGTAAATATACCCATAAGAGTTTTACTTGTCCATTCTATACTTTGTCCCAGCACAAATATGTAATATACTGATTTATTTTATAAATCTTTTAGTATTTGCAGTATATCAGTTGGTTACTGTTGTGTTACCAAAGGTCCTGGCTTATATTTAGGAGTCAATTCTAGTCATCTCTACATATGCATAACTTTGACAAATAGACCTTTTGCATAGTAACATGATAAACACTGACTTCTATGGACAAATTTGTATAGTAAGGACGAAATGTCCCACACTTGACTTTGAAGGGACTAGAATGGGTCTTATTTAAAAAAAAAAAAAAAACTAGAGATGCCTAAGGTGCATCTATATAGGAACAATAGACATAAAATCAGAGATGCCTTATCTCAGGGTGAGGGTAGGTATGACACCCCACCTGTTACTGTGGAATTATATGTCTTAGTCCGGCTGGCAAAAGAATGTTGGGACATGTAGTACAACAACAGGTTGTGACCCCCTAGTTTAATTTCTCTGTCTTTCATAAATGAACTGTTAGTAACATTCACATAAACACACACACACACAAGGTGTCTTCAGAGTTAGAATCAGGCTAAAGATATTTAAAATAAGTTGGGCGAGTAAAATATTTTCACATCAGACAACAATGTAGGATGAAAAAAAACAAACGAAAAAAACAGACACAAATTGGGACAACCTTGCCCCCAACCTGCACCCCATACACAAAGCCTCATAGCAATATTTCCAGAAGCCATGTTTATATTTGCCAACCACTTCAACAAATTAGAACAATTAGTGTATACAGGGAAAATGCATATTCTCTAAGTGCCTGATTCAGAGTGAGACATACAGTACTGTGCAAAACTTTTAAGCAGGTGTGGAAAAAATTCTGCAAAGTAAGAATGCTTTCAAAAATAGACACTCATTGTTGTACCGCTCTCCAGCCCTTCGGCTCAGAACTGGAAAAAAACAGTGGGACCCAGGTACACCCATCTACTGTTCAGGGAAGTCTGGCCAGAAGTGGTCTTGATGGAAGAATTGCGTCCAAAAAGCCAACCTTCAACTATGAAATAAGTCCAAGCGACTTAACTATGCACAAAAACATAGGTACTGGGGTGGCAGCAGGTGCTCTGGACTGATGAGTCAAAATTTTAAATATTTGGCTGTAACAGAAGTCAGTTTGTTCGCCGAAGGGCTGGTACAATATGAGGGTCTGCAGGCACCAGTGAAGCATGGTGGAGGTTCCGTAAAAGTTTTGGGCTGCATTTCAGCAAATGGAGTTGGGTATTTGGTCAGGATTAATGGTGTCCTCAATGTTGAGAAACCCATAACGCAATACCATCAGGGAGGCGTCTGATTGGCTCCAAATTTATTCTGCAGCGAGACAACGACCCCAAACATACAGCCAATGTCATTAAGAATCTTCATCGTAAAGAAGACCAAGGAGTCTGGAAGTGATGATATGGCCCCCACAGAGCCCTGGGGGTAAATGTATTTAGTAGAGGATTCTGCAAGTCGCCAATATTCGGCAACTTTGCAGAGGAAATTTAAAAAGACAATGGCTTTCAAGGCAAAACTTTCATGATCTCATCATCATGGAGTCTGTCTGGGATTACATGAAGAGACGAATTTTTGCAAGCCTACATCTGTGGTTAGTTCTCCAAAATGTTTGGAACAAACTTCCTGCCAAGTTCCTTCAAAAACTGCGTGCAAGTGTCCTAGAAGAATGGATGCTGTTTTGAAGGCAAATGGTGGTCACGTGAAATATTGATTTGATTTAGATTTCTCTTCTGTTCATTCACTTTGCATTATGTTAATTGATAAAAAATAAACTATTAACACTTCTATTTTTTAAAGCATTCTTACTTTGCAGCATTTTTTACCAAACCTGTCTAAAACTTTTGCACAGTATTGTACATCTGTTCGTGTAGCGTATCATTATATTTTTGCACACTGCACATACCCACAAAGTGAACATACGCAACGGCAGCTATTTAGACCTGCAATTTTTTGCCACTTACAACTCCTTGCACCTGAAGTCTCATGACGTGAAGGGATGGAGTGTTGCAATGTAGGCAATGTATAGTAAGAACGTGTTTGAGCAATTGTATACAGATCCAGATGGGACAATGTTCACAGATACGGCTGAAGAAGCTGCTTCTAATTAGAGGTTTGCATATGGTTGTCAGACACTTACTGAGACTTCAGTTGGCCATAGATTTGGATTTGCAGAGCATGTGGTAGCAAATGATGCTTTCAAGTTTAAATGATTGCGCTCATAACATATAAAATATAAGGTTTTTGTACATGTTCTCAAGTGGACGCTAAGTGTCTGAGGGGGTATGTCTGCTATTCATTCAGGTTTGGACTAGAGATGCTCGGGCTCGGTTTTAAAAAAAACGAACCCACCCGAACTTAGGGGTTCCGAGCAGGCTCGCGAGCCAGCTCGGTACTTTCGCGTGTCCTCGGATCTGAATCGAGGCAAAACATCATCGCTGTGTTATCGGATCTCGCGGGTTTTGGATTCCATAAGTACCTCCCTCTCCAGGACACCAAGTGCCATTGCTCACACAGAAACATGGGTAGCAGTGTTCTTGTCACTCTCCAGTGCCATTGCTTAGTGCCATTGCTCATACAGAAACAGGAGGGGTACCAGTGTTCTTGTCACTTGACAAAAATTAACTGGAAATTACTGAAAATTAATGTTATTGAGGTTAATAATAATGTAGGAACAAAAAAAGAGCCAAATTATGTGATTTTAGAAAAAAATAGGGATTTTAGAAAACAAATAGGGATCCAAAACACGAAGTTAATCCAGATCCAAAACCAAAACTCGGGGGTCAGTGAACATCTCTAGTTTGGACACATCATCAACTCTGACTACGGCATACATATCCATACACTTTCGTTCAACATTTTCAATCGCAAGTTAGGCTTACCTTTGTGCTCCATTCTGAATCAGGCCCTAGAACATTATAGGAAGCCTTCCATAGCTTAAAATGGCTGATAACACTGAATAATAACTTGCCCTCTGCTTGCAGTTACAGACGATCTCAAATTTCAAAAAGGAGATATCCAATTTTCCACATCTACATGTCATAGGTTAGTGAACCCAACCTAGTACCTGTGTGTTTGGGGATCCTTGCCCTGGTAGCTCTGTTTTCTGCTCCACAGGGCCCTTGATATTCTTGTAGTCTATCCTTAGGGACATAAGATGTGAAGGAGCTCAGCAGTTGTGTACACTGTTGACTTTGCCTGAGCTGCATCATTTAGCTAGCTTCAATAATTTATTTGAAATTGCTACTGAAACAAGTGTTCATATCTTCATATGTACAACCTTTGACATAGTGGGGAGTGGCCAACAGTCAGCACTTGATTTGCTTCCTGAGATCCTCCGGGGTGGAGCACAGAGTAATTCTAGGGTTTCCCTGAACAGAAATAGGGGCTCCAAAGAAGGACTCCCCACTATACTAGTACAGGGTGGCTCCTTCATTTTTGAGAGGAGGATGCCAAAAAGTTGACACCTCAGACCTTCTATTTGTAGGGAAAAAAGAAGCAGATTGATATTGTAAAAGCACTTATTTTTGTTGTACTATTTTTCTAAAATGCACTATCCCTTCTGGGTAGGAGGTGGAAATACAGAACCCTTTGATACCTCTTTTAGCTATTTATTGCATGCTGTTTGCTGTGTAGTGTATGCGTGGTAGGCATTCTGTGTCATGTATTATATGTATACTTTTAATACATTCATTAATTAGTACACGTGATAATGTAAAAACAGGCCTGTGGGGAGTAGTGGAACAGAGTTAGAATACACAGGAATCTACATCTTTAAAATGTCTAAAATCAAGGCTCAATACTAGTATAAAGTAAATGTTCCATCAATAACTGGACTTTCAGAGACTCCATGCATTTAGCACAAATTACATTTAATATGGTCAAATCACAATGGAATTCAGTGCACTTTCAAGTTCTGACATGTTAAGAATGCAACAAACTAATTGTGCTTCAATGAGAAATGTCTCATATAGTGTAGGCAATTTAAAGATGTGTTTGTTATGTTAGCTGATTTTCAGATGACTTATTTATTAATGTACATGCTCATTCATCTAAGAATTTGCTGAAAGCTGATACTGCTATTTTATCTTTAAGGTAGAATGTGCGAGGGGGTTCTCTATTTAAATTATCAGTCTGACAAGACTGATGACAGTTACATTAACCATGATTTTTGTATTTGTAAGTGGATGCCTAAAGTATGCTGTTTTTTCAAAGAGTCTTGACAACTTAAATGAGTTGCCTGGCGGTCCTCCTACAGGACACGTGGAAGAGAATTGTAATTAGAAGTTCTGTGAAACTACAGTCCTGCTATTTCCTTAAGCTGTTTGGTCGATTTTGTTCATATTCTGCATCTGGCAAAGTATTCATTCATCTATAGAAAATTATTTCAGTGTAAAAAACGGCCATAATGCAATAATGAGAGTAGGGGACATCTACAACTATTATCACAGTGCAGAAGTCTGCATGTGCCTTTGCAATAATGCAAAACTGAATTGATATAATTCTGTTGTTACAACAATTCAAATTTACGCAGCAAAATAGTGTCCATTGTTAAGGGAGAAAATTTTGTACTATATGGTGGGCGGACTAAGGAGAATGGGGACATTCTTCATCACTGCGGTACAAAGTAACCATGCACTGCACAATGCAACTAAACTGTAGATAAAGGACATTTTATATTTTACGGGACATGATATTTAAATAATAGAGAAGGTGTGGAACTGGCCTTGTGAGACAATGCAAATGTGGCAGAAATCAGTACTTTCTAGCACCTTGATCCCTCTAGGGACAGATAAAGCAGAATCTGCATAAGTGTATATAAGCCAACACAATTAAAAGAAGAATTGAAAATATTAGAGGCGGCCAATATTAGAGGCAGCCTTGTTTATAAAGGTCAACTGAGAAATATAGAAGTAGAAAAAAATAAAATTGGATTTAATGAAAGGTGCAAGTGAAATGTTATGTGAGGTCAAGCCATGTGCAAAACATGCACATATGAGTTCCACTTGAACAGCAGTAATAAACGTGCACATCAGCTGCACATATGGACCATTAACTTGATGTATGTAGGTGTCCAGATAAGTATAAATGTGCTCGTGTATATATATATACTGTAGATGCAATGCACAGTGAAGCATCTGCTCTTCAGAGTTGCACGCAAGATTCAAATGCTGGTTCGCACAACACAGGATAAGAGTTTGTGATATCAGACTTTTGCACCACGTTTTCTATGTGTGTGAAGATGGCAGATTTAAATCACACTGAGTCTTTCAGTTAGATAATGGGCAGGCGGGCTGTTAAAGCCTGCATGCAAGAGATGGGATCATGTTACCCATTCAAGGACCATCCCATGACTTTTAACTATAAACCTCTTCCCTTTTTTTGACAATTTATTCACAATAAAAATACATAATCATATACATATATCACAACACAGTAGTATAGGGTATTACATGGCAGTACACAATGCTGGGGAATGGACGTCACAGAATAGCAGTACACTATACTTCATTACCAGTACCTAATGTGAGCTCCTGTATGCTGCCGTATCTTTCCTGCTCTGAGCTTGGAATTGTATCTATTCTCATTTAGTCAGAATGCCCCAACAAACACACATAGAACAGAAGTCATGCTCAGAAATTGAGGTTTTGTCCATTTTCCAGCCTTTCATGAGGTGATAGTGAAAGCATCGCCTCTGCCTGGGTCTTGCTCTGTCACATGAGTCCATCCATGTGACTCCTTATTGGTCATTCACCCCATTGCTCGCCTTCATTCTGCACATTTCAAAGGAGCTGCTGTGCCAGATTATGCATGGAGAGTAGCATCAGCACGCCAAGCAACGCCTGTCAAGTGACTATATTATAGTACACAACATTAACAATGATTCTAACGTAATTTTTGTTTACATATTAAGTAAATTATTGGCATACTTTCTTCTCAGAGGACCCCTTTTACTCTGTGTATAAGCAATATGGAGCTGCTGCATGAGTTTCTCTGTTGAGGGAAATGTATACCACCCACATAGTGCAGAAGAATAGAGCCAACTAGTAGCCAAGTTATGCAAAAAGATGTAGAAAGTTTGTTAGACAATCAATGGGAATTCTGATATTAGTATATATGTCTGGCTAGTATAATTTTGGGCTGATCATTGAATGTCTTATGAAAACTGGCCTTTATGCAATGTGTTAAGGCTGGTGGGAATGTAGTGCTTTGTCCTCCAGGGGGTACTTGATGAAGCTTGTTTTGATGGCCATCTACTTCAGAGGTGTATATAGGTAAAGCTTTCAAGGCACATATTATAATTGCTGTGTTAGTGTAAAAAAATAAAATACATTTAATGATAAAATCATTCAAAAATTGCTTCTGGCCATAAATAACATCAATTGGTGTTAAAAACTAAGAAACACAATCTAATAATATGCATATATTGGTGAGGTCAAAACCTATACAAAAAGGTGGTAGGTTTCTCCAACAGTCACTTTATTCTTCTCTATAATCCAAGTATTATGACCGATGAACACAGTCTGGTAGTAAAATGAAGATAACGATATGGGTAGGTCTTTATAGGTAGGTTATGAATTTCTGTCAGAGTCACTGTAACTATCTCTGTACTTCAACGTGCACCCAAATGAAAGCTTTACGAATAATTCATAAGCAGATGGGGATATTTAGATGTTGTTCTTGAAAGTATAGCATAATATATATGAGAGTGCTCAGCGACTCTAGTGTAATTTTAATAAAGACTTACAGTTTATGTAGATCAGATTCTGTCACATTAGGGACCATTCAACAACAAAGCACAGCAGGTAGAGATAATCCAGCTGGGACTCTTAGCTCAAGAAGAAGGGTTGGCAGTCGCATATGTTCCCATTGATTTTCCCAAATGTACAAGATATTAGAGTATACCATTGGCTGTAAGATGTCCCAAAGCTGCAAAGGATCATGTCATCGATTTTGAAGTTGGAGACAGTGATCCTCTAGTAGTAAAGATAAGGGGCCTGATTTATTAAGGAAAGTAAGGCAAAAAAGTGAGTATGTTTTCTCCTGTACAAAACCATGTTACAATGCAAGGGGTGCAAATTAGTTTATTATTTTGCACATAAGAAAAATACTGGCTGTTTTTTCATGTAGGATGCAAATACTTGATAGCTTTAATTTTACACTGACATTTAAAGTTGATCTAGGACATGCTCTACCCCAATTCTAAATCTGTCCTCACATTTTAATTTGACCTCTCCCTCCAATACAACATGGTTTTGCCAAGGTGCAAAGTTACTATTTTTTTTTTGCTTTACTTTTCTTAATGAATCAGACCAAAGATGTTTATGCTTAGAGTGGAGATAAATAAGTAGTAAGTTGCCAGTATTTGACAGCCACTTCTAATGGCCGTTTCAGAATCAGCCAGGAAGATGGCCAGCTGCACATGTTAGCTGTGACCGTTTTGGCTTCATAGCAGTAAGCGGACAGGCAGTTCCGGCAGTCACAAGATTGCCTCAAATATCCGTGAAGCATGCCGGCTGCAGAAAAAAGAAGCTCGGTATCAACTTGTAAGTGGTGAGCAAGCAGATGGCTTTAGGCTTAGCAGGCTGTAAAACCCAACGCGTTTCACTCAGTAAGTGAACGAGCTTCCTCAAGGATAACAAGATGTTGTTTATGATATTGTATTTCTGGCCAGAAGCAATTTTTTAATGCCTTTATGATTAAATGTATTTTCTTCTACACCACCACTGCAATTATATTATGCACATTGGAGACTTTACCTATATTTACCAATTTTAATTAAAATTAAAGGTTTGTCCTATACTATTGGCAGCTATCACTACATAAGATCACGTAGGCAGCCCAGATGAGGGCCCCCATTATCTCTACTTCATTGAATGATCTTCTGCTCTATTTCTAGGTCTCCCAGACTTGGTTCCAGATCCCTACTACATCCAGGCATCTATTTATGTGCAGAAAATGTCCATGTACAGCCTGAGATGTGCGGCTGAGGAGAACTGTTTGGCAAGGTCAGTCTGGCTCTATGTGTGTATACACATTTCATTTCATTTTATGTTTCTTATATGTAGTGTTCTCTCTATGAAAAGTTTTATTTTTTTGCTTACCCCACCCTGGCAAAATGACACTTTTCCATCATTGTATCGCTGAGTTGGACAATCATGGATTTTCAGCTTCAGGTCTAACAATGAAATTTCAGCCGTATGGAGAAACATAGTTGTGGTATTAAACATAAGTCCTTGCTAGAATCATTGCAGATTTTGTAATACGTTACATTTTTCTAACTAAGATTTCCGCTTTTTTCTTCATTAAAGTATTCCTAAATATAAATGTATAACAATTCAGGGGAAGTATCTGGATGTCTTCAAAGGAAGCAGCAGGGAGAATATAGGAGGGCAGGGGGGAGGGACTGTGTCATTGTACAAAGACATTTGTTATGACATTGGTCTGAATAGTTGGGTCTTCCAGAGGAATTCTGGGTTCATACCATGTTTATATTTGTAGTTTTGTAGAGATAGACAGGGTAGCTATGAAACTTTTCCCAGACTTCAAAGATCTCTTTAAACTGGGTTGCAGCTTTGAAGATAGACTTAAGAGGGCAAGGCAAGAGTTGGGTAGGTCAGAGAGAAAGAGGTTACAGTACTCAAGAGGAGTGATTGCAAGGGAGTAAATAAGAGCTTTGGTGGCTTCCATGGGTGAGAAAGTGTTGGATCTTACATATAGTCTGGAGGTGGCAGGATTTGAAGAGAGACTGAATGTGAGGTTTGAAGGAGAGGGAGGAGTCAAGGATGACCCCTAGGCAGCAGACTTGAGGGACAGAGAAGACAGAATGTGAGAGGAGGGAGGAGTTAAGGAAGCCTGGAGGGGGGACGACAATATTTCAGTCATAGAAATATTGAGTTTAAAAGAGTGATAGGACATCCAAGACGAGATAGACGAGTGACAGCAGGACATAAGGTAAGTGCAATAAACGTACAATAATTAAAAGATAAATTGAGTCCGCAAAGTGACTGGAAAACATGAAAATAATTGAATGTTGCTGTGAGAATCAGCTCTCTTTTTTTTTTTTTAAATAAAATTTGTTTATCTTTCCATTTAAATAACATTATCAGGTTAAGAAATTCTTGCATTCCTTCCTTGCAGAAAGCATACAATGTAATGCAATACATGACACATGCTTGTTATGTTTTACATTAGCCGATTAGATATACCCCTGTAATTGGGGCCTGCTTTACCCTTGTCTGAAAAAATCAATTTTATTATTCCCTAACTTAAGACAACTGCAAGTAAGGCTGGGTACACACTACAGAATTTTCAGATGATTACCAGGCCAATCACATGATAAACTACTGGTAGATCCCATATTGAATTAGTGTGTACGCTCCAAAGAGAGCGATTATTGTTCCAAAGCACATTATATTGTTTGATTTGATTTTTAAACCAGACTAAAAAGCTTGTTCAACAATGGATGGTGTTCCAATTCTGCAGTGTGTATGGCACTCACGACCGGCAGTGCACATAGATCTCTATGGAGTGTGCAGAGTCACAATCTCTTCAGCCTATAGTTATGACAGATAAAAAGCACAGATCTGAAGGTAAATCTTGTAGAACATGTTTAGTGTGTACACATAAATCGGCATGCTGATCGTTAACTATATCGCCGCCTAACAGTGCACAAAGACTTTCTCTAATACTCAGAAACACTGCTAATGGCTAAATAATGCCATTAACTATGCAAGAGACCAAGGTGATACAAAAGTACTGAACTGTACAGCATTGCAGGTCCTCACTTCTTCCCTGACCTTTCCATCTATTTGCTATGTAGCATGTTACGCTCCACAGGGGGAAATGTATGTATGTATTGCTTATAAAAGTAAAATAAAATACCATAAAACAAAGTTTAAAAGAGATGCTCTAAATAATTACGGGGCCCAGTGCAGAAAAGTAATTACAAATTAGACCATAGCAAAGGTTGCACATTCATTATATAATTATCACTTTGTCATACAAGAAAGAGAATATGCACAGAGACTAAAGGGGGTCCCCAGTACCCAGGGCCACTGGGGTACAAGGGTACTAGTGTAAGGGGCCTGGACTCATCAAGCCAGTGAACCTGGTAGCAGCTAGCCTAATTGACCTAATGACGTTGCAACGCTGTCAGTGCAGAGGAGCCAGGACAAGCTGAGAAAAGAAGTGAAGCTGTCAGCAGGCATAAAGTAGGTAAACTAAGTAAACTACTGCAAAGGGGTTGGTGGGAACCGGGTGAGAGGGGTTGAAGCAGTACAGAAAACCACAAACATGTTGCCGGAACTGAACTCCAAACAATTAGGGACACATTTGGGGCAGTAAGAGGTGAAACTCCAGCTTCAATCCCTTTTACTAACCCCTCACCTTCCAAACCCCCTCCTCCACTAGTCATTTCCTACTTATTCTTGACAAATTTAGCAGTAAAATCTTTCCCTTTCTAGTAATTTCTTGTTTTTCCTCTCTGCCCCCCTATCACTATCCAAGACAAGAACAGAGAACCCTGTAATTAAATTACAGGGGTTTCTGGCACTGTGCCTTTTTCCATATTGATGATCCAGACTCAATGTAATGCCATGCATCAGGATACTTAGTGTTGCAAGAAACATCTAATCTGCACACAAGACTCCTCCAGATGCCCAATAGTATGAGCACATGATAACATTACAAGCATTAATACTCATACAACACTGAAGTGATTCTCCTTTCCTTCAGCCCCATGTAATGGCTGGCCATCGTCTCTCCAGCAACTAGCCACATCGCTTCAGCAGAGCACCACTGTGGACCCCTACCACTGTGCTCCCTGTTGGGAACTTCATGCAGCAATCAGACACAGTCTCTTATCATTCTCACCAGTGACGGTGTGCAGAGGTCTCAAAAAACAGTCTCAATCTCCAAGTTTAAAAAGGCATGTAGGGAGGTCTGATGGCATATGGGGAGGTCTGAGGGCATGTAAGGGGCATACAGGGATTTCTGATAGTATGTAGGGAGGTCTAATAGGCATGTAAATGACATGTTATGATGGACATGTAATGGACATGTCTGATAACATATGAGTAGGTCTCATAGACATGTAAAGCACATGCGTGTAGCTCTGGTAGCATGATGATGCTTTGGTTGCCATTGTTCCATGCTACACCTTTGCATCTACTGGACCCAAAAACTGGTATTTACAGAAGTAAGGCTGGGTACACACACAGTTTTAAGCCAAAAATCGGGCCAATCACCTGATAATCGACCGCTCAGCCCAATATCGCATTAGTGTGTACACTTAGACGATGAACGATAGTCGTTGCAAAGCACTGACCATCGTTTAATGTGCGTGTTCACCAGAACTATAAATCTCGTTCAGCTTTGGAATGATATCCTTCCAATCCTTTAGTGTATATGCACGCACGATCAGGATCCCCATAGAGTTTACAGAGTCATGATCTATTCAGTCGACGATTATGACAGTTGAAGAGCACAGATCTGAGGGTAAATCTTTTAAAACATGTATAGTGTGTACGCATGAATCGGCATGGCGATCAGTCATTCGTAAAATCATTGTAGATAACACATTGGTTGGAAAATTCTGTAGTGTATACCTAACCTTACTGTGAAAAGTTCACAACAAGGTCACAACAATAAAACAGTTACATTTATTGGGCAAATATTAGCTAATTTATATTAATTGAAGATGGACTTCTCTTTAAATCTTAGATGTAAAACAAAACCCATTATTTTAAAAGGTTTATAATCAGTATCACACAGCACATCCATATAATAAAGTTAAAGGAAAATATTTTACTGAAGACAATAAAAATGTTTTAATTTTGGATGTAAACAAGGAATATTTTAAATAAGATGGCAAAAACATTTATTATACAGTCATTTGGCTTTGCCACCGTTTAACAAGTACATTTCAGAACAATTTTTCATGACAGAAATACACTTATTGGATGAAAAGAGGAACATGGGGAATTGACTTCAAAAATAAAACTTAAAAAAGCTTGATCATTCATCAGCCATATATATTAGACCTGGCTGCCAAGCTAATTGTAATTGATTAGAAATATATCATTGTTAACCCCGTAGAAGACCAGACACCCTATGGGAAAAGTAGAACGTTACTGGGAAACCTTTACAAATGAGTATGAAATGTGATAAAATAAACAGCGGCTAGCCATGATGTGATAAGTAGGATGGGGCTTTGCTTTACGCTTAGGGTTTCTTTGGAAGGATGTGTCGGAAACCCTCCAAATAACATTTCGTCATCACTATTCCCTGCAGACGCAGCTCAGAGCTTAGGATGGGCTGTCTGCTCTTGTTCTTAAGCTCATGAATCTGAACAATGTTTATTATTAATGTGCATTTTACAAGGAGTGTATTTCCCTCCACAAGATGTGACTGCGTATGAGAATCATATATGTGCATAGTCACATAGCAGAAGAGGAGAGCTGGAGCACGTTTACTTAATTCTGGATTCTGACTCACTCGACTCCAGTATGTCTGAAAAAATAATTACATAACCATATTTCTTTTGGCAGCATAGCCTATAGCAAGAATGTGCAGCAGCTGATAAACCAGCCCACTCTTAATTGTAAATGTGCTGTGACGTGTATAGTCAATGAGTTCTCTGATGCGTGGTGTAGGCATACGTATCTGTTCAGGTGCCTAGACACTGGAGAATTGATTATTCTGCTTTATGTCTTGGTCTGATAAAAGACTAAGAGGACTATATAGTATTATTAAACAGCGGTAACATTCATTATGCATGACTGCAAATAATGCAGTCCCACAGCAATTTGCCATGCCGGGCTCCACTGGGAGTGACAGCAAAGACATCTCCTCCTCCATTAAGACTTTTATAGTTTACCAGCAGCCTAAAGCTAAGTGCAAAGCTTTTCGCAGCTTAATAAATTGGATACCTTTGCAGGTATATTGATATATGGGTTTTGCGGTAAACAACAATAAATGGGATCTGTAATTTCTCCTCTGTTGTACCCTTCATACTTTTTAATCAACACATAAAAATCAGTGTCTATGAAAAAAAATCTCACCAGAGCAGGATGCTTAATTCAGTTATAGTGCGGATCACTTTCAACATAACTGGAGCCTGGTAGTGCAATTGGAAGGTGACCACACACAGCCCTATAGTGGTAATCTATGGTCATCTTTCCACCTCATTTACCAGCTTGTCCGATCAAGATCTAATTGATTACAATCAGATTATGATTGTACATTGTGCTTATTTAGGCACACACGCTGCTATAATAGGCCAACAGCCCAATATCTCAGTGTATATATTCAGTATTAAAAGTGTTTGCTCACAGGATTTGCCATTTTATATCTTATCCTAGAAACCTCCACTAAACAAAGGCTGAGACTGTAGGACTGAGGAGCTTACAGTCAGTATGTATTTTACTTTTATTACTCGTAGAGCGATCAGCAAATGTATTTCTCACTTTTTTCTATAGTTCCATTAAACAGCATAATGAAACTAAAACTGTTAGGAGTGTAGGAGCAGGATCAAACGCTTTTCGCCACAGCTGTGTGACTTCTTCATTTGGTTCTGTTGCTACCTTACAACTGGTGAGTCATGCTGAGACATGTGAATTTACAATGGCCAAATAGTCACAGAATGCCTACCTCTGGTCTAAATCTGTAAGGTAACCATTTAGAAGTTTGACAAAGTAAAGTGTAAAAATCCTTAATAATGTATGTCCTACTATTTTCTTTGTTTTCAAACTATAGATGGAATCTACTAAGAACAATTTTAAAAAAATGATTTAAGTCACTATTTTTTATATGGCGGATTTCAAATCACTCAATATATTAGGGAAATTTCGATAGATTAAAAAGTCAGTAGAACAATACTGCAAAATCACTGAAATCACCGATTTCTGTAAGTATAAAACAGGGGAATCTATGAAAGATTGATTTAGGAAATATCCAAAAGTAAATTCACTAGTTTCAGACACTCAATTTTGCCTCATAACCAGTGAGATGAGTGAGAGGCTGTTGAAAACCTTTCATACATGTGTGGAGTATTTCCCATTTATTTGAGTTTCAACCCCACTGAAAGGAATGGTCTGGTCTCCACTATAACAGTGAATGAAAACCAGCCCTGGGCTAGTGC
The DNA here is from genome assembly GCF_038048845.1 of Mixophyes fleayi. NCBI lineage: Eukaryota > Metazoa > Chordata > Amphibia > Anura > Limnodynastidae > Mixophyes > Mixophyes fleayi. The sequence continues at coordinate 374,719,002 of NC_134402.1, forward strand.
TTAAATAGTGGGTAAAGATGGATGAAAATAAGAGTGTCCACCCCTCCCAGACACTAGGAACCATGATCTAAAAAGCGACAGGCATCTTCCCAACACTTGTGGGCTTTGGGGGCCAGGGTACTGAACAAGATTGGAACCCTGCAGTGGCGAATTTACCACCCATGTGGTTACTGTATAATGGACTGGGGTCCCTAAGACCCCTGTCGGTTATCTTAAAACGGTAAAAAAAGAAAAAAGAAACATAGGGACACAACATATAGACATAACTTTCAAATAAATTATCACAGTTCTGATTGATTTAAGGGGGGAAAATATATTCTAACTTCATAATCCAGTGCAATGCAAATATGAATGCAAACTCCAACAAATTGTGACTAATACTTACACTATATCTGACTATGTGCAATGTCATATTGCACATAGTCAGTTACTATGTTGTATAAGCATTACATTTTGGCATGACATTTGTGGATTTCCTGACCTTTGGAAGTGAATGATGTGGAATGGCAGGGATTTATTTCAAATTGCTTTAGTCAGACTGGACACAAATTAGTCATTAATTCTTTCTCTTCTTTGTAGGTGTTTCCATTGTGGTTATATGATTCACATTGAATAATGTATTTTTACAATGTTAATAAATGAGTATTCTGACGTACAAGTGTTTCAGACACTTATCTAATACCACCCTACTCTGTTTTGTATAGCCCAAGTCTTACATTGTATTATTGCTCAACTCATTTAATGTTTACAAAATTAGTTTTTAGTTCATTTATTTTACAGCTTTTTTGTGTTTGTATTACTGCAGCTCAGCCTACCGCTCAGATGTCAGAGACTATGACCAGAGGGTGCTTCTCAGGTTTCCCCAGAGAGTGAAGAACCAAGGCACAGCAGACTTCATGCCAAGCAGACCCCGCTATTCCTGGGAATGGCATAGCTGCCATCAGTAAGTTCAGCTTTTAACTAAGTATCTGCTAAGATATTGCATTGGTCTCTGTTTTCTTTATGCAACACGCTACCATTACTGGTAGACATCGGTGTCTACCAGTAACAGGGACCTGAAGATTCACAGATCTTGATGCATAATGAGTTCTATGAATACAAGCAGTTTTATCCAGATCAGTAACTAGATATTTCAGTATTTGACTAGCCTTCTAGACTAGTCCAAGTCTATGCTCGTAAACACACAAGAGCCTATAGATGTGCCTGTATAGAGGCACGCTGAATGCTGCTGTTTATCTACCATACTCTAGTCCACATTAAAAATGGAAATCCTGGATCTGCCAAGCTCCACCAAGCAGAGTGAGCTAAATTTGCTCATGCACAGTGCCATCATCTTACGGAACAGAACCCATCTGTCTACCCATACAGAAGGGCAGATATGCACATCACATGATAATAGAAGACTAAATAACAAAAGATGTGTGGTGTCTCTAAATGTTTCCACTCTCATCAATGGCATTTATTGAGCTTAAATTACATATTAATGTAATAAATATAACGGTGCGAAAGCATTCACATTTTTAGGTTGCAGTTGAAAGTTTCAAAGACTAAAATGCAGATTAGTTGCGCCAATTGCTGGAAGGAGATTTTATAATATGCGATGAATCAGTGGAGAGGGCACATTAATAGGTACATTCCTTGCAGTGCAGACAGTCACCATTCTGCAATAGGGCTAATTACTGCTCTAATTATTTACTAAAGGCACAAATGAGGCTGAACTGAACAGTATTTTAGGAGAATAACAGAAGCGGTTTATTTATTGAAAGCAGTGGTTCTAAAATGATGGGAAGTTGTATTTTGATGTGACTTTTACCCTTTTGTGAGTCTCTTGAGATTTTTCCACCTTTCCAAATACCTGTGCACACTTCGGGCCTGGGTCATTAAGGAGAGCAAAGCATAAAAAAGGAGTAACATTTGCACCTGGACAAAACCATGTTGCATTGGAGGGAGAGGTAAATTTAAATTGTGGGGACAGATTTATAGTTGGAGTAGGACATGTCCTAGATCAACTTTAAATTTCAGTGTAATAATAAAGCTATCAAGTATTTGTGTGCTAGATGAAAAAACAGACAGTATTTAAGTTATGTGCAAAATAATTAATTAACTAATTTGCACCCCTTGCATTGTAACATGGTTTGTCCCAGAGAACATTTACTCCTTTTTTGCCTTAATGACTCAGGCCCTTCTAGTTTAGGTGTGCCCCTAAATATGTACTGGATAGAAGATCGCTACATTTACCATGTTAGAGGTGGATTCCAGTCTTTTACTAAATACTTGCTTTAAAATTCTGGCTCCTTCTATGTTTTTCAGTATGGCTCATATACCACCTAGTCAGAGATGTTGTTGGTGTGAGAGGTGGTGTTATCTGTGTGGTAACTAATAGACCTGAACCCCAATAAGACTCAACTAAATAGGAGAGTGAGATTAAATGTAATTTGATGTACCTCCATCCAAGTCAGGGAACATGGATAATTACACAAGCAGATATGAAATTGAATAGCAGCTTTATCAGACATCACATTTGCAATAAAAATGCAACATTTATATGTTTATTTATATAAACAACAAGCTAGGCCCAAATCACTTGGAACACCTTGGGACACTCACCCAATCAATGTGACATGTAGTCATTTCCTATGTGCATACGTTCTAGGGAAGCACTACCCCCTAACCTGCAATACAACTGAGCACCTTTCCAGTGGATGGTTCCGATGTAGTAATGTTCTGGAATGCAGGCTAGGCACAGTGTAGCCTCAGGGTGATAAAAATGTAGCTTCTGGAATTAGAGTACAATTAGTACTTTTATACAGAGCATATTTCTCTATACTCACTATAGAGACTGTCCCTGTGCTAAATACTTGGCGCCGATTTTTGCGGGGGGGCGCCTATTTTTTCAAAATGCCTAGGGCGCCATGGACCCTAGCACCGGCCCTGCCAGGAGCTCCTAAAGGAACTCAGAATAAGTCCCTCTATATACATAAGCTTTGCACTGTGCTTTAGATATAGTTGTATCCACAGAACAGTTTTGGTATGGGTGATAGAAAGACTGCAATGAAAAACAAGAGATAAGTCAAAAAGATAAGGAGGCCTATTTATGAATGGGAAATAACCAATTTCAACTGTGAACGCAGGTGTTTCTGCAGAGTTTCTGCCAATCTATCAAGGAGTTACCACTAGAGAAGTGTTTAACAGTGTCATTGGCCTTTTTTTTTTTTTACTTATATACTGTATATATTTTTTTTATTTATTTTTTTGGGACGAACGTGGAATTGGAATCCCAGTTAGATCTATCAATTCCACTGTGCATACGTGAACCAGCAAAAACGTGGTCACACATGCAGATACACGCAGAACTAACTTATGATGCGCCAAAGCCGATATTTTATTGCTGAATTTCGGGGATGCAAGATTTTCTATTGCTGTAATAAGCAACAATATTAAGTAAAAATTGCAAGGTAGCATGTGTAAACCAATAAATGAAAGTTATCTGAAGGTGGAAACTTATAAGAGATCAAAGGGTGTTATCAATATGGCACCTGAAAAACATTGAATTCATCTTTATACATGTCTTGTTATTTGACCTAAGTAACAGTAAATTCTTCTTCTTTATTATTTATGTCTTGTATATTTAATAAAACAGAAAAAGATATATAGAAACAGCGCTTAGTGTGATTCGGCAATCCCTCACCAATAAGATAAAACATGGTACATGATTAAAATAACACTTTATTTGGCATGTGCATAAACCGATTAACACATTAACCCTAAAATGACCAGCTGGTAACAGTATCAAAGTATTAACAATAAGCTCTAGTGAATCGGCGCTCTGTGATTGTCCAACACGGAGTGAATGAACATTATATGGCCAATAAATCACTCCTATAAAGACTCCGACTCAAAAATGTCTCATAAGCTCAAACTGGAGCTGGTAGTAGTCGAACGCAACCTCGTAAGGTACATTGAGCAGGTGTGCCTGGTAAATGATAAATACTTGTGCATATACGGATCAAAAGGGTGTCTATATAAGTCGATGACGTGACTCAGTCCAACAAACTAAGATTGCTCAAAGGTAGTTGTTAATAATCTTCAATAAATAGAGACAGTTGTAACAGTTCATCCGGTATGAATAAACAAGTGGAACCAATAGAATATCCAATCAATCAAACCCAATCCAGGGTCTCTTGGAAGTGAACGAGTCAATCTCTATATGGGAAAATAGCGTGACAACTTCATCCGGTAGTTAGCAAACATGCAATACGATACCGTGATAAGATGGATCCACGAGATCGTCCTGTTGAGTTATGCAGTTACTTCACCAACGGGCAATTGAAGCTTAGATGTCTCGATAGCAGACCTCTTTAAAAGAGGAAAGATGGTCCCGATCCGTGTACACCTATTGTAAAACACATCCAAGATCGTAGCAGATAGGAAATGTCTCGTAGCTAGCAGCACACTGCTCAAAAAAACACTTCACGATTGAGTCACTTCAGCTGGTCACGTGACCTGACGCGTTTCATCACCAATTGGTGAGTTCATCAGAGGTACAGCTGGTCATTTTGGTGAGGGATTGCCGAATCACACTCAGCGCTGTTTCTATATATCTTTTTGTGCTTAAACATTTGAGACTCCACGGGTCTTTTCAGCAGCGGGTGTGCTTTGGCTGTTTCTTCACCAAGTGAATATTTGGTTGGTTGTTGGAGATCTGTTCCATTGCGCCAGGACAATTTGTGTGTTTAATAAAACAGAGTTTAACTGCATTAATAAGCAAGTTCTGTGCCCCCTTCCCTCTGCACAGTACATGCACATGCACCCCCTCCGTCTGCACAGTACATGCACCACCCCCTCCATCTACACAGTACATGCATCCCCCCCCTCTGCACAGTACATGCACCAACCCCTCCATCTCCACAGTACATGCATCCCCTCCATCTGCACAGTACATACATCACCTCCTCCCTCTGCACAGTACATGCCCCACCCCTTCCCTCTGCACAGTACATGCACCACCCCCTCCATCTGCACAGTACATGCACCACCCCCTCCATCTGCACAGTACATGCACCACCCCCTCCCTCCGCACAATACATGCACCACCCCCTCCCTCCGCACAGTACATGCACCACCCCCTCCCTCCGCACAGTACATGCACCACCCCCTCCATCTGCACAGTACATGCATCCCCTCCCTTTGCACAGTACATGCACCACCCCTTCCCTCTGCACAGTACATGCACCACCCCTTCCCTCTGCACAGTACATACATTACCTCCTCCATCTGCACCGTACATGCACCCCCCCCTCTGCACTGTACATATATTACCTCCTCCCTCTGCACAGTACATACATCGTCTCCTCTCTCTACACAGTACATGCACCCCCCTCCCTCTGCACAGTACATGCACCCCCTCCTTCTGCACAGTACATGCACCTTTTCCCCATCACAGTTGATGCTCCACTATAGATGCTATACTGGCTGTACTCCCCTGATGGAGGGCCTGACAGAACATAAAGGCATACAATTCAGTATATCAATCTTCTTATAACAATACCAAACTTGCTTGGAATTTACTGTTGTTTGAAAAGAATTTCCATCCAATTTTATTCTGCCTTAAGGGTTTGCTTTTGTCAAAGCTTTGTCACTCAACCTTAAAAAATGCTGTGTTTCATATTGCTATCATAACAGTTTTAGAGCAGGAAATTATGAAAGTGCTGATCTTCTAAACATCTGGTTTTATTCAGCTAAGTGCAAATCTAGTGGCTGTACAAATCATTTTTCCCAGTTTGAGATCACTTCTTTGCTATGTTCAAATATTTGATGATGTACAGATATAATTCCAGTTAAAGGAAATGTACAGCCAGTTACATGTGCTTCCAGCATTCACCCAAATTCAATCTGCTCTTTACATTTTTATTCTTAATTTTTTCCAGCACAGTGGAGCATAAATAAGTTAGCAATTATTGATTTATTGATGGTACAAAATAATACAAGTTTTAGTTTTATATACTTTGTCTTCTCTCATCTCTGTGATCTCTCTGACTTCTCCAACTCTCCCTTCCCACTATCTGACCACCACCTCCTCTCCTTCACTCTGTCCTCCTCCCCTGCTCCTGCCTCGCCCAAAGCCACCCTCACTAGACGTAACCTGGATGCTATTGACCCCACCTCCTTCTCTCGAAACTCTCCTTTCACCCCTTCCCTCCCTGGCCTGTCCCGACCAGGCCTCCTCTCTCTACAATCACTCCCTCACCACTGCCCTGGACGCTGTTGCCCCGGCCTCTTCTATCCACCGACGTCGCATTATTCCCCAACCCTGGCACTCAAAACTTACCCGCTTCCTCCAAAGATGCTCTCGCACTGCTGAACGCCTCTGGAGGAAATCTCGCTCCCTGGCTGACTTCCTCCACTTTAAATTCATACTCTCTTCTTTCTCCTCTGCCCTCGCTAAACAATCCTTTTTTAAGTCCCTCATTTCTTCTCAGTCCTCCAATCCCCGCCACCTCTTTGCCACCTTCATCTCCCTCCTCTCCCCACCCTCCCCCTCTGTCCCGCCTTCCATCTCCGCTTCTGACTTCGCCACTTTCTTCTCTTCCAAAATTGAGGCCATCAGACTGAACATCTCCTCCTCCCCTTCTCCCACCACCCTCATTACTTCACCTCCCCCCATCAACCAACTCTGGTGCTCCTTCAGCCCTACAACCGGTGAAGAAGTTTGCTCCCTTATTCTTTCCTCTCCACCCTCTACCTGCCCTCTCGATCCCATCCCCTCCCACCTCCTTCGCTCTCTCTCTCCAATGGCCTGCTCTTACCTAGCACACCTTTTCAACCTATCACTCTCCTCTGGTGTAGTACCCTCCTCTTTTAATCACACTCTTATCTCTCCTATCTTAAAAAAACCCAATCTTGACCCCACCTCTCTTGCTAATTATCGCCCTATCTCTATTCTCCCCTATGCCTCCAAATTACTTGAGCGGATTGTCTGCAGCCGCCTAACCAGGCACCTAGTGTAGAATTCCCTCCTTGACCCTCTCCAATCTGGCTACCGCCCCCTCCATTCTACCGAAACTGCCCTGGCCAAGGTTACTAATGATCTCCTATCAGCCAAATCCAAGGGTCACTTCTCCGTACTCATCCTCCTTGACCTCTCTGCAGCCTTTGACACCGTGGACCACCCCCTCCTGCTGCAAACTCTTCTCTCTCTCGGCCTCTCTGGTTCTGTCTATGCCTGGTTCGCCTCATACCTCACTAATCGCTCCTTCTCTGTATCCATGTCTGGTTCTTCCTCCTCCCCCTACCCTCTCCCCGTAGGAGTCCCGCAGGGCTCTGTTCTTGGCCCTCTACTCTTTTCGCTCTACACTTCCTCCCTTGGTGCTCTCATCTCCTCCTTCGGTCTTCAGTATCACCTTTATGCTGACGACATTCAACTCTATATCTCCTATCCTGATATTTCCTCCACCCTCCTCGCTCGGGTATCCGACTGCCTCTCTGCATCTCCTCCTGGATGTCCGAGCGCTTTCTCAAAATCAATATCTCTAAAACTGAACTCATTGTCTTTCCTCCGCCCAGACATCCATCCCACGATGACCTCCTCTATTGTCGTCAACAACACCACCATCTCTTCGCTGCCTGGGTGTCACCCCCGACTCCGCTCTCTCTTTTGCCCCTCACATTCATTCCCTTGCCCAAGCCTGTTGCTTCCAACTACGCAACATCGCCCGCATCCGTCCTTTTCTCTCTCAGGATGCCACCAAAACTATCATCCACGCACTCATCATCTCCCGCCTTGATTATTGTAACCTCCTCCTCACTGGCCTCCCCCACTCCCGTCTCTCCCCCCTCCGCTCTATACTCAATGCGGCCGCAAGACTCTTCTTCCTCTCATGATGCTCCTCCTCTGCCTCCCCTCTCTGCCTTGCCTTACACTGGCTCCCCTTCCCCTACAGAATCCTTTTCAAACTCCTCACCACCACTTACAAGTCTCTCTCCAACTCTACTGCCCCTTATATCTCTAACCTCCTCTCCATTCACACTCCTGCCCGCTCCCTGCGCTCGGCCAACGACCGCCGCCTCTCCTCCACCCTTATCACCTCTTACCACTCCAGAATCCAAGACTTTTTCCATGCAGCCCCCCTTCTCTGGAACGACCTCCCTTGTATCATCCGTCTCTCTCCTACTCTGTGCTCCTTCAAACGTGCACTAAAAACTCACCTCTTCCTCAAAGCCTACCAACCATCTACTTAACCCCCATCTCCTCCCTTTTTGCTCATCCTCCCTTCTCTGCTCTTGCCTCAACTGGCTTCTCTTGTGCCTGGTCTGTTTACCCTCCCTTAGGATGTAAGCTCGTATGAGCAGGGCCCCCTCCCCTCCTGTCTCCATACCTGTTCTTCCGCTCCGTTTTTACTGCATATGACTATCCGGAGTTTCTGAAGTATTGGTACTTTTTGTTCATTGTTCTGTATGGTTTCGCCCTGTATAGTCTACTGTTAGTACTGTGTGCGGCGCTGCAGATACCTTGTGGCGCCTAACAAATAAATGATGATAATAATAATAATAATAATAATAATAATATACTTACATAGATTTAGGAGTTTTTCATGTTAAAGTGACTTTAGGTGTATAGAATTTACACCATGTGAAGTCACTTTCATGGAACTAGAAAAACTTTTTAAACTTTATTTTTAATATAATTAGTTTTAAAGTTACTTTGTACTTTAAGGAAAGACATTTTCATTAACTAGAACCCCAAACTTTTAAAAGATAGTTGGTAAGTCATCTTTTTTTTTTACAGAATGTGATGTTCATAAGAGAGACTTCACCTAATGGCAAATTTGAAGAACATTTTACTTAAAGAGAATATAACACTTTTTATAGAATATGGTGTAAATCCCCAAAAAAATCTTTATACTATTTTGTTTTTGCTCAAATAAATAGAATAGCCACATTAGATATACTGAGGCTAATGCAGAGTTGGGCGTTACGACAGGTTGGGCTTACTCTGCCATCCTCTCCTCTTGCTATTTATGTGTGGTTTAGGGATTCGTCTTGGGGTTCGCTTTACCATCAGTAACCAGTAATTACTGACCACACCTACTGGTGTTATTTGGTCATTAGAGACTCACTAACTTTGATTCCCAACTGTGCGCCAGTTGTAGGAGTGTAGCAGCTGCCACCACCAGACTCCTTCACTTGCACCTGGAACCACTTACTTCTAGGTGTTTAGTATAGCTGCTGCAGATCATCTTTGCTGGTGACTTTGCCATGGTTCAACTTAAGAAAGCTGGACAACGCATAGATGATTAGCAGTTATCTATAGGCTACATGATTACAGCAGGAAATAGGTGTTGCACAGAATCTTGGAGAAACTTGGTCGTTGCCGGTTTATGTTGAAATGATATTCTTTCCACTTCTGGATTATGGCCCCAGCAGTGCTCACTGGAACATTCAGCAGTTTAGAGATTCTTCTGTAACCAATGCCATCAGTATGTTTTGCAACAATAAGATAGCGAAGGTCTTGAGAGAGCTCTTTGCTTTTACCCTTCATGAGATGTTTCTTGTGTGACACCTTCGTAATGAGACACCTTTTTATAGGCCATCAGTTGTGGCTGAACCAGCTGGCAGGATTGCTTTCTAATTACTGATAGATTTCAGCTGGTGTCTTGGCTTTCCAGGCCTTTTTGCACCTCCCTTTCTTCATGTGTTCTATACTTTTTCCCTGTGTCATTTCACATTATTACACAAAACTTAAATTATGGACATCTATATGATTGCAAAGGTTGTTGCTGACATTTGGTGTAAATTTCATTACAATAGCCACATTAAATATATATATTTACTAAGAAAAATGTTGATGTGTTCAATAATTATTTCACCCGCTGTATATAATAAGGTTTATGAAAATATATGTTTTGCATTTAGATAATTTTGTGCACTCCACTTTCCAGTCTATGGGATTTATACAGACCAAGGGTAATTTGTCAGTGGACTTTAATAAAGGAGTCTTATTTTGTGTAGTTACTCCTCATCATAGGGCCTCATACCCACTGGCATTAATAAAACAGAGAAACCATACTCATAGTGTCACCATACTCACAACCACTTTTACTAGCGCTTACAAGCTTTGCGGTAGAGTTGCAGTTTGGAACGTATCTTGCTCTGTCCACTTGCGCATACTGTAGGTAAACATGTTATGGGACCCTACAGTGAGCTCCCAGTGGGTTAAAAACACTAGTGAATACACTAATAACAAACACGTCAAACACTGTTTGCATTTGACACTTTTTCACTAGCATAACAAAATGCAATGCCAGTGGTATCAGCCTTTTGGCTCTCACCCCAATCAGCCTAAGTTTTCAAACTGTGTTACCTGTACACCAAGAGGCACCTCAGATAGATTCATTGGTATAACTGAAGGTAACATTAACTTTATTAATAATAAAACATATGCAAAACAAATAAAGGGTATTATAAAAACATTTAAGTATATAAGCAATAACTTGGGATAAATATACAAGTACTGTGTATCTTTACAATAAATTTACACACATTAGGAGTTACACAGTATAAAATAACTTTAACGGATGTACTTGATAAACCTTCACCATCACAGGGGGGTACATGATCGGGAAAACTTGGTCTAGTAAATATTATTTGACTTTGTTTCTTCACTGACAGGCATTACCACAGTATGGATGAGTTCAGTCACTATGATTTACTTGATGCAAGTTCATATAGAAGAGTCGCTGAAGGCCATAAAGCAAGTTTTTGCCTAGAAGATACCTCCTGCGACTATGGATACTATAGACGATTTGCATGTACTTCACATACGCAGGTGAGATGTAGAATGATTTGATATGCAGTGTCACAGCAAAGGATCATTTTATAAAGCAATAATATCTAATGTAATACAAGGCCGGACCGGGACTAAAAATCGTCCCTGGCACACAGCCACCTGGGAGGAGCGGCTGTGCATGACACTTTTTCGAAGCAACACCTACTAGTGCCCACAGTGTTGATTCCAAATAAAAAAAAAAGTCAATCAGTGACAGCAGGGCTTGTTGAGAGGGAGGAAGCCCAGCTCTTCTGGCATCTGCCATAAGTGCCAGATGGCCAGTCCGGGCTTGATGTACTACTTAGATAATATACACAAGTATTTTGCTGAAAAGATGCTTCCTTTTACAGTTATTTAGGTATTTCTTTGGCTCCTTATGTTATGTTGTCAGCTCCTCCATACTTTATCAATCTGTCAATGGCAGTTTATGTAAAACAGAGAAGGGCATGGGGGGGGGGGGGGGGCGGGCATGGTGTTCATTCAGTTGGCATAATCCAATGCCTGTAATCTAGAAATAGTGAGGTCCTGAGACTAAAGCTTTGAGGAGAGGAATTAAACATAATTACGTAGGTTCTTCAAATCCATGTTTTATATTTTAAAAGACAAGTACACCCAGTCTATTCTGCCAATATAACACCTTTACTAACCTTTGGTATATAGATCTAACGAGCAACTTTCAGGTCTGTTGCTCCATCTTCCGGAGTCCAGACATATACAATTCTCTGTCTACGCCTAGGCCCCCCCACTTCTGTCAGCAGTATCAACTAAAGCTTGTGGACATTTATTTTAAGAACATATTAATTATATTTAGGTAGATTTTGTTTTTGTTCTTTCTTTAACATTCTGTATTTGTCTATCATAGACATTTTGTTAGTGTCAGAGAATTTCCCGTGACATGTAGGATAACAGGGGCCTCAGTACACACTGCTTATGCTTTGGCGATTCTGCTCTTTCCCTAAACTCTTATTGTCAAATCAACAAGAGGGGTTTTATCCAAAGAAAAGAATAGACTGTTCTTCTAGCAGAACAACAGGCTTAATAGCAAGTAAGAGCTACTTGGCCTCATGTAATATGCACATTTTCCTATGCGAGGTGAAACCTCAGACTTTATTTGATCATAAGCCATTTTCTATTCAAGCCCAAAGCCAAGATTTGTTAAAATCCCTTTCTGTAATAGCATCCACCACGTCTGCAGAGAACTATGCATGTCCTACTTTCTGTTAAGCACTACAGCCTCACATTACCCCAAAACGTGCCTGACTGCAAATACACAGCGTGGCTTTTTGGTTTTACTTTGCAGCTATGGTTCATCATTTACTCTTATTATCTCCTAATTTATTTCATACAGTTAAATACATATGTCAGTGTTGGAAAGTTCACCACTTACATAAGATCTTAGCAGACAAATGATATACTATTCTCCATCAGGATTAGGAACGGACTATTGATCCTGTCAGTTGCTAACATTAGAATACACATTCCCAGGCACTCTTTGCTGCAGGGCAGGTGCCATTATACATGCCGCATGCAATGCATTCCAGACAGATGTACGGTAAAGCACCTGACTTGTGAGCAGACAGCTGGATATAAACATAAGTCTATTAAACACTGACCCTAATTTATTATTTGTGGTTATATTATATCATTTTATATGCTGAATATATGCACAGTAGTAGTAACAATAACAGGATAAATAAAAGCCAGACACATTTCAAGTGCATAACTATAGCCATAGTTCACACGTCTATTATGGGCTTGGCATCTTTGGGGTCCAAAGAGGTCTTAGATTGGGGAAAAGTCAAGTGGCCCAAGGCCAGCATAAGCTCACCCCCTCTCCATTAATGATTACATTTAATTATGGGTAGAAAACATGTATATTATTATACAGATGATGTAGTGAAGGTTAGCTCCATGGCAACCCCCTCGCCCCCACCATATGTGACTGGGCAGAATTCAGGCATGGACCACATAAAAACATGTGCCATCACCCATGATTGCAAAAATTAAAAGTTTCCACAATCAGTGTGGTTGGCTGATGACCACATGCATATAGATTCTCTGTACAGTGCTGCATGATACCATATAAATAAACAATAATAATATAGACTGCTGCCATTTGACAACTAGATTTATCAGCATGTGTGATAAAAATCCGACTGATCTTGCTTTGATATTGATTAATAATACTGATCTTTTGGCACAAAGTATGCTGTGATATATTCAGCCAAATGATCACACGTGATTACTTTTGTATTCAGTGTCGGACTGGGGCATGAAGGGCCTACCGGGGGACTGCAACGCTAGGGGTCCACCAGTGGGGTTGTGGCCGGCCATCATAGAGGCGGGACCAGACACTAGAGGGGGAGTGGTCAGCCCACGAAGGACAGCTAGTACCATAGTGTAGTATATAAAGAATGCAGTGTGTATATAAAGCGTACACAGTCTTGACCTGTCCCTTAGATTGGGCAGAACAGTCACCAAAAATTGGGATTGTTCCATTAAACCAGGCTTGGCTAACCTGTGGCACTCCAGGTGTTGTGAAACTAGAAGCTCCAGCATGCTTTGCCAATATATAGCAGCTTATTGCTGGAAGGGTATGCTGGAACTTGTAGTTCCACAACACTTGGTGCCACAGGTTAGCCAAGCTTGAACTAGACTCAGAACATTTGACAGACTGTCCTACCTGTTCTTGTCACTTTTACCACCTGTGGCTGCTGGTTTCTTTAGTTGCGGCTTATCTGTATTCTGGAATGTTGAGGGTCCTATTTATAAAAAAAAATGGATACATTTAGAAAACACCAGCCATCCCCGCCATTACATCAACAGCACCCACATTTAATAAATAGGCCTTTCTCCAGCCCCAACATTAAAGTAATAGTACTCACATTTGATAAATAGATCTATTTCCCTCCAACCGACCCCAAGATTAAACTAATACTATTCCCATTTAATAAATAAACCTATTACCCTCCCTCCAAACAGCCCCAGCAATAAATTAATAGCATTTACGTTTAATACATCCATTTCCAACATTAAATATTAATATTCACATTTAATAGATAGCCCTCCTCCCCACACTCAGCCCTACATTCAAACCACCCCATCATTAAATTAAAGGTCCCATCACCCCCTCCCTATAGTGTTCTCTGTACAGCCCCCCTCCCTATAGTTTAGCCCCCTCTAATTATAGTTTAGCATAGGCAGCCCCCCCCCTCACTATAGTTTAGTATAGATAGGCAGCCCCCCCTATGCCACATAGTAGTGCCCCCAAAACAATATTATGCCACACAGTAGTACCCCAAACAATGTTATGCCACACAGTAGTGCCCCAAACAATGTTACGCCACACGGTAGTGCCTCCAAACAATGTTATGCCACACAGTAGTGCCCCAAACAATGTTACTCCACACAGTAGTGCCCCAAACAATGTTATGCCACACAGTAGTACCCGAGATTCACATATGCCACGTAATACTGTCCCCAATTCATATTATGCCCACAATAGTGTCCCCAATTCAAATTATACCCACAATAGTGCCCCCCAATTCACATATGCCATGGAATAGTGCTCTCAATACGTGCACACACTAATATATATATATATATATATATATATATATATATATATATATTCTCTGCAGTCAGTGTCTGCTTACCCAGTAGCTAGAGCACAGATGGAGGATATATATATAAAATAATTCTGTGTCAAGTGAAAGTCCTGGATTTTGAGGAAATTAAAAGACATATCCAATAATATTAAATAAAAATAAGAAAATCTACTTACCCATATTTTGATTGATGCAGCCTCTGCTCCTTAGTCCTTCAGCTGCGGCGGGAGCATAAGACAGTCATCTGACAGGAGGAGGGGGCGGGTCACATGATCGCAGCTGCGATCGCATTTGAAAGATGACTGGCTGACAGCCAGTCATCTGTAGCAGCAGGGACACCAACCACCAGGTGAGCTGATCCCCCCTTCCCCCTTTGATCCAGAACGTGGCTGCCAGCTGGATGACAGGACACGTATGTTCAGCAGCCATTCATTAATTCCTGGTTTAAGTTAAATATGAGTATTCCCTTTATTACTCTGCTCACGCTCAGTTTGTGTGTAACACACTTACTGACAAGAAGCATGATGTGCGTACGGGGAACTGTTCCCTGTGGTCAAACCCTTATCTGGAAATATCTAACAATAATCCCTGGACCTGGTCTCCCAGCAGGCACACGCACCTCTGTCTAACACGCTGGCAGGATCTGGGCACACGTACTGCATGTAACACGAGTAATATCAGGATGGTGATTGGGGAACTCTCTACACACCAGGCCGGCAGTGAGAATGATTACAAAGGTTTATAACAAGCAGACGAGATGAACTCTGTTCACACAGCAGCAGGGCGACGCCGGGGAGGGCAGCGGGGATACCAAACATGTGAGCTGAATGGGCTCCGCCCACTTCTAGAAGGGGGTGTGGCCGTAAGGCAGCCGGGCCTACCGGTGATTTTTCCGGTAGCCCGGTGGGCCAGTCCGACACTGTTTGTATTGCCAGGTTTAGCATAAGAGAAAAAGTAGCTGTCAGAATTGTACAAATGTTACAACTCATTTGCAAACACATATATTGCAGCTGACCATCAAGCAGCTATAGAGATAACGAATATTAAAAAAAAATTGACAAACAAGGACATTGTTTTAATTTGGTGGCTTTTGTCTTCAATCCTTAATAGAGCACATGCTGCACACATAGGCCCCAATGTACTCCTGTATCTCTGTGATCATGCTATGTCAGCATAAACACAGCCAGGCAATACCTCATATGTTCCATGTAAGTACTCTGCACAGACTGCATTAGCACAGCCTTTACAGTGTTCATCTCTCACATAGCACATGCTTGCTGCTGAGAAAATAACTGAGCGAGTCTGTCAATGTGGATCCATTAAATCCACAGTGACCTTATATATTGTAAAATATTGTAATACATTGTGCTTATTTCAATTAAGACCTCACTTAAAGATTTTCTAATATGTCTTTAAAACGTTATATTTAAAGGAGATGTCTGCTGATTTTCAAATATTTAAATTCCTCAATTGATCAGACGATCTGCAACATATTCATTTTTCTACTACTACTACACTAAAACAGCTGCCTAAAAAATGATATTGTGGTGAACAGGGACAGAAGGGGGACATGAGGGTGTATATTTTCTAATTGCATTAATACCTCAGCTGAAATCTCCAGCTCACAAGTAACTAGGTTAAAACATCTTAAAATAGAAGTTGCAAATCATTTTGTTATCAGTATGGGAATATGATATTTTCAAAAATATATTGACTTCACTTTTAAACACAGACAGTAAACACCATGGGGTATATTTACTAAACTGCGGGTTTGGAAAAGTGGCAATGTTGCCTATAGCAACCAATCAGATTCTAGTTATCATTTATTTAGTACATTCTACAAAATGACAGCTAGAATCTGATTGGTTGCTATAGGCAACATCTCTACTTTTTCGCAGTTTAGTAAATATACCCCCATATGATAACTATGTGAAATGTCAGAAAACTGTAAAACAAATCATAATTTGTGTCCGATTTGTCATTGTCTTCAGGGACTGAGTCCTGGTTGTTATGACACCTACAATGCAGATATTGATTGCCAGTGGATTGATATTACAGATGTAAAGCCTGGAAACTATATTTTAAAGGTAATTTGGCAACAGTTGATTAAATGTGACATGTACTGCAATACTTTGATGTGACTGAAAACACACATTTGTTTCACAGGTCAGTGTAAACCCAAGCTATATAGTACCAGAATCTGATTACTCCAACAATGTTGTTCGGTGTGATTTACGATATACTGGTAATCACGTATATACTTCAAGCTGTGCAATTTCTCCGTAAGTATACATTTTTTTATTTCCATTGCAGTATTCTCACATAAAACCTTTAGTTCTTTCCAGTGGAATGATATACTAATAATCTACATTTATGTAATGTAACAGTTCATGTACACATATTCCTCCGTGCTGTATTAACAATGATACAGAGATGTAGCATTTCTATTAATGGATAACCTTATAGTTTTGGTAGGTTTGAGAGTTTAGCTAGATTAAATCCTCTAAATTATAGAACATGATTCCATTGTAACAGAGTGAGACATAACCAAGCTTAATGGGTTTTCATTAAAATCCCACAAGCAATAGATTTCATCCTGTCTGGGTCGGATATCTTTCAGCGAGTTTCCTGGATACAGTCCAGCTAGAATAGTACTCTTTGTCTAGTGCTGTAACGTTATTCTTTCCTCTGACTCACTTCTTCCAGCTTGTGCTGTAATCAGTTCCCTGACCAGTGGTAACAGTAGGTTCTACAATACACTGAAGGATTGGAGGTCCTTTTTAAAAATTATTGGGGATTATAGCATGCATCCACAGCGTACACATCTTGTGAAACCACACAGGTCTACCCATATCATATAACGTAGTGCTCGGTCAGAGTGCAGAGCAGTGGTCTTTACAGTGTATTAAATGCATTACATAGTTTCATAGCTGGGCTGTTTAAACATGAACTTAAACAAAGCACTGTAAGGCCTTGACTACATGAGTGTTTTAGGCGCACCAGCAAAGCCTAGTAAACGCTTTCTGATGCCCGAGCTCCAAAAAATAATGTAAGTGAATATTACATAGTACTCTATGCTGCAGTACAGTTTTGAGACTTTTTAATTAACACATCTCAGCGATCTGTTACAGCAAGTTAAAGTTACTTATGCTTCAGCGAGCTTTGTTTTTTCAATACCTGTATGTACAAGCCCTTAACAGTTGGGTGCTAGTTCTAGCCATTCTGCTGCCTAGGTATTGAAAATTGCAGCCAATAGACCAAGTTAGGTAAATGGCAACTTCTTACAACTACCCTTTTCAATAAAAAACAAAACAAAACACACAAATCACCAGTACATCAATATTGAGAACTTCTTCCAATCTCCTTGCTGCCCTTTTAACCCTTTACTTTTGCAGCTGCCAGTCATCATCCAAGTACTTTATGCACTGAATGCAGGAGGAAGAGCTTCCATATTGCTGTGGGTGACAAAATCACTGTGTGGTTCCTCCTGCAGACATTGCATATTATCATCATCAGCTATTTATAAAGCGACACTAATTCCGCAGCGCTGTACAGAGACCTTACATCAGAGGCAAAGTGACTAGCAGCAAGTGTAGCCGACGTAAAGCGGAGAGAGGCAACCTGCAGGGAATTGTATAGTTATACAATAATGCAACATCTATTCAACTGTTGTCCTGCAGAGAGTTCAAACTCTGTTGTCCAGAGTTTGAAAACTTTTGTAGAATCCTAAAAGCATCTTAAATATATGAACTCACTGCATTTTAGGAGCTACAGTATTATACTGGGATATAGACACCATGTTTCCCAGTGCCCATAATGTGTAACTACTTGCACTTCAGAATTTGGGGGATGAAAGATGCCGCATTCAAAATCAGCCATGTGACACTACAACTACATCTAAGATCTGAACTATGGCAGCCTGTGCATGTTAAAGTGCGTAGATAAATTGTCAGATATGAATGTTTAAACACAGCTATATCAGGTTCCAGGAGTGATCTCTTAATCTTGGTAGCTGCAGAATTTCTGAGCCACCTGAGGCCCCTTAATTGCCTTAAAACCCAAATATTTGGAAGCGTACAGCGTTACATATTGTGGTGATTGCAGAAACCAATGGAGGTACAAATGAGAGAGAGGAAGTATCCACTCAATCACTAGAAGCCTCATACAATAACTGCAAGAGAAAGTGCATGTGATATGTGTGTCCTCTCTCTGAATAAACCACATGGTGTAGACATACTTGGTAGGGAGGAGTGTAATACAGGTAGGGGGGAGGGGAGAACCTCCCCCATGCTGTCCCTAGTTATATTACCTGAGACAAGACCCTTACTATTCTCTTGTAGGAACCACCACAATTAGGTGTATTTTTATTATGGTCCTCACCAGCTTTATATCAGCCACAAGACCAGTTTTGATTTATTTTACATTTTAATGGACTATAAATACACAACAGTCACAGGTTAGTGCATTTCAGTAAGCAAATATGGAATCTTAGATCTTGGTTTGGATCTTTGGGATGACAAATAGATATATATAGGCACATCATTTCCCTGAAAGGGACAAAATGTAAGTGCAAACCATCTTTTGTAAGTCTTATTTCCATGAACAAAGCCAGTGTCTTCAAAATGACTGTTTTACTGGCAAGAACAGTTTCTCTTCAGAAGTTGTGCATTTCAAGTTTCCATTTGAATAAAAGATTCAGTTTGATCAGTTTGTGCTGCATTTTGCCAAATAGTTTCCATAATTTGAATAACAGCATTTCCACTTGCACTAAGACATAGGGTGCAGGCGCCAAGCCCCTTGTGGCATGTTTTTTACTTTATTGAACAAGTCATACAAATTCCTGACTTTTTTTTTTTGGTAAAATATACAATGTTTAAAAGTAATCTCTTATTTCTTTTCAGTTATTAAACTGCAATAAAGAGATCATTTAAAGATTCAGTTTGTTCTGGAGTTCAGACGTCGTATAATTCAATTGGATGTAAACACTTTTCAATGGAAGCATATGGACTTTAAGAAGACCGTAACTGGATTTTAACACGTGTAACAAAGTTAGCACTATATTAAATGAATGGAATCTCAAATATTTAGACGGTGTGTGAATAATTTTGTTTTTCAGGTACAGATAATATTCAGAAATACACAAATGTGCAAAAATCAAGCACAATTACATTTTGTCTGTATTCAAACAGTGACCTGTAAATCTCAAGATCTTGAGTGTTAAGTGATATTGAACATGGTCATGTTAATGTGTGGTATTGTGAAGAGCTGCATAAAAAAAATTCTAGAAATACATAAACAAATAGAACTAATTAAGAATATGAGGTTTTAAAATGATCACCATGTGGAAAATGTGAATAGTAGTCTTAAAATGGACCCATCAACTTCCTACAGCGGAGGCAGGCATTTTGCAGGATGAACCAATATTCAGTCTACAAATTAACTAGGAACTATGACATTGGCATAAAGCACAACTGACTCATGCATGTGATCTTTGCTAGTTCCTAGCGATTTCGTAGGCTACATGCTAATCAATATTTGTTCACAAAAAGCCTGTCTCCACAAAGCAGATTTTTATATAAAAGTATGATTGTATCATAAATGTGCATCAGTGTCACAGTGGTAAATCTGAACAACATATGCACAAATGTGTCCTATATATTGCTGTATGTTTTATCTAATCTGCCACAGTGATGTCATCCTTATAGCTGTATGTATTCATATAGACATTCCACAACTGAGCACTGACAATGAAACGTGTCAGATGGACGAAATATTTTCACAACTGATGGTTTTCAGTGATGTTCAGCAGGTGAATGGGGCTTGTTAATTGGGTAAATGCAGATAGAAAAGCGGTAGTTCTTACCTTAGGAAAGATGACAATTATAATCTAATATGTCAGATATTACACAATCTTAATTTGTAATCCAAGTAATCAACAGGTCACTACTGTATAGAATGGACACTACTGAATCTGAAGTTTTTTTCTTACAGGACTTTGATAGGAGTTAGCTGAAACGCAAGGAAAGCAAGTTATTATTGATGTAAACCATGCTTTACAAATAGTGTTGAATTTACACAAATGAATCCACTTTGCCCTCCCTGGAAATTGAGTGGGGTGTTAATGACTCCGTGGACAAGCTATTCCATTCACAGAGAATTGGTTGATGTCACAGAATAGCATAGCGCATTCACAAAGAACAAGACTCAATTGAGGAACTTGTTCCTAGGCAAAAGTTTTGGCTGCAGGCCTTTTAGGCCTCTTGTTGCCAGTCACTGACCTAGACACATATAGGACAGTAGTACAAATGTATTGGAACCAAGTTGCTTTAATTAGCTTAAACCTGATATCTCAATATGTGCTACAGGCAAATGTTTGGATGTTATTAAATGTAATCTATTTTCATATATTTAGTTTGCTTAATTGTGCCTAGTACAGGGGAATCCATATTCAGATTATTCTGTTACATCTCTGTACAAGCTATGAGCTACATTAAGGGATTTGTGACTTCTTCCCCTTTGACATAACCTTCCCTGCCACTAGGCCACATCCCAAACTGTTCATTTACTAACCGGAAACCATAACATGAAGCCAGACAGGGGACTTTCCCCTGGAAAATAAGTATGCACTTGGTTTTCGGATCAATATGAAAATGTGCGATTATAAAAAGTAGTAAATAAATCACTTCAAAGTCCAACCTGTTACCAATTTAGGACTACGTCCTTCATTGCTTTAAAGTTACATTTTTCCCACAAAATACTTCTCGCTTTAGCTTAATTGATGCCTAAAATGAATAACGAGTGTAGGACTTTTGTGTAATTGAGTATCTTTTTTTCATTTGATTGAGTTGAATATGGTAAAGTATTTTTCAAAAAAGGTGAATGCCAAACGCGCTGAAAGTATATAAAGAGGTCCAAACTCCAAACCGCAGAGCTGGCGCAGGAACCCCCCATCCTAAGTGCACATTCCTCACCCCTTTATATCATTCCCCCCCCCCCCCTTCCATCCTAAGTGCACATTCTTCATCCCTTTATAGCATTCCACCCCTCCATCCTAAGTGCACATTCTTCACCCCTTTATAGCATTCCACCCCTCTATCCTAAGTGCACATTCTTCACCCCTTTATATCATTCCCCCCCCCTCCATCCTAAGTGCACCTTCTCCCCCCTTTATATCATTCCCCCCCTCCATCCTAAGTGCACTTTCCTCGTCCCTTTATATCATTCCCCCCCCCACCATCCTAAGTGCACATTCTTCACCCCTTTATATCATTCCCCCTCCTCCATCCTAAGTGCACATTCTTCACCCCTTTATAGCATTCCACCCCTCCATCCTAAGTGCACATTCTTCACCCCTTTTAGCCTTCCCCCCCCCTCCATCCTAAGTGCATATTCTTCACCCCTTTATATCATTTCCCCCCCCCCTCCATCCTAAGTGCACATTCTTCACCCCTTTATATCATTTCCCCCCCCCTCCATCCTAAGTGCACATTCTTCACCCCTTTATATCATCCCCCCCCTCCATCCTAAGTGCACATTCTTCACCCCTTTATATCATTCCCCCCCTCCATCCTAAGTGCACATTCTTCACCCCTTTATATCATTCCCCCCCTCCATCCTAAGTGCACATTCTTCACCCCTTTATATCATTCCCCCCCTCCATCCTAAGTGCACATTCTTCACCCCTTTATATCATTCCCCCCCTCCATCCTAAGTGCACATTCCTCATCCCTTTATATCATTGAAATAATCTCAGTAAAAGTAAATGTGTGAAGTCACAAAACAGCATTTGCACTTTAAAAATTAGCCTTATGTTGATGAACATTCCTATTCATGAGATTAGTAACTACCAATAAATGCTTAAAGCCATTTAATTATCTTTATCTTCTCACCCATGTTACTTGGGTTTTAATTTGCCCTTTTATCACGGTCCTTAGATTTCCTCATTCCTGCCACTTCGCAACCTTGTGTGACATCAATCTACCTTATTGTCCCCTCTCTGCTTCCTGAAACGATGAAGACACATGTAGCCGTTCAGAAACAGGTCCAAAATGACTCCTATACATAAATATATTTTTTTTTATCTAGCAGTCAATGTAGACTCTGTACAGTGCACATACAAAATGATGGGAGATCCCAAAGTAATACACATTTCATGTTATAACAATTCTTGTTTATGTTATTGATTATTATGCAGAACATGATGGGGACAGCAGTATTACAAAACTTCACAATGAAGTTGCCATTTAAATGGAACAATAATACCTTTATAATGGAAAAGGCACAAAATTGTGATTATATTGTTGAACTTTATTTTCCACAGAAGAAAGTGTCTTACATGGTGCTGAATTGTAACTTGAATTAAATCCATACAAGCCTATGCTACTTAAACAGAGAGCTTTATGTTTATTTTGCAATAGATTCTGTGAAACATCATTTGACTTTGCATTTGTTCCTCTTTTGCTTTGAAAAAATACAACTAACTTTTTGCTATTCAGAAACTTCTTATTTATATAACACAGACTATGTCTTTATTGTACCTTCATATTTCTTTTTTTTTCTGCCTGTTCTATGATTGCAAACTCATGTGAAAATGACTTGAATAAAGTATTTCATGTCTAATACAACATGTTTGTGTCTATGTAAACACGAGTGCAATATACATCAATTCCGCAAGTCTCTAGTTATACTTTACAATAGTCAGGTTTCACTTCAATATTGAGGTCACAACAGAGTATTCATAGTTTAAACAAGCGATGGGCAACCTAAACCAGTTTGGGGGCCGCATGGTGCGGCCCTCTTACCTTCAAAATGGCCTCACATTACCCTTAAACTCAATAGTAATTTTATACAATACACTGAATCAAAGAGACACCTCTTTGTAATAACATAGCAGGCATTTTAAACAAGTGTTACAAGCTATAACAAACAAATCTGATAATAACTCTTAGGCTTAGAAGGCCGTCTGTTGCCAATCACTGGTTTAAACAAATCAAGACTTGAGATGGCAGAAAAGTAGTTTCACATTAGTTGAACAGAGATTTTATGTAGCTACAGAATACAGCGACGTTATGGATATAACAGCTTCATTCCACTTTCATATATATTTTTGTTTTAGGCATTTTCGAACTCAACTCTATCTTATCTATAAGCATTTTCTATATACACTCGCTAGCACAGTTTATATACCAAAGTACTCAGTATCTGTTGTCCAATCGTCGCTGGCACCAGCCACAGTGAATCTTGACCTTGCCGACATCATCTCTATCTGCATTGCTCAGTTCGAACCCAATGACTGAACCAGTATTGAGGTAGGAGCTTCAGGACATGCAAGTGCTGTATACACTCTACTGCAAACGGTGACAGACAAGATGGGGCCTATTTTGCACATATAATCCCAGGAAAAAAAAGCTTTCATGCTTATATTGGATATTTAAAATCCATATAATGATAAATACTTAAAAACAAGAAAAGTTCATCCCTAAAAAACATACATTATACTACATATAAATGTGGTGGGAGAGGTAGGATTTCCAGCCCTTCTCTCTGAATGAATATTTGTGCAGTAGGAAACTGTATTGGTAAATGTTTTAAAAGTATGAGTGATTTCCTCTACTTGTACAGTTGTCACAATACTCCCATGGGAAATAAAGGAACCCTTCATATAAAAGAAAGGGGGTTTCTTTTTGCGAGTATGGACTAAGTTGTCCGAGTGTTTTCCCTATAGCTTAGTAAAAATAAGAAGCCACTGTCATCAAAATATATGCTTTTAAGTGTTTTTTTTTAATATGTGTAAGAGCAGGTAAATGGGTATGCGTAGGGGACCCACTTACTTGCATTTACCAGTGTACCCCCCTTCGACCACCAGACTGCAAGTGTTTGTTACCACCGCATGTCAAATGCAATTGAGTTTGACATGTGGTGTCACTGACGTTTAAAGCAACGCCAGCGAGTAACCAGCTTTAATTGCAAAGTATTTACAATGTAATGTCAGCTGACAAGGTTATTTAGCAACGATTACCAATGTGGGATATGCTGTAATACAGATTGAGTTTATTCCAGTTGACAATAAAGGAGTTGTGGTTTTCCTGCTTGATATGAAATTGTAATCACATTACTTCTCATTAGTCATCTATATCTGCACAGCATACCAATTAGCCAATATTAGACCAAACAAATCTTGAAATTGTGAGGTTAGTTTATTGTTTCTGACACTCAATAAAGGATACAGAAATATGCACAATTACTTTATTATTATAAGACACGTTTAACAGGAATGAGCTGTCCATTTTATTAAAATAAATCTAGGCTAAACTTGTAAAATAGTCTAATCATCGAATACTATCTTCTTCCCCTGGAATACTGCAATCTGCGACTGTTCTTTGCGTTTCCTGCTGGCTTCCCACGACGGGTGAAGAGTCTGACCTTGCGGTTTACTCTGTTGCCTGACAGCTGCACCTCTGGCAGGGTGCGGGTTCCGTAACAACGTGTTGGCCTGTGGAACAGCTACCAGAAACAAGGAGAAGTTATACATAGTTCTAGACACACAATCAAACATATCATGTTGGTCTAAATAAATAAACAGATTAGAAAATGTTTCACCCAGTTAAAAAAGCTAAAACAGATTGTTTCATGCGGCAGCATATTGACCTAGGAGCATTTTGAGTTGACTTGGTGTTTTGGGGGAGATTTTAGATCGGTGAGATAGTTCACACAAACTAATAACATAAATGTGCAAAAACAACAGCCAATGTGGCGCTTCACTATGTATGCAGCCAAATAGGTTTACCTGAAGACCCACTGATACTTCAACGTATATTAAACAAATGGATACCTACATATAGCGCTGCCTTCACGCACACAAGGTATACGCTGGGGGATGGATGTTTGAAAGGCAAATTTCAAATGTTTCTGTATAGCATTGCCTCCACATGCACTTCTAGAAGATTGTGAGCGAACTTGCACAATGACTGTCCTTAACAATTCTCTGAAATATATGGTATTTGCATAGACAAAAACAGAAAGAAATGATAGTGCAGTCTGTCTGACACAAAGCATCAAAACATCAAAAAGACATATGTCTTAAATGTCCATAAGTAATCCCATGTGCAATAGTGTTACACAACACCCTGATTTACACTCGTGACACCTCCCTTTCGGGTATGTGCTTACTCGAACACAGCTGTAATCTCGCTCTCAAACAATGAGTGGATCTCCTCTCGTCATCAGACTCCCCACTGATGATCAATATTGATAAATATTGGAGGACAGCGGGACCCGACAGAGTGTGAAAGACGGATGTCACTCGCGGCGGTGAGAGGATTCTGATGTAATATACTCACCTGTTGTATGCAAATTCATCATCTTTCCCCGGTACGGGTTCACTTTTATGTTTTTACCCTCATTGTTTTAATAAAGGGCAATATGCTAGATTTGCTTCTTTTATTTTTGAGTGAGGAAGATCGTCAGTGGGGAGTCTGATGACGAGAGGAGATCCACTCATTGTTTGAGAGCAAGATTACAGCTGTGTTCGAGTAAGCACATACCCGAAAGGGAGGTGTCACGAGCGTAAATCAGGGTGTTGTGTAACACTATTGCACATGGGATTACTTATGGACATTTAAGACATATGTCTTTTTGATGTTTTGATGCTTTGTGTCAGACAGACTGCACTATCATTTCTTTCTGTTTTTGTCTATGCAAATACCATATATTTCAGAGAATTGTTAAGGACAGTCATTGTGCAAGTTCGCTCACAATCTTCTAGAAGTGCATGTAGAGGCAATGCTACACAGAATCATTTGAAATTTGCCTTTCACACATCCATCCCCCAGCGTATACATTGTGTGCGTGAAGGCAGCGCTATATGTAGGTATCCATTTGTTTAATAACATAAATGACTTGGTTGCAGACGTGGCAACCACTTTTTCAGATAACCTGTTTATTGTCAGGTGTCTGTAAATGAAACAACATAAAACCGAGGCGCAGATAAAAGTGTAGTATATTAATGTAAAGGCTACCATTCCTGGGATGTGATATTTATACCCATGAGCTTACCTGTAGGTAAAGTTGTTGTCACTGGATCTCCTTTATGGTGTAGATGTCACAGTGATAAAATCAAGGGATACATACCAGCTAAGTGACCATCATTGGGACATCTTCACCATAATGGAGATCCACTGACAAGAACGTTACTTACAGATGAGCTTTACAGCTAAGACTATGTAGAAATAACCTAAAAGACCACTACACCTAAAGTTGCATAAAAGCAAAAAGGCCTTTTTTTCATTTGTACACCAGACTTCCTTTCAGTAAACCCTATTGAAGGACTATGCAGGGAACCTTTCTGAGCGTAACATGGCTGACAGAGGAAATACAGCTTGCAGTGAGGTCAAAACAAGGATATATTCTATGTCAAATTTTTATTTTTCACTTTTCTGAGGACAAGCCCTTCCTGCAACTAATATACACTGTTAGTATAAATGTTCAGTTAACTGGTTTATGCCAATGCAGGATGAGAGGGAGGGACAGATAGCTTACTACACAAACATGCTAAAGTCTGAAAAAAAGAAAAAAATATGTGCAGTATTATACACAACATACATAGGGTTCAGATTTCAGAGAGAAAAACAAATGTCCTGTTTTGTTTTCCCAAATAAAACTAATCTAACACCATTCTGTGTACTGTATGATGCCCCTATTGTACAAAGGAGGAGAGTCTAACCCAGTGATTGTCAGACACAGACATCCATGTGTTTCAATTACATAGGGCCTGATTCATTAAGGAAAGTTAAGCAAAAGTAAGTAAGGCAAAACCATATTGTATTGGAGGGGAGATAAATTTAAAAGGTGTTGGCAGATTTATATTTGGGGTAGGGCATGTCCTAGATCAACTTTAAATTTCAGTGTACAAATAAGCTATCAAGTATTTGTGTGCTTCATGAAAAAACAGACAGTATTTTCCTAATGTGCAAAATAATAAACTCAATTGCACCCCTTGCATTGCAACATGATTCTGTCCAGAAAACTTGAGTAAGAAAATGTACTCAATTTTTTGCTTAACTTTCCTTAATGAATCAGGCCCAATGTGTGGACACAGAAACTCAATACCGAAAAGATTCCCGTGAAAAGATGAAGACTGTCATTTAGGTAAAGTCTGTGTAACTCTGTTTTGGAGTTCTGAGTAGCGAAAGCTCATATAATACAAACTACTAGTCACAATAAATTGGGCACAAGGACAGTGTCATGTTGGGCAGGTTAAACAGCCACCAATTAGTTCAGTTAGTGTTGTCTCAGAGTTTGAGTCAGTTTGCCCAGATTGTAATGCTAGGTCTTTGCATGTATCTGTGGTACCACAAATATTATACCATGTCTACAAAGCATTGATAAATTAAGTCAAGTGCCAAATATTTCCTAGTGCTTCATATGGTAAATACAACAAGCGGACTGTGTAAAATAACACCAAAAGTAAGCAGGTCACAAGCTTAACATTAAAACACTACTGACCATGAGGAATACCCCTACTCATAAACATAATATAACATATGTATAGGACATAGTACGAAACATCTCACATACCGGATTTCTTATTTCTGACAGGTGGAAATTTATTTTCTCTGAAAAACAAAATTGTAAAGTTGTGTTACTATGGCAATATAACTAACATAAAGATCAGTCTGTCAATATACTGCATTGACCTCACCGTGGTGTTTAGCACCAAACTATTTTCATCAGGGTCAAGGTTACTGTATGTAGTAAAAGTTGAATGTATTGGTATGGGGAACTGGAAGACTCCAACCCTATCCCACCCACATTCTTGTGGCAACAGATCTAATAACCAAGAAATGTAGTATATGAATAACCATGACTACAGCAATGCTAACTGCATGCACACAAGAATTGCAATTCCCATCTGTTATAGAGATGAACCAATTCCAGAATACTGTGAAAAACTTAATTGTATTTAGCAAGAATATGTATTGGATGAATCCGTGGGATGTGGCCAATCAGATCCAAGTTCTGACTTCCCTCAGAATTAGTGCACAAGTCAGAACATTTTCTTCCAGGAGCTAAAATTGCAGATAACTAGGCCCATCCTTCTAAAATGAACATGTAAAAAAGAGGTTGGTTTGGTTCAGTATTTATCAGCATTTTTACTAAATCCCTTCCCAATAACAGTACTTTTAGTACCATAAGTTTCAGGGTGCCGGCACTTACATGTAGCCGGGACCTCTGCCGCCAATCATTGGAGCTTCTTGGCTTACTCTGTAGCATAACGGATTTAATACAGCTCTTCTAATTGAAAGCCAGAATATAGTAGGGGCAAAAATGTCAATGTGCTTTATTAACAGGAACATAGCAAATATCATCCTGCAAGTTATTTATTTTAGTAGCTACTGTAATTCAGGTCATTCAAACTGCCTGCTCCCCATGGCATAAATTAAGCAACTGAAATCGCCATATAAAAAATAAAAATAAAAATGACATTATAGAAAGATACATTCAAATACACATAATGTATATGAAAAACTGTCATTTAAGTATATTCTTGATGCAATGCATGTGATAAAGCTATAATCTGAACAACAAATTAGGTTTTCTTTTTATTGTTTGCTAGGAATGAAATGAGAAGTCAAACCTTCCCTGTATGGTGGTTTTCTAGTGTGTACTGTTGCATATGAAGTAATGTGATGGAGTTGTTGCAGCTTGTGTGGCCAGGGATGATTACACTCTATGCTTCATTGCAGTTTTCACATTGTATTCATTTTTAAGCAGACTATTAATACAATTTCTTACCTCTTCATATAGGACGACTTCTGTTTTGTTTCTGATAACGATTTGCAAAAGACCGATTCTAGTTTTCCAGCTTTAGGAGCGGCCCTCCCTTTCTGCTCGTCGGTACTGAGAGCGGTGAATTTTGTACTTTCTGGTTGTACTTTGTCTTTTTTCATTTTACTGTCAGAACCATTTTTATTTGACCTCTTTTTTTTAGTTCGTCTTACTTTTCCAATAAAAAAGTCATCCTCGCTGTCACTATCACTGTCGTCAAAATCAGATGGTTTCTTGTAAAATCTTTCCTCTGTGCTATCATCAAAATATTCCTTATCTTCTTTGTCTGACTCTTCAATATCGCTGGAGTCAGGTTCATATACAGAGGGAACTTTCTTTTCTGAGATAATTTCTACTGTTTCTTTTTCACATCTATTTTCTACTGCTTTTATCTCTGGGATACTTTCTATTGTTTTCTCTGCAGTATTGGTATCTTGGACAGATTGTGAAGGCTGTATTTGCACAGTCTTCTCAGGACACACATCATCTTCATCATGACTTGGAATCCTACCAACAAAATCTGCTTCTTTACGTAAACTGCAAGAATCGTCCAAACTTTCCTTTTTTTGGTCTGTTTCAACTGCTTTTTGTTCCTGCTCTGCTTTATTTTGCTTACAGTTGTTCTCTGCCTGTGTGCTCACAGTTTGTGTAGGTTCAGATAACGTGCATGATTGTTCTTTTTCACCCTCTTGAGCGACAAGGTTTTTTCTGGCTTCTTTAAAAGTCTTCACGGTGTCTGAAAAATAAAGATGTCAAAGTGAGAGTCATACATTTATGCAGATTTATTAAGAAAAAGGGAGCAGACACAAAAATACCACTGTAAGGAATGGAAACAGTCAGAATAAATTAGTAACATATATATTAATATTATCTAATCAATATACTGTGACTGACATTTTTGCTAAGGTAATTAATGTATTAAAGCTTTTCAAAACAGAAATATAAAAATAAAGACTAAAGGGTATGTAAATGTTTTCTGGGATACTTTCTATTGTTTTCTCTGCAGTATTGGCCCCTTGGACAGGTTGAAGGCTGTACTTGCACAGTCTACTGAGAACACACATCGTCCTTATGACTCGGAATTCTAGCAATAAAATCTGCTTCTTTATGTAATCTGCATGAATTGTCCAACTTTTTTTTTTTTTTTTTTGTTTTGTTTCATCTGTTTTTGATTCTGCTTTTCTTTTCTCTTTCTTACATTTGTTTACTGCCGGTGTGTTCACAATTTGTGTAGGTTCAGATGGCAGCTTGCATGATTGTTCTTTTTCACCTTCTTGCTCTACAAGGTTTTTTCTGGCTTCTTTAAAAGCTTTCTTGGCATCTAGGAAAACAGAGAGACCAAAGAAGTTATACATTTATGGAATGGAAACAGTTGAAATAAATGAACAACCCTTTTCTTATTAATATTATCTAATCAATATCTATGATTGAGATTTCTGGGCTATCTAATGCATTGAAGATTTCAAAACAATATAAACCCCCTCCCCCACAGATTAAAAGGTATGTCAGCTTTCAGACACCCCTCTTTCCAAGCAGTGCTGTTTATCCATATATAATATATGTTGCATTTAGGGAGGTAATTAGGGGTATTCCTCCACTGGGAAATCTGAAGTTACCTAAATATTGAAGTACTCGTTATATTGTTAACTAATCCAGGGTTTCCCAAACCCAGTCCTCAGGGCTCCCCAACAGTGCAGGTTTTCTGGATCACATGTGACATAATTATGACCACCTGTGGATCTGTTACAATGTATCAGTCAGTAATGAATACACCTGTGCTCCAGCAAGGAGATATGGAAAACCTGCACTGTTGGGGATCCCTGAGGACTGGGTTTGGGAAACCCGGAACTACTCTATCAAATATTCTTATATATTCTAATTATGGAAAAATCCATATGTATATAATTTAATTTTATATAGTTTTGGAAAGGGAACTATATTGATATACATTCAATTTTGTGTATGTATAAAATTATAACAATAATGAGAAAAAAGAGTTTCATTAAAATCAGAAAGGCTGAAGAAGGAAAAATAAATCAGAAAACCATAGAAAAAGAGACGTGACATAATCACATGAATAATTGGAAGATAAACCCTACATTAAAATAAGCTGGAAAGAAAGGAGGATTGCTCATGGACTATAAATTGAGCAAGCATTCAAATAAAATTCCAAAGAAGGCAGCATGCAGTACGTGAGTGGAAAAAATGTATACAGGTTATGACAGACAGGGACTGAGAAAAAACAATAATTATGGAAAGGAAAATACAAAGATGATACTAACGGAGGTAGGAGAGGAAATGTGAATATGCCAGGAGACGATATTTTATATTTATTTCTTTAACAAATGTTCAAAACCACAGTAATGCCCTGGCAAAGTCTTACAGACATGTAATAGTATTTTATGTGGGACTATGAACTTATTGTATGTGTGAATACAGAAACAGCAAGTGCCAAAAAATATTATAATGCAGGGCATCACGGTGGCTAAGTGGTTAGCACTTCTGCCTCACAGAGCTGGGGTCATGAGTTCAATTCCCGACCATGGCCTTATCTGTGTGGAGTCTGTATGTTCTCGTGTTTGCGTGGATTTCCTCCCACACTCCAAAAACATACTGGCAGGTTAATTGGCTGCTATCAAAATTGACGTCTGTGTGTGTTAGGGAATTTAGAATGTAAGCTCCAATGGGGCAGGGACTGATGTGAGTGAGTTCTCTGTACAGCGCTGCGCAATCAGTGGCGCTATATAAATAAATGGTGATGATGATAAATTCTACTGCCATTGTATAGCCCAAGCAGTACAATTTCTCTATGGGTTACGTTCACATTAAACACTAAACCATTATTTTACTTGCAATATTATGGCTAACTGCATGGTTTGGTGTTGAATCATTGTATCATTCTACAGCTAAATGGACTACGACGGATCAGTAAAGGTTTTTTTTTTTTTAAATTCAATAAAGTGGTAAACTAGGGATTTTGGTGGTTGCTTAATCAAGTAAAGTTTATTTTAAAATTATGTGCTATTTATTATTACTCTTTGTTTCCACTGCTTTTTGATTCTGCTTTGATTTATTTTGATTACAGTTGTTCTCCGCCTGTATGTTCACAGTTTGGGCAACTTCAGATGGCTTGCGTGGTTGTTCTTTTTCCTCTTGCTCTACAAGGTTTTTTCTGGCTTCTTTAAAAGCCTTCACGGCATCTGAAAAATAAAGATGTCAAAGAAACAGTCATACATTTATGCAGATTTCACTATGAAAAAGGGACCAGACACAGAAGTACCCCTGTAAGGAATTCTTTGGATACAATGGGCAAGGCTGTTGGGGACCTAATCATGCTAATTTCCCATGTAAGCATAGCCAAGAAGGGTCAGCCTGAGCCTCAGCTCCATCCAGCGTGGAACTGGAGAACTCTGGGAAGGGAGTCACACATTTTTTGCTCCCTCCATACTGCAGTGCTGCATCTGTGATCTGACTGGAGACAACTCATTTATTTAAGATTTAATGCAAACATAATAATTTGATTCACACACCACAGTGCGCATGTGTTACATACTTTTAATTAATTGATCAGTCATGCGTAGTATGACTGTCACAGTGCCATCTTGTGACATAAACATATATTGCAGGGACTGATGATTAATTAAGTTGTGCTTTGCTGTTACTTTAATGCTTGCTACATCTTTGTATTATGTAAGTATGTGATCTACTATGCAGAATGCTGGAGATTCAGATTTTTCTGCAATGTGATTTTCTTGATTTGGAGAAAAACACATTTTTAAATATCACCATGCTTTAAATATACATGCTTCATATATCCTAAGGCGCATTTAAAAAGTACCTGTCTTTGCCTCTGCCACTACCTGTCTCACTAAATTGTTTTGCAATGCTCTTAACAATTACTGCAGGAGATGATCTATGCCAATGTATGTATGATATTATCACCAAACAACAGTAATCCTTGAAAAAAAAAAAATCCTGCTATCCTCTTCTTCTCCCCACTCTGCAATCTATCCTCTTGAATCTATCACCTCATAACTCAGTTGATTGCTGTCTTTTGCTCATCCCTGCCTTAAATAACATCTGTAATCCTCTCTCCCCACTGGTATCTTTCAAATCATTATTCAAGCATGCGGTAATTACTCCTAATCTGAAAAAACAAAACAAAAACTATTGATACCCCCTACTATCTCGCTGATTACTGTCCAATCTCTCAACTCCCATTTCCATCTAAGTTTCTCTTACTAGAGTCACCTCACACACTTTGTTTACTTACAATACCAACCCTCTCCAGTCAAGCTTTCGTTTTCAACACTCAACAGAGATTGCACTGTCTAAGGTGGTCAATGGTTTGATCACTGTTAAATCGAAAGACTACTGCTCAATTCTAATTCTCCTGGACCTCTCTGCTGCATTTGATACTGTTGACCACTCTCTTCTCATACAAACACTACATTCCCCAGGTCTTCAATACCCTGTCCTATCCTGGTTCTCATCCTATTTATCAAACTACTCCTTCACTGTTTGTTTCTCTGGATCCACCTCATCTTCACTTTCTGTCAGTTTGAGTACTACAAGGTTCGGTGCTAGGCCCTCTAGCCTTCCCTATCTATACCACCGGAATAATAAGACCATTGGGATTTCAATATAATCTTTATTCAGATGATACCCAAAATTTACGCTCTCCAGATCGCACACAATGGACCACATTATTGAATGTCTCTCTGCCATTTCATCTTGCCAACTCAAACTCAATCTTTCTAAAATGAGCCAATAATGTTCTCACCAGACAATATCTTTAGACAAACATAAACCAATCCCCTGAAACACGTGCCCAAGTGTCATCCTTTACTCAGAACTGTGCTTTGTTACCCACATCCAATCTATATCCAAATACTGTTGGATACACCTAATAAACATTTCCAGAATATGCACATATCTCACACAAGATGCAGCAAAAACATTAATTCAAGAGGACAGAAGGGAGAGGAGCAAATCATGATAATACTAGAGATAAGCATTAATAGAGAATGGAGAGTCTAACAGAAAGAAAGGACGGTGGCAGGTTAGAAATGAGGTAATGGTGATAAAGGAAAAAGTGAGTGAAGTTGGATACTGTAGAGATAGCAGGAGAGGAAAGCGGAAGAAAAGAGGTAATAGGATCAGCATGGAAATGGAAAGCAGTGACAGGAGTGGAGAGGGCCTATATAACATTAGGCAAATAACATTAGGCAAAATGGAAGGTGCAATGAGCTACATGTGTATGATCACTGGGCTATGGGGAGCCAGTTAGAAAATCAGGGTAAGTGGAGCTGCAATCGTCTTCTCCTGCACCAATTACTGTCCTCTCTTTCTTATAGGTATTCCCATACCAGACTTTAAACCATACAATCTATTTTGAATTCAGAGGACAGACTAATTTTCTTTGCATATTCTTCTACTACTACTCCTCTATGTCAGCCCCTAAACCGGACACCTGTATTTTACAGACTCAAATATAAAGTACATTTCTAACATTCAAAGCCATTAACTGCACCAACTTACACCTTCTCCCTCGTCTCAAAATCTCTCTCAGTTCAAACCCTCCACTCTGCCCAAGACGTATGCCTCTCATACACAGTCAATACCTGCTTCCATTCCCGATTCCAGGACTTTTTCTGACTGTACCAAATCTGCAAAATCCCCTCCCTCGTGCAAAAAAACTTTATATGCCTCCAAACCATCAAGCATTCCCTGAAAGCTTACATCTGTAGGCAAGGTTATTAAATTCCTGAGCCATCTTAACTTCCCTGGGTTATTCTTCCCCATTACCACCATTCTACATTGTTTACTCAAACTGGATCACATAGCATCACTATGCACTTTTTTCCATTCCTATATGGCTGAACTAAAATCATACTTGCCAACGCTCCCGAAATTCCGGGAGACTCCCGGGAGAGCTGACAATTCTCCAGCATCTGCCCACTTCCTAGTGATATGGGCAGATTTCAAGCCTCCATGATGCGATTCTCCGGGAATCGCATCATATTGGCCCTCCCTGGTGGTAAAATGACACGTTTGCGTAATTACTTTGCAGGGGGCAGGGCCAAAATGACACGATTTGCGGAGCCCCACCCCCTCACCCCCACCTTCACATCAGTCTCCCGGAGACCAATCTTCAAAGGTTGGCAACTATGATTGAAATGTAATAAGTGGCACTTATCCTCATGTATCAAACTCCTATATCCCCATATATTGTAAGCATGTGAGCAGGGTTCTCTTAACATTTTGTGTGTTAATACCCAGTGTTGCTTTATTACTGTGTTTGTCCCCAATTGTAAAGCGCTACAGAGAATGTTGTATATGCTATATAAATATAAAAACAATATTGTTAATAATAGATAAATATCTTCTACCTCTGCTGTAATTTGTGCAAAGATGTACTGTAAAAATGTCATTAACAGATATTTTAGTTCCTATGTCTTACCTTTGATAGCCGTTATTTTCTGTTTCAGCAAGGGGTTTGTGGCTAGTCTGGCTATTGCTCGAGTTTCAGGAGTGCTGTTTGCCTAACAAAGAAATAGCAGAAGAAAGCTAAGAAATATAATATATAAACCTCCATCAATAGGGCAGATGCAAAGACATAAAACAAAATAAATGTAATGTAATAAAAACAACATAAGTACTAGCAGTGGTTGAAATGGAAATTTAGGAGCGGCGGTATGAAAAATGCATCCATTTCGAAGCAGTGAATGAAAAAGTTCATCACTTTAGGTAGTAGCCCGATATATCAGCTTGACTATAACAAGTACATTTTAGGAAGTTACAGTTACGAACCATCCTAGCTGACAAGCTTAAACTATCCAATGTTGCATATGTGTACATATTTCTGGTTGGTGGTATTAGTACTTGAAAATCAGAGCGTCAATTCAATGAAAAAAATGTAACAATCATTGCTTGTGTCAAATTATGTATTAAATTTACTGTGCTAGTGTGTCTGACACTGTGGTGCAGATTTAATTGGACGCGTTACTGTAAAAAATGTGCAGGCCACGTTACTATTAATTATTACAGTAAATGTGCGCTTAATTAATATTACGGTAATTTCAATGCCGGCTCAGGTAGCCACGAGCAGGGCCCTGGTTAAATTTACCATAATAACGGTAGTACATTTATTGCAGCGCTATTCTGGGGGGAATTGAATTCCCCCCCCCTGTGTGATTCTTATATTATAAAGAAGGACTGAAAAAAATACCCCGTTATGGCATAACCTTGCCACTGAAGTGTGTGTTTCTTATGATCACTTTTCTGCCTTTTGGCTAAGACCTAGTATCTTAACCGTGCTTCAGCTTGCAGCAGTTGAGCTTGTGTCGTTGTAAGGAAGGTTTGTATAATAACTGAATATTTCTATACAAGCAATAGCTAACAAAAACTTGGTGAAGAGAGAGAACATATGAATAACCCTAGTAAGAGAATATGCATAGCCTCACTCAGAGAGCTGAGACTTCACTTCTACAGTAAGAAACCTTTAGCCCTGAGACTGGAAATAATGGTTTCCACTGCTCTGGCCTCTGCGGCTGGCTAGAGAGCCAAGGATCTCTCTGATGCAATGAAATTGTGCCCAGCCACCTCACCGTACTCAGACCCTCTAATGCCTGCAGACGGTGGTCCTGAAGCTCAAGGTAGTGGATGGAATCGCCTAATTTTAGATGCATGCAACAGATGTTGGGTTATAAAACACACAATATAATGATACATTTTACTCCCTTAGATTTATAGCTCTGTAACTTTGGTCATGCCGGTTTCAATTCATCCTTAGGTAGTGTTTAACACTGCATGTATGCTTCTGTACACCCGGTGGGACAAATAAAGCCATACACTAAAATATATTCTGTACTGCAAATTTTGTTTAGTTTTATCGGTTTTCTAGATGTGTTTTCTGCTTTTTGTTCTTGTTTTGCTGAATATAGTCCGTGTATGGTAGTTTGTACATATTTTTGTATAGTTCCTTATTTACTTATAATGATACACTAAAAACTTTGTATACCTAGAAGAAGAAAAATCTAATAGAATCGTTAATTTAAATTGAGGTTTCCCTTTAAAATCTTGCCCAATGATTAGATTATATAACATATTAATAGAAAAATGAATTTCAAATCAAAGTTGGACTAAACTTGAAAACATCACACTAATTTATTGCTCCATTATGTCATCAAATCCATTCCCTGTAATCGCCTTAGTCATAATGACAAAACGGTTTTCTACGTTTTTAAACTTGGAAAATACAATTTTGCCAGACAATAGTACCTTATGTTCTGTCCAGTTATACAAACTAGACCTGCACTGTCTGGCAGAGTCAATACACAAACAGCACATACTGTAAATAAACATGAGGCAATGTCTTCCGACTGCTGCAAATGAACAGTATTTTGTGCTACACAGCAATATATTCTTAGAAATAGACAGATTAACTTGCAGATGAATAGAACAGTATTGGGATAATGAGTATACAGCGTATACAAAGATGATATTCATAATTCTAAATATCCATCAATCAGGTTATATGTACTAGCACACTGAGGTGGTTTATAAAGCAGGTCAGTTTGTTCTTACATGCTCCCTTCATATCTCTTCAATAGGGCACATTGAACAATTTTAAACAGAAGAATATCAAACTGTCACTGTTGCTTACATGGAGTAGAGACAGTCCTTTTGTAAGCTGAACGTATGCAGGTTATTGAATCATTAAGAACTAGTGACATTATCAAGACATGAGCTGACGGGAAGACTTTAAAGTTGCTTTATGGTAATGTGGGTCAACATACATGATTAACGTAACTTAACTCTATATCGAACGCAAATCCTAAAGCCTCCCCTTACCATATAGTTACTCTTTTCGGTATAATGTAAGCATGGTTATAACGCTTCTAAGTGTTTGCTTGGCTTATAATTTCAATTCGTAGTCAAATCATTGCTATAGCTGGAAAATGACTGGGAAGTTGCAAATGAAATACACAATTTGCCTGTAAATTTTAGAGTAGGAAGGGCTAAGTTATTGATGGGTTAGTTGTATTTAGTGTGGAACATGTTAGGGCTATGAACTGGGTCCCCAGTCGTCTGGACAGTGTAAACATCACTTTCTCGAGAGAGAAAGAAATTGTTACTGCTGCATGAGATCTATTCATGTGGTTACTTGGTATGGAAGTTACTTATACAGAGCAAAAACCACAGGTTCCCGAGAACTTTCCTTGGTAAATAAAAAAAATAAAATAAAAATAAAATAAAAATGGGTTTACATAAGGATAACTGCCTGTATCAAATAGATATATATATATATATATATATATATATATATATATATATATATATATATATATATATATATATATATATATATATATATATAAAAAAAAACAGGGATACTCTGCACTCTCCAAACACATAATCAATGCTATACCAAGTACTGTTCTATATTAAAAACAGGGAATGTTAGTTCCACATATTGCAATATATGTTTAAGCTGACCAACTCACGCCAAAGTTAAAGCTTAAACATATATTGCAATATGTGGAACTAACATTCCCTGTTTTCAATATAGAACAGTACTTGATATAGCATTGATTATGTGTTTGGAGAGTGCAGAGTATCCCTGTTTTCTTGTCTATACAATGTGGGCAACCACCTCTTGCACCCCAGTTTGTACATGGTGAGTGCAGAGGACCTAAGTCTGTCATATATAGATATATATATATATATATATTTTTTTTTTTCAATCTCCAGAAGTGGGTAACGCAAGACATAAGAAACAGGTTCCACACATGGAAATTTACCAGTAAGAATAACAAAAAAAAACTTTCACAGATTTGATATTGGTTTATAATTTTAAATTTGGAGCTTTTTATATCAAAACTGGTAAGAAAATAACATTAAAAATACATTATTGTAAAGCCACCCCTGGCATTTTTATTGACACCTCCCAGTGACAATGTGTATCCCCGGCACTTGGACCCAGAGGAGACATTCAAGAAACAGTTGCTTAGCAACATAACGCTGGTATGAGCCCAGAGGAAGTGTGTGGTGAGAGAGTGACAGACAGGGAACCAGGACAGAGGGGGGAGATTCTGGGATCCCCCAGCAAATCTGGGAGCTAGTCCGTGGCCTGCATTACATGGAGAATATGAGAGAAATGGGTGCTTAATTGGTTTATTTAAAAAATGGACCCTAGTCTGTGTCATTGAATTTACACTGTAAGCTCTAATTGGGACAGGGACTGATGTGAATCACTACATATCCTCTGTACAGTGCTGCATAATAT
Source organism: Mixophyes fleayi (assembly GCF_038048845.1). Lineage (NCBI taxonomy): Eukaryota > Metazoa > Chordata > Amphibia > Anura > Limnodynastidae > Mixophyes > Mixophyes fleayi. The sequence continues at coordinate 374,758,552 of NC_134402.1, forward strand.
GATTGCTACTATATAAATAAATTATAATAATTGTGGTATATATGCTGTAAGTAAATTTAAAGGTCCAAGCACCATTTTTAATCAATATTAATCTCCTATATGCTCATGTGTTCCCAGTTTCAAAGAGGTTTGGGATAGAGCAACCTGTAGCCAATCCAATCTGAATCTAGATAATTTGTAGTCTGCGCTTCTTATGAGTATATATTGTTTCTGCTGCTTCAAAAGAAAGGGGGTTCCAAACCCTCCAATAATCAAGACACAAGGAAAATCCCAAGTGCAACGTGAGTTTGGTGCAAAGGAGCGTGGTGTTTTATGGCAGTGTACCAGGGGGAGGAAAATGTATTCTCCCTGTGTTAGCTAATATTGTGTGACGAGCCAACTCGGGAGACGGCAGAGGGCTGGGATTTTTGGGAACAAGTACCTCCAAGGGAAAGAGTATACACCCCACTCCCCGTGTTCTATACTTATTCCTTTTTAAGAAACTGCATTTGAGGTCCTATTAGCAGCAGACGTTATATTCACGTAAGGAATAGGTGTCTATACAAAGTAAGACTTTGTTGTGACAAGAACTGCTTAACAACCACGAGCGGGAATGACAGTCGAATTGATATTCACCTTCACGATTTGAGCATCTGGACCAAAAGACTAACACAAATCAACATCAAATTTCCAAGTCCGATCTCAAGAAAAGGGGAAAGAAACTTATATGGTTTTGGAACTGGTTTATGCTTTTCTCCAGTGAACAGAGTTTAAAAGCATTTGGATTCATTTCATTTTTCCCAAACTTTGATTAGATCTCCATACAGGGGTATTTTCCTACAAAGGTTCATAACAACCATTGATATATGTCACAGTAATCTGTTTATGCCAATGCACTTACGTATGTGTTTTGTTCTTTTTGGAAAGTACGTGGTTAATTCATATACAATTGCAATGGTATTTTACGTTTATACCAACCGTTCATTAAATAGAATAAAATTAATGTTACAACACTTTTAGTAAGAAGAACCACTGATCTGAGACACAATTTACAACTGTGACATTTTCTTGAGAACACCTGATAGCCAAACATCTCCACATCTTCCAGATCACCTGAATATTTACAGCGGCACAGATTATTTCAAGAGATGAGTGTGTTGATCTTGTGGGAGGCAGAGACCTGTTCAATGGTGTGATTGCATAAGTGACTATAGGAACGCATGATGTGAATGGAGATAAGCAGGGAGCCACAGACTGAGAATTGAACAGTAAAAAGTGCATAGCGATATAAGGGTTTCATGTCAAATCGATGCTAGCAGATTTGGTTGTTAAAACACCTCTACAAGAAATTAAATGCATACATCGAAATTGATTTAGGATACTGGGTGACATTTATAACACAGTATTTTGCACACATGGTATCACAAGACTCCTTAATCCCAATTTAATTTTCTGCTTTAATAAGTTCTTTAGAAAGGTCTTCCCATCGATGAGGTGGTTTCCTCCTCAACCATGATCATAAATGCAGCTGCCGTATTCGTCTACGGCCTGAAAATGTACTGTATTTGCGTGGCTACATGTCTTTAATGCTCATGTTTTACGAAGAAATTACCTCCTCCAAGAATCAAGTTAATCAAATAATAATATTGAACAGCATGTTAAATCTTGAAAATCAATCCAATGTTAAATTTCTTTACGCTTGTAAAAAAAAACAAAAAACCCTAAAAGCAAAAAAAAAAAAGCAATGACCATGGCATTCCTAAAATAGCAATGAATTCAAACAAATGATTTACAAACTACAAAAGACTATTGCTGAGAATAGCAAGTATGTGACTTTTACTTTGCTGATACATAACCTTAGCACTCTGACCCCAAACATAATCTCACATTGCAATCTAGTCAATCACCACCTGTGGTTATTTACAGATTCATAAAATTGGACTTGTCTTGAAGGCTAACCACTTACCAACGGATAACCATTTATCTATGTCCTGTGAGATTTTACAATTCCTTAACATAAGATAAATGGCAGCAGTGCAGTGTGTTTAAATCATGCTGCAGTGAGTCATTGAGTCTTCAACCAGACGCCATTCCATGCCGTTTCTGGTCTCACAATCGTTAAAACACAGCGCTCAAGCTGAGTGCGTGTTTCTCAATACTTACTCTAGTTGCTGTTTAATCACGGAGACATCATTGTGACTACTTTTCCCTTATACAAACAATATAAGACTAGTTTAACCCCTGTCAAATATGCCGTAACCGGTTAATTCGTAAGAACAGAGATGTCTGGGCTAAGTAGATTTAAAAGAAACTGATTTATTTCTCACACATTACGGTGGGGAGAGAATTTGTGAAAGCTGGGGAGAAAGCTGAGGTGATGAAGTATCAGACAGCCATGTAGTTCCAATTTCTGTCAACAGTTAATAGTGCTGTTGCCTTGGCTCCCAAATCTTAAGATCACATCAAATAATCAATGACAGCTTGTTGTTGGGTGCTGGAAGAGATGGGTGCAGCAGGTATGGAAGTGCTAGTGCATTAGTAATGTGCTTAGCAAAATGCCCAATGTAACATTAAAAAGGCATCTTGCTTGCTCACACTTTACTAGAAACATTACAGAATACATAAGAACATGTATTGAGCTTGGCACATGCATGGATACTTTTTCTAACAGATTTGGCAATTTTTAAAGAAATACTCCATCATAAAGGGCAGAATACGTCCTACAGAACATAATACGTAGACTGCAGCCATCTCTAACTGCTGTCCGCATGCTGTAATATGCATATCAGGTTTCTGATCTACTGCCAACATCTTCTCACAAATATAAAATCAGTGGGAAATGACAAAGTGGAGCTGAGGAAGGTCATTATATGAATGACGGTGGTATTTAGAAGATCTAATACATCTCAGATTAGCTGCTGGCATCAGTGAGTTCAACAGCCATTGCTATTGCCATTTGTGGATCTCCACAGCCTACCTGGTGGCAGCAGCTGCCGCCGCACACATGTCCGGGGCTCTGCTTCTAGTAGCAAGCATGACAGTAAAGTAAGACACCAGGTTACTCACAGCTACTCCAAGCTACCAGTTAATCACAAGAGTGCCCATGCAGCATGAACACAACCAGAAGAGAGGATGAAGGCTGGTAAAGGACAGTTATGCTGTAAAGGACAGTTATGCTTGACAGCATCTTCTGCTGTCTCTCCTTGTTTCATCCATAATGAACCAATGGTAGCTGCACAGAAATGCCATCCATCAAGGACTGCTTTACTATTGGCGGATGATAACGCTGCTGACTTTTAATACCAACACACACTTTCCAGTCCTGTAACTAGAACTGTTATTCTGCTTCCCCTACAAGTATCAGGTGTTTCTCAAACCTTGTTTCATGTCATTGTATGTAATTTGTTTATGTTCTCCTCGCAGTACAACAATGCATAGTATGGGAACTCTTTATAAATAACACTTAATAACAATATTGCACTGTGTGGGTAACATTACATCTTAATTATTCATAAATGTATACACAAAAAGATCCAGCGCTTCCTGTTGTAAACATAAACTTGCACTTATGTTTGCAACAGCAAGTGCTGAATCTTTTTGTGTACACACTAAAGGGAGGGAAAACAGACAGCAGGCACGAGAGTAATCTGTATGAAACACAAGAGAAGCGCGCACAGGAAAGAGGTAGAAGGAGAAGAAAGATGGAGAAGGTTAGGTGGATGGCTTTGAGGAACTGATGGGTTTTGAGTGTCCGTTTAAAGGTGCTCAGATTAGTGGACAGACGGATGGAGAGAGGCAGCATGGGAGAATATTGGGGTTCCCATTTGGCCATAAACAGATGAATCACTGGCAGGAAGGAAAACTCAACACGCCACAAGGAATCCACACCAATGCCTGAGTTGTATATATTGGCCATGGCACTTTATATAATACTTCTTTACCAAATCAAGCCTGTTAAGTAGTCACCATTGCACCAACCTGCTCTGTGCTGTGCACAGAATAGTAAATATATTGTTTTCCGTATGTCCCAGAAACATTATGTTGCCACTGTAAGCTGGCCATTGATAGGTTGGTATGCTATGCAACCATTAAAAATGATAGTGTTATCACTAGAGAAAATACACTGCAATAAAACCAAACTCTTTTAGCATAGCCAGACCCTTAAAAAATTCTCCAATTCACTTCATGAAAACACTCATTAAACAATGTGCATTGGACAACATTATCTGGGCATTTGGAAATCTTTTGAGAAAACCACATCAGCAACACAAGTGTGCTGTGAATCTTGCCTGTATCATAATAATATGACTGACTATGGGCAGAAAGACATGGGGGAAACTCTGGATTGTCCCACCTTGGGCTAATGGGGGAGACTGCAGTTGATAGTTTAAAGTAAGATTTACCCATGTTCCATTAAGATAAGCAAAATGTAAGGGAAGGGAGAGAATGTAGCTGAGGTGGCCTATGATGTTTAGGTAGTCCCAAAATAGAAACAAGATAATTAGACTGACTAAATTTAGTTTCCAGATCAACTCATGTGATGGTATTGCATGAAGCAAATGTCTATTTGGGTCAGATGGGCCGTCAAACAGTATAACTTAATATCAGGGAAGCCTCCCCTATTCCTGGGCTTCTTAAGTATAGAAATAGAGATTCTAGGGAGTTTAGCATCCAAATACATTTAAGGAAAAAATAAATGTTAAGGAAGATTGTAATTGTTTAAAGATTGCACCAGCGACTTTGACTAGTAGGGCATGAAATAGATACAGCAATTTTGGACCAGGTTAATTTATACGGCAATTTTCCTACCCAACCATGAAATAACATTTACACCATGTTACCAAATCTGATTTTATTGTGGCACTAATTTGGAGGAAACTTTCCTTATTAAGGTATTGTAGGAGGATGGGATATAGACACCTAAATATTTTACATGTTTGCCACTTAAGTTTAATATTGGCCTGGATATTTTCTTTAATATGCATTGGGGTATGCAATAACATGACCTCTAATTTAGAAAAGTTGATTTTATATTCATAAAAACTGTCAAATGCATCTATTAGTGCATATAGAGTGGAGAAGGAGGTCTGCAAGTGGGTGAGAGACAAAACAGATATTATCCATAAATAATGAGTTTATACTATTTGCTGCCAACCTCCACTCCGCAAATGGATTTCCAGTTTCTAATTACACTGCAATGGGCTCTAATGACAGGGCGAACACCAGAGCCAAAAAGGGCAGCCTTACCTAGTCACATTAGATATTAGGATAGTATCAAATGGAGAGCTGTTAACCATTACTCTAGCTATGGGGGAAGAATAGCAGTGATTCCTGTAAGGAATTTGCCATTGAATCAAAATGCTTTTAGTGTTTGGAACATGAATCACCAGGATATTCTGTCAAAGGCTTTCTCGGAGTCTAGCGATAAAATGACTGCCGGAAATTGTCTCTTGTTTTTGATCTGTATTAGATCACTTTCTCTCCTTGTATTATCTCTGGCCTGACGCTTGGAACAAAGCCCTCTTGGTCATAGTGGATCAACTCTCGCAGGATTCTATTTAGACGATTAGCTACAATCTTAGCATACAGTTTGATATCATTGTTAAGCAATGAGATGGGTCTATAACTCCCACAATCACATGTATAACCACAATTCGATCATCCAGCATAGTTGGGGAAGTGGGATCCCTGGAGTACAGCATTGAACACAGACTGGAGATGGGGAAGCAAAGCATCAGCAAACTTCTTATAATAGGTTGCGGAGGAATCATCCGCACCAGAAAACTCAGCTGTTTTCTGGTCTTTGATAAACTGCAAAGTAAAGAAGATACCGTCGCACAGAAAATAGGGAGCTTCCCTCTATGTCATCATCCAAAGATAAACTCGTAATAGAGAAATGAGGGGTGCTATCTCGAAACAGCAAGAAACTGAACTGTGTACATAGAAGATGGAAGATTGTGTTTTTAATGGATGCACAGCAGCTCACCTGAGTGCTAGGATGTATATAAGATTTGTAGGATACATCAGGTCTAAAACTTAACTTTTATTAATCAAATAAAATAAGTAAAATAAATTAGCGAAAATAAAGTGAAAGGTATCTGCAAAGTGTTAAGTGAATGAAAATACGCTGGAAGCACTCCTTCGAAGTTCAACTTAAGGAGCTTTTCAAGTGGTATGATAGGTAGAAAGATAGAGCTTCAGACTTATGATTAATAACCTTATATCCATACATGAAGCCAAACTCGGACAGTTCCTTCAATGAATTAGGAAGGGAGGTGAATAGATTGGTAAAAGTCAAGGGGGCATTAAAAAAAGAGCAATTTTATACTGTGATTTACTGATGGTAATGCCCGATATGTCTGGGTTAGATCTAATTCTACTAGCCATGGGTTCGATGACCAGGGTAAATATCTGGGGGGACTTGTCTAGTCCCATTTGCTAGGCTAGAAGAACTGGACATCAAATGATTGGTGAGAACCCTAAAGGAAAGCGCTTATTGCATGCAAATATGCATCTCCAAAGCCCATATATGACTGGCCCATAAGAACATGTCAAAGGCTTTCTCTGCATCCAGCGCTAATACCAATGAAGAGATTTTTACTTTTTGTTGATATAGTGTAAACAGGAATGGTGCACCTACCTGAAAGGGACAAAGCCTACCTGATCTTTAACAGAAATCTAAAGGTCAGTGCTTAGCCGGGAGATAAGAGCAGACCGAAGCATCCATCTCCAGTTTCAGAATACTATTATCTTTACTCTAGTTGTAACCGGGTGAAGGCTTCTCTATTCAGTATGCGGTTAAAGACAGTCTTCTTGTAGGGGAACAAGGGGAGCGTACATCTTATAAGAAGACATAAGAAACATGTAGGTGGCCAAAAATTTAGAGAGTTTTTGAGATTTTAAAGGGTCTCCTATTTCCTTTTCCGTGATATGTCTACTCGGATATAGTAGAATTAACTTTGAGCTGCTTATTCGAGAATTGATACACGGCAATATCAGAAAGGGAATTATCCAGTGGGTGAATTTTGTGTACAGTACATAGTTCCTCATAATATTTTATTTTTAAATTGTGTTTAATTTGTCCGGATCATATACGGATCTTTAATTTATTGAATTGCATGCAATGCTTTATAAGATTTTAACTTATTTGCTAGCATGGCGTCAGCTTTACTGCTTTTTCCTAAAAGGAACAGCGCAGTAAATTTTTTTTGTCCCCGCAAGGATATTGTTAAGCTCACCCGTAACCAACAAACGTTTTTAGTAAATTTTGTAGAAGAGTTTTACTTGTGTATATTTTCAAGAGTCTGTGTTTTAATTGTGAGATATTCTATTTTATTTTCCTGTTCATTGTTACAGTGAGACACATAGCTAATTATGATTTAGAATTGTTTTTTTAATGTGATTTGTGTCATATTTGTGTTTGCTATTTTTCACTTGCATTTGATTTGACATCTTAGAAAATTATTAAAGAATATCTTAATACAGGTAAAAGTATTAAATACATAAAAAGGGTGTAGACAAAAATGACTTTTTTCCCTTTTTAAAAAACTCAAATCAGCATAAAAAATTAACGTTGCGTGTGTATACCTTCTAAAGTGTATAATTACATTTTGTCGGTTGTACAGTATTTATCATTTCAAAAGAATATTTGTAAATTATATGAAATTACCATTTGAGCTTCTTACTGTTCTCCAGGACAGTAAGGAACATTGAATTTAACTGTGATCAGTGGCCAAATTACCATAAATTACAGTCATTACACAGCCTACATAGACCTTCTACGTGGCTTTCAGCATGTCTCTTGCAGCTTGTTCAGACATGTAACAATGCAAAGTGTATTTAAGGTTATGCCGTTCGTTACACTCAGTAAAGTAATAGTTGTTATTTAAATCCATATTTAACACAGTACATTTTAAAACATATCTCTGATATGTGTATCATTTGCAAGCTAAAACATCTGCAGAAAAACCTTTCTTCTGAGCTAAACCATAGTGTATATTTTAAATGCCATTAAAAGCAAATGAAATACCTATGCTGCATTTCCTTGGGATTTGGATGAGAAGAATGAGAACAAAAGGAGAATAAACTATGGGATGGAGATGGAAGGTAACATGATACTATAGGAATGAAGCAAGAAGGATGATAATATAGGGATATGAATAAGGAGAAGAAGAATATTACTGCTCTAGGAAGGAGAAGAGAGGAAAATGATATAGGGTTGGGGTCAAAGCAAAATAAGAATACAGGAATGGTGTAATAGGTAGGATGTTGGTATAAAATTTGACAAGAGAAAAGTGATCATATAAAATTGGGCTAAAAGGAAGGATGACAATATATAATTGGGGTAAGAGACAATGGTGAAATTGGATGGGTATTGGCGGAAGTATGCTAATATAGTAAGGGGGTAAGACAGAGGATGGCGAGCTAAATTGTTTATGAGAGGAAGGATTAGAATATAAGAACAGGAAGGAAAGTGGAAGGATAAAGATAAAGGGATGGAGATGAGATATAGGGATAAGGGAAATCTGAGGATGGTGCTAAAGAAATGGCATAAGGAAAACCCGTATTATTTTAGGCAATTCATATACAAAGCATAAATGAATCATTGATGGTATATGTTTGTATGAAAAATAAGCACATACTAATGGTGCTGGAATTAGAAAGCTTGATGTTTATTACAGCCGAATTTATATAAATGCAAATAAATGTATTAAATCGCTACTAAAAATCACAATGGGTCGGCAACATCACAAGTTGAACAATAACCACTTTAGAATTAAGGTGAAGAAATTAAACAATGAATAAGAATTATTACCTTGTTGAACACTTTCTCAAAGTTGATCTCTTTTCTTAAAGCAGTTTTTGTCACATCATCTGGTCTCAGTTTCTAAAGGTAGAAAATAAATTACATTAACACATTTTAAGCTACATTTACGTATGATATTAACAGAAATCGCTTTTAAGATATTCATTAGAAGTAACTGACACTTAGAAAGTCCATAAGTAGTTATGTAGAAGAACTTTTGCCCACAAACTTACATTGTACCTGTAATACATAAAATACCTGTCTTACAATTTGTAAGTGTTCTTTCTGTTCTACCACACTAACGGATGTTGTAAGATGTTGTTCATAAGTTAAAATCACCCAACATTGCCAAAAATAGTCAATTCATTCCCCAAACTCTCCCACTGACTTAAAAATATATTTTTTTAAATCCAGGTGATTTTGAGTGATTTTAATCTTCAGTGGGCACAAGTGCAGGGAAATGAATTGCTCAATGAAATAAATGAGTGCACTGAACAATTATTCATCTGTCTGAAACCAGCGAGTTTGCAAATAGATTCCCCTTGTTCTACACTTTGCAACATGGAAAACCTATGATTTATGTGACTGTGAGGTATGATTTTTCTTTGGGGGGTGGGGGGAATTGATACCTGAGCAACACTCTCAGCAGGTGACCATCAGACACCCTTTATTTAACCTGTTGAGAGCATAGAAAATTAATTTTCCTCATGATAAACAATCGGTATACTTCACAGTGGAAGGGGCCAGATATACTCTCCTCACAGCATAGGCAAAATCCTAGTTATTCATAGTAACTCTTCTTTTTAGAATATAAAAAGGCAATAACTTTCCTTTACACATTCATGAGACACAGAAAAAAACTGTCACGGCCGTTAAGAGTTCACTCACCCCATGATTTTTATTCTGCATCAATCTATTCTACACTCAATGTGACAAAACTGTGGGGCTCCCATCAAAAACAACAGGACATTGTAATCCAAGACTTGTCTACATTAAATATGTCATTTCCTAGCCCTTTTTATCATTTTGTCTAAATATTCTGTACTATCCCACTATGTGTTAATAATCCTATAAAAACTATACATAGTTTGGGATCATAAGTGAATATGGACATCTTCCTTAATAAGCAATTAAAGGGCAAGAGGTAGCCCAAGAGCAATATGCTGCCTTCCTTGCTTTCGTCTTCTTCCCCCTGCCCCTTCCTGTCCTATTCTGCATTGGTTCTCTGCTTTTTGCCCCACATGCCTCAATGTTTATTCTCTGCCTTATGAACTGCCAAGGTTTTCTGAACAAGAGCTGGGGCCATAGGTGAAACTTGGCGAGTCATAAGGCAGGAATAAGACTGACTGATCATATTCTTTGCCCAGAGCAGAGGACTTCTGCATCCCATGACCTCCTCTGCACATTCATCCTACTCTGATCTCAAATGTTCTACTCTTTTGTGCAGTCTGCACTACGTGGCCTCCCTCCTTTATCTGTAGGAATGCTCATTAAAGTATGGAATATTTAGGCATTCAATTAATAGTCGATGGACAATGGTATTCCTAGTTAGGAGCAAAAGGTGGATTTGATAAACACGTTCTGTGGAGATGGAAGAACATGTAAAATTTGAGGGGTAAGTGGGGTTTTCGGGCAAGTAGAAGGTAACAGATATATTTTAGGGGAGGTTGAATGGCAAGTGGGTAAATCTGAAGAGTGTTCTGCGTATATGTGGTATCTATTCTAAGGGCATGTGGTGTCTCTTTCTTTGATACATGTATTGTTTAAACTTATTTAGGATTATATCCTTTTTGAAGGTTAGAGAGCAGCACTTTGGCCCTTGAAGTCTACCTGGCACCCCATCACTGTTCGACAGGGTCTTTAGTAAAGGGAATAAAAAAGTCAGACCCCAATATTGACATCTATACTACACCACTGATAACTTTATACTAGTCTGAATATGTCCCATTTATAAGTCCCCTTTGTGGTTTATCCTAGGAAGCAGTAGTTAAGCAGTAGTTAAGCCTGGAAGAAGACATATCTGCTAAGTGAGGTCATGGAATGACAAAGCCAATACATTATCATCTGTAAAACAACATTTCAATCAATAACATTGTATCTAAAAATAAACCATTAATGACTGTCAAGGATAAAGTCTCAACATAATTTGAGTGAGCAAAAGATCATGTTTGAGATACATTATCATCGACACATTAGAGCTTTTGGGCCTGAGTCATTAAGTAGAGCAAAGAATAAAAAATAAGTAACTTAGCACCTGGGCAAAATCATGTTGCATTGAAGGGAGAAGTACATTTAAAATGTGGGGAAAGATTTATAGCTGAGATAGGGCATGTCCTAGACCAACATTAAATTTCAGTGTAAAAATAAAGCTATCAAGTATGTGTGTGCTACATAAAAAACAGCCAGTATGTGCAACATAATAAACTAATTTGCACCCCTTGCATTGTAACATGGTTTGTCCCCGAGAACATTTACTCCTTTTTTTGCCTTACTTTCTTTAATGAATCAGGTCCTTTATGTGCAATTTGTTTTTTTATTCCAGAACCATAATTTTATTCCAGCAATTAATCTTTGGTACAGGACTACATTGAGCCATTGTTACAGAGTGGAATTATCTGTCATGAGATAAACTAATGTGTCAGTTGAGGCAAAATTGTTCCTAGAAAGTGGAAGTTTTAGTGAACAACAATAATTAGTAACATACAGTAAAGACAATGGAGAAAACATTGATCCACTAAGGTGCAAACTGTACCAGAAAAAGTTGATATAAGTGTTGGACAGCCTGTGGTAATAGTGACCTAACTGAATCCAAACATTAGCAGGAGCTAAACTGTGAGCAAATGTAACATGATGGCAAAATTAAAATGATGCACTTGCAAAGCAGATTTTCGGAGTATAGTTAAGGGAGTTTTTCACCAGAATACTTTGGAGCATTATGTTTATAAGCTACTAAAACACACCTAAAGATTACCTTTCGAAAATGTTAAATGTGTTCCTTACAGTGACTATGGAAGGAGACATTCATTGATCATGTTTGTGTATGTGATATATTTTTATATTATTATTACACTGGGTGATGCGCAATTTGAAGGTGCAAAATGTATTCTATTAAAAGCATGAGAAGAGACCTTCAGCATCTCAGAGGTGGTGGGCAAAATTTCTGGGGAGAAAAAGGCTGTGTGTTCTCCAGCAAAGTTTGGATCTCGCCTAAATGAGCATCTCTATCCCATAATCACATTTAAATAAATGCATGTTGATACAATGTACTAGGGGTGTGCACCGGCCACTTTTGGTGTCTCGTGTTTTGTATTCGGATTTGCTTGAGGTTTTGGGTTCGGATTTGTTTCGCAAAACACCTGACAAAAGGTTTTGGTTTGGATTTATTTTGAAAAAAACATAAAAAGTGTTAAAATCAAGTTTTTTGGTTTATTTTCACTCCTACGCTATTATTAACCTCAATAACATTCAATAACAATCATTTCCACTAATTCCCAGTCTATTCTGCTGAATCAGTGAACTTTGTAATATTGCAGCACCAATGGACTTATACTGCAGGATTGTTTTTGGATATTTTTTTAAATTTCTTTTTTTTATAATTCTTTTTTTTATAACTTTTTTTGGACACAGTACGAGATATAGCAGGACAGAGGACCACCTAACACAACCTCCCTCTACCCTGATCAATGCCCGAGTAAAGATGGCGGCGGCTAGCGGGGAATTTATAGAATACGAGTATCGCGAGATCAGACAGCGGGATTATGACTCAGAGCCTCGGTTTGTTTTGCAATAGGCGGGAATACCCGGATCTGTCTCGGATCGGCAACGTTCGGGTGGGCTTGGATTTCAGATATCCGAGCCCGCTCATCTCTACAATGTACTAGTTAGTGAGTAATCCCCATGAGAGGTTTATTCAGGCAAGCACAGAAAAGAACATTCCTAGAGCAGCCCCATTCTTCAACACTAATGCTTTTGCATGAATACTTTTGGGAGGAAGAACCTCTTCCTGGCTAACACCGTTTACATAGAGTTAGTGATGGGTGTGCTCTATTTCTGAGAGATCTATATTAAAGGTGCACAAATATGTAATCAGTAAGGAATGCCCCAGATCTGACAAACTGCTCCCATTGAACGAATCCAACCACAGCTGTAATTGGACAAACTAGTAAAGAGCAGCTGCACTGCGTTTGCACATTTTCCCTTCTTCTTATTTAAAGACCACACAATAATATTTAATACAATGTAGTAATATGACATATTAACTGAATCAATAAGAAAACACATTGAAATGATAACTATTTTTTTGGTGTAATTACTAGACAGTAGTCATTTTAACATTGCGGCTGCATTGTCCGTAGAATGCCAGAAATACTTTTAAAGACTATAATTTGAGGACGTGTACAAAGTAATGAATCCAGCTGGTAGAAACTAGCTACTGTACTATATTAAACCCATATTATATAAAGTCATGTTAGCTCACATTACAGATTTATACACACTAAGCATTTTAAACTAAACTTCTAATTAAAAGATTATTAAGGGGATAGTTCAAATAACATTGCAAAATCAGTGTTTTACTGTAGTCTACGATCAGCAGGAGATTCTCACAGAAGAGACTAGAACCAGGTGAGGATACCAAACGGTACCTCCTCCACCACTTGGGGGCAGAACTACAACCTTCATTTAAACTCACCTTTAACCTCCTCCTCCACAAGTAGTATTACAGGGGAACACAGCAGACTGTGAATGCTGGAAAGGAGTTGTATTAATATTGTATTGGGGTCACCCCCTTCAGTTAACTACTGCTTTTGCTTACCACAGTTCATAAGAACAATTAATCATGGAACAAAGCAGCATGTGGACTGCATATTTGATTAACATGCCCTTTTATCATCACAAACACTTCCCTGTGTGCTATTGCACAAAGGCATACCTGCTGTGCTGAAAGCAGGAACCATGCTGCAATACTTGCATCTGCTATAAGTTTATCATTTGCATTATGGATACAGGCAGCAGAACATAAACAAGAATGTGCACAGACATGTTAGCAGGATGGGGTACCCAACAAGGGTGAACAAAGAATAAAACCACTGAGAACATAGATAGGGATTATACCATAATGACCTCGTCATCATGTGGAATTAGATAACCTTCTTCTAAGCCTGAAATAGATGACCAGTTATATGACAATGATTCACATATTAAATGCTATGTTGCAATGGGATATATTTTTCTATACACAAAAGCATTCCTGTTTTGTTGAACATGAAATAACTACTGTGATTACGTGAATGGAAATAGGTTATTTGACCAGGGCTTCTTATAAAATTACAGAACTGTTACAAACTATGCTAATTAATTTCCTAAACAACCCACTAATTAAAGTGAGAAGGATCCCGTGACCAGGACCCACACAGTTCAAGGGTACTTTTCCCACCATAGTCTCAGATGGTAATGTCTCCCTGGTTCTTGGAATCGAGACCCTCAATGTTTCACAAAATATAATGGGGGTTATAGGTGACATATGATGTGTGGGTGTAGTTATCCTTTACAAGTAGTCAGAAACAAACATGGTCATGAGCACAAGAAAATGACTATTGACAGAACCAAAAATGGGCACTGACATGAAGTGAAGATCTGACACGCAATTTACAAAGACCCAACCAGCTATTCCCCTTGCTGTGCCCAGTCTTCCAGCACCATTCTTTATTGCAAACTATTTTATCTGTGTCAGCCTATTGACAACCAACCAGCTAAGGGTGCAATTCTGGAGAGAATTACCGGAGCTGGATACAAATAAGTATCTACAGGTGAGTGACCAAGTTGTTGGCTGCTCAATTATCTAAACATTTAGTATTATTACATTACATTCTATTTGTTGTGGGAAGGCATATTTTTATTAAGGATGAACACTGCCTTTGACCACACTACTACATAGCAATTTGTAGTACAGTACAGTGTTAGGACCCAGTCAATCAGACCATAGGGGGGCAATGGAGAAAATCTGAACACTAATTTATATGAAAATTTGTAGGTGTCAGACTTCCCCATGTCACTGTGTGCCAGCTATTCTCCATATTATTTTCATATAAACCTGCATTAGATGACGAGCAAGTCACTGTTATACAAACTAAATAAAAAATACTTGTGAACATTTAATACTTGAAATATGTACAATCCTGCACAACTGTACAATTCTCTAAAAAAATTTAAAAAAAAGCCGGATTAGGGAAAATGTAATGCTACTTTTGCATTTTTAATGTGATTAGTGAGAAATCAGAAAACATTTCAATTCTAAAGAGTTCAGCATTAGTGGAAACATCCTGCTTCTAAAAATACAATATTTGAAGGGATGACATCAAACCATTTGCTAAGATTATAAACAAACCAAATGAATAAATACTACCTTCATATTTCTTATTTCCATCTACAAGCAAATAGGATAGTTTTACACATCTGCTATTACAAACCACAGAGGTCAACATGGTAAACTAAAATAGAATAGCCCCCTCTAATTAGCTGTACAGAAGCTGGCCCAGCACATGGATGGCATAGCTGGTTTTCATCATCTAAAGAATAAAAGGTCTCATTCAAATACAATGACTCCATGCTACTAAAATATGCTTCACCACTTAGGATTCCCTTGTTACAATGTAAAAGGATCAGAGAAATTCAAAACAAAATACATAAGGAATTAATGTTTAGAAAATAAACATAATGACACTCAAAATAATCACTGGGAATTAAGCATACAAATCAGAAATATCAAGGTGAAAGAAGTCTGACAAGAACACATAGAGGTTCAGTTACAAAGGGGTTTAAGGTATCAGTCTTCCATATACTTGTATTGCTTCTCACTTGAGCACCTGTTAAGTTTCTGAAAATACTGTGTTGCCCATAACTGATCTGGATAGTAGTTAATATGGTTAGGCAATATTTTCATTTCCCATATAAAATAGCAACAAATACAAAAAAGGTTATTCTAACTTCAAGAAGAAAGATATTACACAATTTTCTGAACACATCAAATTACATTACAATGCAATGTACCAGTGACACCAAGGACAACATTTACCAATTTAGTTGGCCCGCGTGCATTTTATTTTATACTGCATCTTTGATAATATTTTGAAATAAATATCCAAAGGAAAGACAAAGAAAAAAAAATGCATCTTGATTCTATCCTGTTATTTTCCCATTTTAATACCAAGTAATAGACCTCTCAAATTTCTATATGAGGTTTTATTAACAGATATGATTGATTAGCCTGTAAATAAATATATGTATACATGTATTTTTTTATTCCCTTATGATCTTTGACCATGATGTCTATATGAAAGTTTAAAATACTGGAAATACGAATGTTAAGAGGTCTAGAAACTCCCTGGCCCAAGACACTAAAATGAATTATGTGAAAGAAGCAAGGAGATGTCAAATTAACCCATAATGTAAGATTGTATAATTCAAGGCCCAAAGAGCCATTAACAAGCCTATCTTTTGAACATCACCAGTAAGTCACTTAATGTTACTTAATATCCAGTTTTATGACTGTGAATGTGAGACACCACACTTTTCTACATGCATTCAATTAGTACGAGATTGATAAATCCCGTATGCACCTATTACTAAAGCTAGGTACACACTACAGAATCTTCCACCAATTTTTTTATGCCGAACGATTTTACATGCGATCGATGTTCCGTTCGCTCGGTCCATGGACTGCATACACACTAGCCTTGTTTAGGACGATAAAGAGAAGAGCGGACGTCCCGTTAGCGACTTTTTACAGCCATGTTGTCGTGAGCAATGACTGTAATTTTGTACTCACTGTTGTGGATCGGTGGGAAGTTTATACACACTACTCAGCGGAAACGAGATTGGAACGAAAATATTAAACGGTACGACCAACCAAATGAGGCGACAATCGTCCATTTGGGCAGACTTTCGACCATCGTGTCACTGCACACACTGACCCGAGTTTTGAACAAGCGGTCGTATGTCGGCTGATTTAGCCGATTATTGGATGAAAACTGTGTAGTGTGTACCTAGCTTAAGTCTACCCATTATATTACCTAATTTAGTGCCAGGTGCGGAGAGTACTAAGCTCTACCTTTTTTTCAATATTTAGCTATAGATTCCCAATAATTAAACTATTATTCTTCCAATACACATCCCAACTACCTGCTTTACTTTTTAACATACAGCTACTTAATGAAGATGACTTACCCTTGGTTCCTAAAACCATCTCTCTTGCAGAAAAGTAGTGGATATAAGACCATCCATGTCTTCCATATAATGATGTTCATCTTAAAGTTCCCACGTGGCTGTCTGCGAGGAAGATGGCTTCCCTTACCGAGCAAGGGGAACTGCAATAATGCTGGACCAGGGTGAAAAAAACCCCTATATTTTACATGAATCGCTAGTGAGAAATACCCTCTGTTCTCAATATTAAACTTTATTTCAATCATTAATTTTGTTTTCCATGTTTGCATTAGATTTCCAATATTCAAAATGCTGTTTTGGTTGAAGGTACAATTTAAACTATCCAGAAAATATGGCACACGTGTAGATGTAGAATTGCTCCCAGCTGTTTCTCCTTCTGAAAAGGTGAAAAACAGCTAAATATATTTTAAAGTTCAAAGTTGTGAAGGCTTCTGCTGTTGATTTGCCTTTGACTTGGAATTCTCTAACTCTGTCCAGATGAGGAGACATATTTTGGGTACGGATTCAAGATAAAATAAAACTTCTGAACGCATACTTTTAATTGCCTACAGTCACAATTCCTCTACCATAAGTATTGCACACTTGGAAAAGAGAAATGCTCACAGACCACTGGATCTGCCAAACCACAATTGTATAATAAGCTCTATGGATAGCTCTTAGCAAACAAAATGTTCTTCTGGCTTGAACCCAGTGGTCAAAAAGTATCCTATAACTGATCCAAAACAATAAAACAGTTAAGTGTTTTACATTCTCCTTTTAATTCTGATTATGCACCTTTAAAAACACCTACCTACAATTAACTATGTACACAATCAGGGCCGCCTGAACCATTAGGTGACGCTAGGCAGTTGCCTAGAGCACCAATGGTTAGGGGGCGACCAACACACAATGTCATCCACTTGATTTTAATGCTCCTGTGGCATCTCCACATGACGCTGACCACTTCTGAGGGTGGGGGGTGAAGGGTTGGTGCCCCAGCCCTGTGCACAGTACATAGTGAAAAAATTTGTTCGTAGACATGTTCATCTCTTTACCCCTGTACCTAGATCCAGTGAAGGAGAAAGGCAGCAACTAAGTGTAAACTACAATTAGATGTCTTGCTTCTTTGTATACAGCTTAAAGTATAGGTTTATTCTTGTTGGAAGGGAAGATAAATTGTTATTCAAAGTGCTCCTCGCAAGATACACTAGGAAGAGAGATGACGGGAGTGAAGAGAAGCTCTGCATATGAACTGACTGTATGGATGTAGTGCAGGCAGTACTGAGTAAATTGCTAGGGACAACATATACCCTAATAATAAGTGCATTTAATTTTGTATTTAGGATCAGTAACCATATAGGCATAGCTTATCTACATATATGCATTTATTAATTAATAGGAGAAAGTTGCTTGCACTGCTGAAGTTCAATTATTATAGAAAAATTCTGATGGAACACGTGTCTCCAATGCTATGTCTATACTAATACTACAATGAGTTACTTCACACCAGTTGCTAACACGCCATAAACAGAAGGGTGCAGATGTAACATATATGTGGCATTCCTCTGCTTCATGTTAAACGGAAAATGGTTAAAGAAACTGAAAAGGGTGCTCCCGCTCTTTGTACATACTTTGTGATATTAATTAATGATATATTTATATTATATAAATAGTTATTGATTTAACCTTGCTGATCCTGCTATTGAAGCAGGACCAGCACTGGGGTCTCTGGGCTTACAAACATTTTCAATATGCAGTAGTGCAGCATATATCACAGGAAAGCTATTAGGACAACAAAGATGTTTCTCCTTAGCAACCGATGGTCATGGCTGGCACAGCGCCCTCCCTGGTTGGTAGGACTTAATGGCATGAGGGAAGTGATGGTTGCCATAAAGACTGAAGCTCCTGGATAGCGAGTGCCGGAAAATGCAGTGCAGTCAACAGCCAGTGGTTGGGGCGCACATTACAGTAGTGGGCACGCGTAATACATTTTGAACTCATTTATTTTAATACTTTTAATATTTTATTACACATTCTCTTTCTTGATTTTAAAATATTTTGCTAATTTTCTTGTTTTAAATGTTCAATAAATGACTAAAACTGAATACTTTTTGAAAGTTAATTTGGAAAACCTAAGAGTGCATCCAATTTGAGGGAAACCTTTTTCTCTTTATTTTTGTTAAAAGTAAAATTTGTCTCTCTGGAAGCAACTCCTGAAACGAATATATATATCTATATATCTATATAAAGAACAATAATCTTGGAATAATCAGGTGGTTTATTTGATACATTAGGTTCTGAGCAGTGCCATTCTAATATTCTAGGCACACTTAACCCGCCTTTCTTCGACTTGAATTGGCTATAGCCTCGGTACAGGTATCGCCCCTGTAGGTCAGTCTGTCACTGTGTCCCGCTTAGCCTAGAAGGGTTGCGGTTTCTGTAGTGCCCGGGACGCAGGGTCCCGCTAAGGTAGATGTGTGTGCCCAGGGTGTGATTGATTGTCCCCCAGTTGATGAGGTCTCATGTTTAATGCTGGGACTTTTTGGTTCTGCCTGGCGGATGTCGTACTGACTGCTCTTTTCTCAACCACCATATTTATAAATTTTAATTTTGCCACATTCAGGTCTTGTATCATTTATTTAATAAGAAATAAAATAAGTGTAAGAAGGTAAGGGAAGTCAAGATATCAGCTGTTAAGCCTTTCATTAAACACACTGGTACTTGAATATTGCTGTCTTATAACCTACAGCAGCCATCAGTGGAAAGTTGCAATAGTAGTTATTACCATCACATGGCACGAGGTCAAGGCGTATGTAAAGAGGAATGCATTCTGTCTCTTGGCAGCAAAAGAGATAAAGAAGAAGACCACCTTTGGCAAACAAACAAAAGAAATAAGCAGCACAAAGCAGTGGTGTAATTACAACCAACTACATTCCTTCCAATATTTGCTAGATACAAACATCTTTTTGTAAAAAAACAGATTTTTGCCTAGACCATGGCTGTCCCTAGGTGTCAGAGCAGAGAGATCATTTACCATCCACTATAATATACTGCTCATTTAATCAGTTTTGAAAGAAACAGCTTCTGGCACAGGAATTTCAAATCTTGTCAAGTCTATGATAAAATGCAGTGTGGCCTGTAGGACTATAAATCAGTGCTTTCAAGTGTCAGGTTATCAATGAAGGTTTCATGGGAGGGACAAACACACCTTGAAATTATCCAGGGAAAGGGGCACTGAATGGGGATAGCCCATTTAAAAATCATAAGTTGGACATGCACAGAAAGAAAATTATACAGTCTATGGGCCCGAGTCATTAAGGAACGTATCTTTTTTTTTTGTGTGTGTATTGTACGCAATTCCCTTCTGCGCACGCCCAGAACGAGGACAATAGGCCGTCAACGAAAGCAAGTCCATTGCATATACCAACGAAAATGACAGTTACAATGGTCTACAATTTTGGGGAGTGAACGGGGCGGGGAAAGAGTGTGTGCCTGTACTTGATGCACAATATGGGCGTGACAAACTCAAGCGAATGCAGCCGCGTCAAATGAAACTCTGCGTGTGTGAAAGTTTCTTGTTTTTCCACCGTACCTCTTGCACCAGCTAAGGGGCTAGTCTAAGTCCTGATTCAGTCTCGTATGCATGCTATAACATGTGTCTGCAATCAGGTGCAACTGTAAAAATGTATTTTAAATACAGTAAACATTAAGGACAGCCTAATCCTAATGTTTCTCAACGGGACATAATTTTTTTTATAAAAACTCTTTTTTTGTATATAATTTCCATTTGTATATTAATTTCTAATCATAAATGACCATTATTGACAGATAACATTAATATTTTTTTCCCTGTGTGTTCCTTTGAGATTTCATATTCCACATACGTATTGTATGCATCCTGCTGTGTCTGGTCTAGTATACCAGAGTGAACCTACACCCATAGTCAACACCACACGCATCTTGAGTGCTTTTGAGGACAACTGCACGATGCGCTCAGTATGCGTCTTAATGACTCAGGCCCTATGTGTCCATTAGAACAGAGGGAAAAAGCCTTAGAACTACATTTGGTTCTTATCTTCAGACAAGAACGCTATTCTGTCTTCAATGCACTTTCATTCCAAACGCTACATATTTTCCCAAGTTCTGGGCACAAAACTGGATAATGACAACATCTTCTAAAAATGCATAAAGGACTGGCTATAGACGGAGCATGATGTCAACATGAAGTTCTGCTATCCACAAGTCTAGTAACACAGGAACTTTCCTCCTTTTCCTGAGGACTTACAGCAAATACTCCACTCATTCTTAAACAAATGTACATTTAGCTTTGCAAGCACACGTGCCAAATAAGTCAAGATCACAGAAGAAATATAACAAACACATGGAAAATGTTGGATTAAAATAGCTCAAATGTTCCAGATGATTTGCAACTGAAGTCAGAGTAAGTTACAAGTGGTGTAACAGACTGAATGTGAAAAATATATACTACCTTAATAGTGTGAATTTCTTCAAGAAGTCGTTGTGCCCGTCTCCGATTCTTCAGTATTAGTTCATCTGTTCCCCTGATAATGTAAAGTAAAATGAGATGAACAATTTCACAAAATCAGAAAAAAGTGCAAAATCAATTACATCAGTTATAGAGGTACACAAACGAATAAAGTAGCATTGTAGACAAACAGATTTACGCCATATGTTCTGAAAATGTACTTGGCAATAATAAACTGTAACACAAACAAAAACATGTGCAATTGTAGTTGTCTTGGCACTAGCTGCTATTACAGAATGGATGCGATTGGGAATAATTTCTTACAAAAGGAAATATATGCTATATTTTGGCTACCCTGAAATTAAGCTTTTTGTGACATGTGTTAGCATTACTGGGTTGTGTTAATTACTGTTAGTTGGTGACACTGTGGTCTCGCCTTGGTGACAATCGAGAGAACTCTTGAGCTACGTAGTGGTGAGTCGTCCACTGCGAAAGCTACAAAAAAGGCTAGATAATTCAATAAACAGTATATCTAGCAAGCAATTACACATGGGCCATTGGTTACATTTGTAAAATAGATATTTTGGTTTATTTTGCACATTTAACTCCCCCTAACAAAAAGTAGGAGATAAAAAAAAAAAGAGTGAACTGAGCAAAATTTTAAGAAGAGATGGAAAAGTCTAAACTAATTAAGGGGTGTCCAATGAAAAAGTAATGTGGAACATTAAATTTACCATGATAATGGTATAGAGGATATGCTTTAATGTATGTGCACAATGGAAAAATATGCCTTTCCATGTGACCCACATTGTATTGAGAATATCCTCCACTGCAACCTTCTGGTTGCATAATTAGTAAAGTTGAAAAAAGACACAAGTCAGCCAGGTTCAGCCTTTCATAAACTGTAATTCATAAATTCTAATCCAGAGTATTAGAAAACCCCTACTGATATAGTTGTCAAATTAATCTCAGATTGGAGTGGGGAGAGAAACCCTTCATAAACACAAAAATAGCAATTGGATAAATTCCCTGGATTTGTTAATACCATACATACAGTAGTTTAATGTAATCAGCAATTTATATTCCCCTAGACAGAGTACTCTCATCTTATGTACCATGGATTGTTATATGGAACAGCATCGAAGGCTTTTGTGAAATCCAGATCTATCAAATGCACTACACCAAGATCCAGTTTGCCATGACAGAAAGGAAACTCCAGGGGGTATTATTTACTAAACTGCAGGTTTGAAAAAGTGGAGGTGTTGCCTATAGCAACCAATCAGATTCTAGCTGTCATTTTGTAGAATGTACTAAATAAATGATAACTAGAATCTGTTTGGTTGCTATAGGCAACATCTCCACTTTTTCAAACCCGCAGTTTAGTAAATATACCCCCAAATCTATAATTTCCAGGTTCCCGTTTTGTTCTCTTTTTAAAGATTTGCGCGGCACTGACCCAGTTATGAGACAGTGCATAAATAGTGACCCATCAATTTACAAACTTAGTTCTTTTACCACACATGGGTGGATACCATCTGGGCCATATACTTTACCGATTTTAATCTTATTTAATGTAACTGCATCAGCTCCTGTATTAAACAGGAGCGCATGTAATGGTGTGCATAGGCTATCGCTACACAATCTATTTCCTCCTTATTAATACAGATGGAAGAGATCAGTTTCACTTTATCTTTTACAATTATTTTTCCTACTATCCTTCGGAGGGCAAATCATTTCCATTTTTCTTGCTGGTGGTGATTTGAAAACATTTTGGGATTAGAATTGCAAGCTTTTACAATTTGTTTCTCAATTAAAATTTCTGCTGACCCGATATAATTTTACGTATTTTGCTACATTCCTTTTATTTCCATAAGAGAATTTCAGTCCCTTCTAGCTGTAACGTTTTCAAACTTTTCTTTTTCCTTATTAACTACAATACTTTTGTATTGGTTGCATTTTATCCCTAGAAATGGTTGGAGGGCACCACAGCGCCACACTGCCTGGTTGGAGGGCACCACAGCCACAAACAGCCTGGTTGGAGGGCACCACAGCCACAAACAGCCTGGTTGGAGGGCACCACAGCCACAAACAGCCTGGTTGGAGGGCACCACAGCCACAAACAGCCTGGTTGGAGGGCACCACAGCCACGCACAGCCTGGTTGGAGGGCACCACAGCCACGCACTGCCTGGTTGGAGGGCACCACAGCCACGCACAGCCTGGTTGGAGGGCACCACAGCCACAAACAGCCTGGTTGGAGGGCACCACAGCCACAAACAGCCTGGTTGGAGGGCACCACAGCCACAAACAGCCTGGTTGGAGGGCACCACAGCCACGCACAGCCTGGTTGGAGGGCACCACAGCCACAAACAGCCTGGTTGGAGGGCACCACAGCCACAAACAGCCTGGTTGGAGGGCACCACAGCCACAAACAGCCTGGTTGGAGGGCACCACAGCCACAAACAGCCTGGTTGGAGGGCACCACAGCCACAAACAGCCTGGTTGGAGGGCACCACAGCCACAAACAGCCTGGTTGGAGGGCACCACAGCCACGCACAGCCTGGTTGGAGGGCACCACAGCCACGCACAGCCTGGTTGGAGGGCACCACAGCCACGCACAGCCTGGTTGGAGGGCACCACAGCCACGCACAGCCTGGTTGGAGGGCACCACAGCCACGCACAGCCTGGTTGGAGGGCACCACAGCCACGCACTGCCTGGTTGGAGGGCACCACAGCCACGCACTGCCTGGTTGGAGGGCACCACAGCCACGCACTGCCTGGTTGGAGGGCACCACAGCCACGCACTGCCTGGTTGGAGGGCACCACAGCCACGCACTGCCTGGTTGGAGGGCACCACAGCCACACTGCTTGGGGGGGGGGGCACCACAGCCACACTGCTTGGGGGGGCATCACGGCCACACTGCTTGGGGGGGGGGGCATCACGGCCACACTGCTTGGGGGGGGGGCATCACAGCCACACTGCTTGGGGGGGGCATCACAGCCACACTGCTTGGGGGGGGGGGGCATCACAGCCACACTGCTTGGGGGGGGGGGGCATCACAGCCACACTGCTTGGGGGGGGGGGCATCACAGCCACACTGCTTGGGGGGGGGGCATCACAGCCACACTGCTTGGGGGGGGGGCATCACAGCCACACTGCTTGGGGGGGGCATCACAGCCACACTGCTTGGGGGGGGTGGGGCATCACAGCCACACTGCTTGGGGGGGGGGCATCACAGCCACACTGCTTGGGGGGGGGCATCACAGCCACACTGCTTGGGGGGGGGCATCACAGCCACACTGCTTGGGGGGGGGGCATCACAGCCACACTGCTTGGGGGGGGGCATCACAGCCACACTGCTTGGGGGGGGGGGGCATCACAGCCACACTGCTTGGGGGGGGGGGCATCACAGCCACACTGCTTGGGGAGGGGCATCACAGCCACACTGCTTGGGAGAGGGGGCATCACAGCCACACTGCTTGGGAGAGGGGGGCATCACAGCCACACTGCTTGGGAGAGGGGGCATCACAGCCACACTGCTTGGGAGAGGGGGCATCACAGCCACACTGCTTGGGAGGGGGGGGCATCACAGCCACACTGCTTGGGAGGGGGGGGGGCATCACAGCCACACTGCTTGGGAGGGGGGGGCATCACAGCCACACTGCTTGGGAGGGGGGGCATCACAGCCACACTGCCTGCTTGGGGGGCACCACAGCCACACTGCCTGCTTGGGGGGCACCACAGCCACACTGCCTGCTTGGGGGGCACCACAGCCACACTGCCTGCTTGGGGGGCACCACAGCCACACTGCTTGGGGGGGGGCACCACAGCCACACTGCTTGGGGGGGGGGCACCACAGCCACACTGCTTGGGGGGGGGGCACCACAGCCACACTGCTTGGGGGGGGGGCATCACAGCCACACTGCTTGGGGGGGGGGGCATCACAGCCACACTGCTTGGGGGGGGGCATCACAGCCACACTGCTTGGGGGGGGGCATCACAGCCACACTGCTTGGGGGGGGGCATCACAGCCACACTGCTTGGGGGGGGCATCACAGCCACACTGCTTGGGGGGGGGGCATCACAGCCACACTGCTTGGGGGGGGGGGGGCATCACAGCCACACTGCTTGGGGGGGGGGGGGGCATCACAGCCACACTGCTTGGGGGGGGGGGCATCACAGCCACACTGCTTGGTGGGGGGCAATCACAGCCACACTGCTTGGGAGAGGGGGCATCACAGCCACACTGCTTGGGAGAGGGGGCATCACAGCCACACTGCTTGGGAGAGGGGGCATCACAGCCACACTGCTTGGGAGAGGGGGCATCACAGCCACACTGCTTGGGAGAGGGGGCATCACAGCCACACTGCTTGGGAGAGGGGGCATCACAGCCACACTGCTTGGGAGAGGGGGCATCACAGCCACACTGCTTGGGAGAGGGGGCATCACAGCCACACTGCTTGGGAGAGGGGGCATCACAGCCACACTGCTTGGGAGAGGGGGCATCACAGCCACACTGCTTGGGAGAGGGGGCATCACAGCCACACTGCTTGGGAGAGGGGGCATCACAGCCACACTGCTTGGGAGAGGGGGCATCACAGCCACACTGCTTGGGAGAGGGGGCATCACAGCCACACTGCTTGGGAGAGGGGGCATCACAGCCACACTGCTTGGGAGAGGGGGCATCACAGCCACACTGCTTGGGAGAGGGGGCATCACAGCCACACTGCTTGGGAGAGGGGGCATCACAGCCACACTGCTTGGGAGAGGGGGCATCACAGCCACACTGCTTGGGAGAGGGGGCATCACAGCCACACTGCTTGGGAGAGGGGGCATCACAGCCACACTGCTTGGGAGAGGGGGCATCACAGCCACACTGCTTGGGAGAGGGGGCATCACAGCCACACTGCTTGGGAGAGGGGGCATCACAGCCACACTGCTTGGGAGAGGGGGCATCACAGCCACACTGCTTGGGAGAGGGGGCATCACAGCCACACTGCTTGGGAGAGGGGGCATCACAGCCACACTGCTTGGGAGAGGGGGCATCACAGCCACACTGCTTGGGAGAGGGGGCATCACAGCCACACTGCTTGGGAGAGGGGGCATCACAGCCACACTGCTTGGGAGAGGGGGCATCACAGCCACACTGCTTGGGAGAGGGGGCATCACAGCCACACTGCTTGGGAGAGGGGGGCATCACAGCCACACTGCTTGGGAGAGGGGGGCATCACAGCCACACTGCTTGGGAGAGGGGGCATCACAGCCACACTGCTTGGGAGAGGGGGCATCACAGCCACACTGCTTGGGAGAGGGGGCATCACAGCCACACTGCTTGGGAGAGGGGCATCACAGCCACACTGCTTGGGGGGGGGCATCACAGCCACACTGCTTGGGGGGGGGGCATCACAGCCACACTGCTTGGGGGGGGCATCACAGCCACACTGCTTGGGGGGGGGGCATCACAGCCACACTGCTTGGGGGGGGGGGGCATCACAGCCACACTGCTTGGGGGGGGGCAATCACAGCCACACTGCTTGGGAGAGGGGGCATCACAGCCACACTGCTTGGGAGAGGGGGCATCACAGCCACACTGCTTGGGAGAGGGGGCATCACAGCCACACTGCTTGGGAGAGGGGGCATCACAGCCACACTGCTTGGGAGAGGGGGCATCACAGCCACACTGCTTGGGAGAGGGGGCATCACAGCCACACTGCTTGGGAGAGGGGGCATCACAGCCACACTGCTTGGGAGAGGGGGCATCACAGCCACACTGCTTGGGAGGGGGGGCATCACAGCCACACTGCTTGGGAGGGGGGGGCATCACAGCCACACTGCTTGGGAGGGGGGGCATCACAGCCACACTGCTTGGGAGGGGGGGCATCACAGCCACACTGCTTGGGAGGGGGGGGCATCACAGCCACACTGCTTGGGAGGGGGGGCATCACAGCCACACTGCTTGGGAGGGGGGGGGCATCACAGCCACACTGCTTGGGAGGGGGGGGGGCATCACAGCCACACTGCTTGGGAGGGGGGGGCATCACAGCCACACTGCTTGGGAGGGGGGGGGCATCACAGCCACACTGCTTGGGAGGGGGGGGGCATCACAGCCACACTGCTTGGGAGGGGGGGGCATCACAGCCACACTGCTTGGGAGGGGGGGGGCATCACAGCCACACTGCTTGGGAGGGGGGGCATCACAGCCACACTGCTTGGGAGGGGGGGCATCACAGCCACACTGCTTGGGAGGGGGGGCATCACAGCCACACTGCTTGGGAGGGGGGGCATCACAGCCACACTGCTTGGGAGGGGGGGCATCACAGCCACACTGCTTGGGAGGGGGGGCATCACAGCCACACTGCTTGGGAGGGGGGGCATCACAGCCACACTGCTTGGGAGGGGGGGGCACCACAGCCACACTGCTTGGGAGGGGGGGGCACCACAGCCACACTGCCTGGTTGGAGGGCACCACAGCCACACTGCCTGGCTGGAGGGCACCACAGCCACACTGCCTGGTTGGAGGGCACCACAGCCACACTGCCTGGTTGGAGGGCACCACAGCCACACTGCCTGGTTGGAGGGCACCACAGCCACACTGCCTGGTTGGAGGGCACCACAGCCACACTGCCTGGTTGGAGGGCACCACAGCCACACTGCCTGGTTGGAGGGCACCACAGCCACACTGCCTGGTTGGAGGGCACCACAGCCACACTGCCTGGTTGGAGGGCACCACAGCCACACTGCCTGGTTGGAGGGCACCACAGCCACACTGCCTGGTTGGAGGGCACCACAGCCACACTGCCTGGTTGGAGGGCACCACAGCCACACTGCCTGGTTGGAGGGCACCACAGCCACACTGCCTGGTTGGAGGGCACCACAGCCACACTGCCTGGTTGGAGGGCACCACAGCCACACTGCCTGGTTGGAGGGCACCACAGCCACACTGCCTGGTTGGAGGGCACCACAGCCACACTGCCTGGTTGGAGGGCACCACAGCCACACTGCCTGGTTGGAGGGCACCACAGCCACACTGCCTGGTTGGAGGGCACCACAGCCACACTGCCTGGTTGGAGGGCACCACAGCCACACTGCCTGGTTGGAGGGCACCACAGCCACACTGCCTGGTTGGAGGGCACCACAGCCACACTGCCTGGTTGGAGGGCACCACAGCCACACTGCCTGGTTGGAGGGCACCACAGCCACACTGCTTGGGGGGGGGGGGCATCACAGCCACACTGCTTGGGGGGGGGGGGCATCACAGCCACACTGCTTGGGGGGGGGGCATCACAGCCACACTGCTTGGGGGGGGGCATCACAGCCACACTGCTTGGGGGGGTCACAGCCACACTGCTTGGGGGGGCATCACAGCTACACTGCTTGGGGGGGGCATCACAGCCACACTGCTTGGGGGGGCATCACAGCCACACTGCTTGGGGGGGGCATCACAGCCACACTGCTTGGGGGGGGCATCACAGCCACACTGCTTGGGGGGGGCATCACAGCCACACTGCTTGGGGGGGGGCATCACAGCCACACTGCTTGGGGGGGGCATCACAGCCACACTGCTTGGGGGGAGGCATCACAGCCACACTGCTTGGGGGGAGGCATCACAGCCACACTGCTTGGGGGGGGGGCATCACAGCCACACTGCTTGGGGGGGGGCATCACAGCCACACTGCTTGGGGGGGGGGGCATCACAGCCACACTGCTTGGGAGGGGGGGCATCACAGCCACACTGCTTGGGAGGGGGGGGGGCATCACAGCCACACTGCTTGGGAGGGGGGGGGGCATCACAGCCACACTGCTTGGGAGGGGGGGGGCATCACAGCCACACTGCTTGGGAGGGGGGGGCATCACAGCCACACTGCTTGGAAGGGAGGGCATCATAGCCACACTGCTTGGGGGGCATCACAGCCACACTGCTTGGGGGTTACCGCGATCGGCATCACACTGCTGGTTTGAGAGGTGTTCTTGCGGGGAAAGTGGAAGGATAGAGAGAACAGCGGCCGACTGATCAAGTTTTTTCTGGAACCAGTAGCAAAAGTGGCCGTAAAATGGACCACTTCTACTTACAACAGTATTTACTTAAAATATCTATTTTTTTAAATTTAGTTTCTGTGTACACTTTACAAGCTTCAACGCTTCTCCTAGCTAATTAAACAGCGACCTTCTAAAAAGGTATAGCTCTTTTGTACCTCCCTTACAAAATGTTTTATTGAATCTTCAAAGTCCAACATTACCATGCTCTAAAATAAGTTATTTTCAGTAGAAATGTTTTTGTTAGGGGGTTTATAACAAACTCAAATCAGTACTTTACAGGTGTATTTTTGTGTATAAGGACTCTATATCGTCAAAGTTTTCACAGGTCACACACCACTCCCACTTTCCTATCCCTCCTAAACATGGCATATCATGCTAGGTTCCCTGGCCACTCATGACTTTCATCCTGCAAAATCTCAGTTATATCCAATACACCATAATACATAATGTGTATGCTCTACAGACACATTGTTCTATAGCTAGGAAATCTAAAAAAAGTTATACTTTGCTCTCCTTAGCTGGCTCTGTTCCTGATCATCCCAGTTCCTGGTTCAATTTTCCCCTAGCTGTCTAAACATCTTCTGGCCCAGCACAGCTGCACCCTCCCCACAGTATAGTTTGCCCCAACTGCAGGGTCTGTAGCCCAGTTCTCTTAAAGAAAAAAAATCTTCCTATCTACACCACTAAGGTAATATTTCTGAAAATACTACCTCTGTAATCATTGCTTTATGTGGGCAAGTTAAATCCCTGAAATAGTTTTTGAGGGCCACCTTCCTACATCTAACTTTGTAAGTGGTACAAATATGTACCATGACCATCTATGCCCAGTCTTGGACACAGATGACCCTGTCCTGCTAATAATTGATTCTCCTCTACCAGAACCTCTCTGCCCTTCACTACACTCCTGTTCCTATTTTCACTGGAGCAGTGATTCTCCTGATTGCTAGTGGAAGTTCCCTCCTTAACTGACATCTCCAATATCAGTCAATTTAGGTTGTGTCATATCAGTACTAAAGCCAATGACACTCTTCTCTCCACACCATCTTCTTACTATGACCCAGCAACCTTACTCAGGATTCTATTTTTTTAAGTCTTTACCCACACTTCACTGGCTCCAACCAGTGCCTGTCAGTGAGCTGCTAACTCAACTTGGTGTTGCTCACTTATATCCAGACTCTCAGCGTTCAGATGAGCAAGTTGCTAACATCTTGCAGAGCAGTATATTCACCTTCTACCATTATTACAGAAGTGCATGCAAAGCGCAAGACATATACTGTTTGGAATTATTCTACAAATATAGTTCTGAGTATCAGACAACTAGAACTAATTAATACAATGCATAGAATTATAGAGTATTTATCCAGTAGTGTTACAGGTACCAATAGACTACTAACAAATCAATATTTTAAAACAGAGTAAAAAAAAATATAAAAAAAAATAATATTTAATCTCCTGACAGCAATAGGACCTACTATGTGTAAATACATACATAGGTTTGAGTATAATCCATACAACAATAAAATTACTTACTTTTTCGATTTCAGTTTTGCCATGTGCCGTGTCAGCTTGCGAATTGTTAGAACTTTCACCTTCTTCACATCTTTCCGCATCTTCACTACCTATGGAAGTAAAACATAAATATCATAAATAAACAGCAACTGTAACAGAGTACATTTTGCTGTTTAATTTTCCTGAAGGCTTATGAAACGCTAGGTGGAAGCATACAACTTAATTTCAGTATTTACTTCTTGTAGGTTTACTGAGAGATTTAGTAGCCCTTAAGTGGTCAATATTTTTTTCAAATTTTGCTTTACTCTAACTTTTTTTTTTTTAAATGAAATTAAAACTTTAACACTATTTTTATTATTTATTAATGAAGACAGTTACGAATTTTGTGTATAAATCTATTGAGAACCTTAATCAAACTATACAGATATGCTTGGGATGCATCATCTGTAGTCATCATCCATTTCCATAAAAGTTTACGGGAAATTTACAAATGTCAGAAAATAGACACTGTGGTTAGCACTGCTGCCTCAAAATGCTGGGGTTATGAGTTCAATTCCCGAACAGGGCCTTATCTGTGTGGAAATTATATGTTATCCCCATGTGTGCATGGGTTTTCTCCCACACTCCAAAATATACGTGTGTGTGTGTTTAGACTGTAAGCTCCACTGGGGAACGGACTGATATGAATGACAAATATTCTCTGTACAGCGCTGCAGAATTGGTGGCGCTATATAAATGATGATTATAGACAAAACAACAAGGTGCTTTCACACAACAGGGAACCAAATAAAGCAGACAAATGCTTTTTTAACACTTGTGTGTACTTGCTCATCTCATAAAATGATCTATTTTCTAATCTTTTCACTTGTGTTTACTAAATGCAATGAAATGGGTGCTGGATGCTTATATAACTTGCCTGTGTACAGCAAAATATTGAAAATCAGTGTAGTGATTGCAGAATTAAGCTCCTACATAGCATGTAATGTCTATTGTCATTCAGGTAACAAATCACAAGCACCATACTTCTACAGAACATGTAAATCATAGCTAGTATTCCCCGATTAAACATCATCATCATCATCATTTGTTTATATAGCACCACTAATTCCGCAGTGCTGTACAGAGAACTCATTCACATCATAAACATGGCTGGTTTCAAGCAGTTGAAACAATCACAAAATATTACAAATCTCATGACCCAGATTAAAATATCCAAACAAATAATTGCACATGTACGTCAACTTTTTCTGTTTCCAATGAATTTAACAAATTCCCCATTGTTGTGTAAGCACATTGTAATAGAGGGGTAAAGGAGGGAGAAAAGAGTTGAAGAGTTCAAAAAGCCACACATTCTTAAATGTTGCATAATTTGTAACACATTAATCATTTCTTCAAACATTAGTTTTAGATTAGCAGGATTATCCAGCAAATCAACTTCAATTTGTTAAAATGACTATAGCTATAACGAGGTGTTGGAAACAGTTAAGAACCAAGGGATGTATATGCTTTGTAACCAAAGCATTAAGCCTGGCTTCATTAATCTATGATAAAGTTAACCTTTCTATGCCTATCCCTATATGAAAATATATTTTATATATAAATATGTAGATGACCGACGCATCCCTTTAAAAGGTAAAATTCCTCAATTATGGGTAGTGTCACGGAGGCACTTTTCACTTCATGTACAGTCATGCCCAAATGTTTTGAGAATGACACAAGTATTGGTTTCACAAAGTTTGCTGCTTCAGTGTTTTTAGACCTTTTTGTCAGATGTTGCTATGATATACTGAAGTAAAATTACAAGCATTTCATAAGTGTCAAAGGCTTTTATTAACAATTACATTAAGTTTATACAAAAGAGTCAATATTTGCAGTGTTGACCCTTCTTTTTGAAGACCTCTGCAATTCGCCCGGGCATGTTGTCAATCAACTTCTGGGCCACATACTGACTGATGGCCGCCGATTCTTGAATAATCAATGCTTGTCAGAATTTGTGGGTTTTTGTTTGTCCACCCCGCCTCTTGAGGATTGACCACAAGTTTTCAATGGGATTAAAGTCTGGGGAGTTTCCTGGCCATGGACACAAAATTCGATATTTTGATCCCCGTGCCACTTAATTATCACTTTTGCCTTATGGAAAAGTGCTCCATCATGCTGGAACAGGCATTGTTCATAACCAAACTGTTCTTGGATGGTTGGGAGAAGTTGCTCTTAGAGGATGTTTTGGTATCATTCTTTATTCATGGCTTTATTCTAAGGCAGAATTGTGAGTGAGCCCACTCCCTTGGCTGAGAAGTAACCCCACACATGAATATTCTCAGGATGCTTTACTGTTGACATGACAAAGGACTGATGGTTCATCTTTCCTTCTCCAGACAAGCATTTTTCCAGATGCCCCAAACAATCTGAAAGGGGATTCATCAGAGAAAATGACTTTACCACAGTCCTCAGCAGTCCAATCCCTGTACCTTTTGCAGAATATCATTCTGTTCCTGATGTTTTTCCTGGAGAGAAGTGGCTTCTTTGCTGGCCTTCTTCGCCTCACTGTGTGTGCAGATGCACTCACATCTGCCTGCTGCCATTTCTGAGCAAGCTCTGCACAGGTGGTGCCCCGATCCTGCAGCTGAATCAACTTTAGGAGACTGTCCTGGCACTTGCTGGACATTCTTGGGTGCCCCTCACAACTATTGAACCTCTCTCCTTGAAGTTCTTGATGATCCAATAAATGTTTGATTTAGGTCCAATCTTACTAGTAGCAAAATCCTTGTCTGTGAAGTCCTTTTTGTGCAAAGCAATGATGACTGCACCTGTTTCCTTGCAGGTTACCATGGTTAACAGAAGAACAACAATGATTTCAAGCACCACCCTCCTTTTAAAGATTCTAGTCTGTTATTCTAACTCAATCAGCATGACCGAGTGATATCCAGCCTTGTCCTTGTCAACACTCTCACCTGTGTTAATGAGAGATTCACTGACCTGATATCAGCTGGTCCTTTTGTGGCAGAGCTGAAATACAGTGGAAATGTTGTTTTTGGGTTAAAATTCATCTGATTACTCTTCATCACTTTCTGGAGTGGATGCAAATTGCCATCATAAAAAAGCAGACCTTGTGAAAAATAATATCTGTTATTCTAACTCAATCAGCATGACAGAGTGATCTCCAGCCTTGTCTGTGTTAACGAGAGAATCACTGACCTGATGTCAGCTGGTTCTTTGTGGCAGGGCTGAAATACAGTGGAAAAGTTCATTGTCATGGCAAAAAGGGACTTTGAAATTAATTGCTATTCATCTGATCGCTCTTCATGACAGTCTGGAGTATATGCAAATTGCCATCATAAAAACTGAGGCAGCAGACTTTGCAAAAAATAATATTTGTGTCATTCTTAAAACTTTTGGCCCTGACTGTATAAAGTACAGGGTTTATTGGCTTCAAAATTAAATAATTCATTTCTAGGAGTAAAACAGAGAGGATGTCACACAAACATTTTAATCGCTCAAGCGGTTCTCAAAACACCGACAGCGGTGTTTTGGACAATAGTCCAAAGCTCTTAATAATAAAGCTCTCCAATAGAAATACATTATATTTGAACAGATCCGGTCACACAGAGCTTTTTAAGTGCTCATTGTGAACTGAGAGAGTTAAAATACTGCTCTTTCCTAGCTGCAAACAAAAGCACTGTAAAAAATTGGCATGAGTGCTACAGAAGCTGAAAAACCACAAGAGTGAAAAGTGTCTGCTTATAAAACCAGAGTTAGGATGGTATCAAACAAATGCCAAAATCTATATTTTTTAGACAGGCATCATATTCACCCGACTGACCGTTTCTGACCAAACCACAAATGAAAGAGCTGTAAAAGGGACCCTGTAAAGGTAAATGCTTCACCTTTAAGGGGTCCCTTTAGATTTTAATTGTGCAAAAATCTACTCACATCAATATATCCTGTTTAAAAAAACAAAATGTCAAAATTTCCCACTCAATGGCATGTGACAGATTAAACTCCATGATGGCTTTAGAGAAACTTAATGCTCATGACTCTATGGAAAACCCCCATCTAATTTTAGGTCGATACCAACGGAATTAGCTTTTTTATACAGAGATATGTGGGAGCCCACTGAATTTCAGTTTTTAAGATTTACTTTAAAGCTGCACTACCATCCACTAAAAGATTTGATTAAGATACCGTGTCTCCTCTAGCATGAGCCCCATGCACTGTTTCTTCCAGGGTCCTCTGTCCCTCTTACAGCCTCAGCAGAAAACCAGGAAGGAGAGGAATGGGATGTCAATGAAGAGATTGATGCTTGTGATTGATCATCCCACTCAAGCTCTCTCTGCCGCCATTTTAAGCAGGTTAGCTTAATGAGGACTTGATTTTTCAGAATTACAGAATGGAAAGAACCCCAGCTGCATGTAATAGCCTCCGCGTCTCTGAATAGGGCATCTTAGTATAATATTTTACTTTGGTTGTAAATGCAGTTTTAATTCTTATTGTTTCCCTTTTTCTTTCCAGGGCAAAATACTTGAATTTAGGTTTAAAATGGTCTATACTACATAATGCTAATGTAATTGAAACGTAAATAAAACATGCTCATGCAATTACTGTCCTGTCTGAAAAACTTTAATAGAAATACCTGCATGTACTACAATCCCCAACAGTTCATACTTATACCCCATTCATACTGCCTACAAGACCTGGGTTTTGCCGGGGAGAGTCAGAATCTCTGATTATGTTATTATTGGCATTTTCATATAAAGCGAATAGCATTTTGTAAGTGATTAATACAAATACAAATGTGGGAGGTTTCAGCAACAAGGCAGTCATGGCTCCTAAATGCATAATTTTGGCCAACTCTGAGTTATGAAATAAATGAATCAACTTTATGAAATTAAACTTACCCTGCCCCCATTGAATCTTAAGTGAAATTATTTATCTCTTCACAATCACCACAGAGGGGAGAAAAGGACACATCATTAATGTAATGTACAATTTAGTTTCCGTGCAACATTAAAATCAGGGAATGAAGAACAACATTTGCTGGTTGCAGCTCCAGTTAAACGAAGAATGGTTAGCCAATGGCTTACTGCGATCCTCCAAACCTTTTTTCATTGAATGAGAAACTCTGTTAAACGTCACACATGGCTAGGATAGGTATCAAGCATATTGTAGCTAGATACGAAAGAACAATCACTACACAGTAGAGAAGTCAAGATGATCCTGAAGGTAAAAATGTTTTGAATGCATTATTTTTTTAGGCGCACTTGGATTATATATATAAAAAAAAAATTCACACACATACATATACGCAGCCTGAACGAGAAGTGCTACCACAGCATTTTGCAGCACCAGCGGTTCATCATATTAAGACCTGAAACCATCCCTTTCAGGAAAAGAACAAAACAGGAAGCTTCAAATCCCAGAATGGCCACCAGCACAGTCTCCTGACTTACCCCATCAAGCTGGTTTGGGATGAACTGGACAGAAAGGTGAAGGAACTGTAATCTACAAGGGCAACACATTTGTGGGAACTTTTGCAACAATGTTGGAAAAAAACTTCACAAACAATATTTGTTCATTTAGAAAGAATGCCACAAGTGGGTTGGGTGGTTATATCTGCAAAAGTCAAAAATTTAGATAAAAGTTTGTTAAACAAAATGATCCTTTTGATTTGATTTTTGTCTCCAACTGATCAATACCATGCCTTAATTTCAGAGTACAAAGAGACTGCAAAAACTGGAAACACGTAGGTGTTCTAAAACTTTTGACTGGAAGTGTGAGAGATACAGAGATATATATATATATATATTCAGCCAATCAGCCACAGCATTAGCACCACTGACAAGTGAAGTGAAGAACATTGATTATCTCATTACAATGGCACCAGTCATGTGGTAGAATATATTAAGTGAACAGTCAGTTCAAGAAGTTGATGTATTGGAAGCA
The DNA here is from genome assembly GCF_038048845.1 of Mixophyes fleayi. Taxonomy (NCBI): domain Eukaryota; kingdom Metazoa; phylum Chordata; class Amphibia; order Anura; family Limnodynastidae; genus Mixophyes; species Mixophyes fleayi. The sequence goes on from NC_134402.1 coordinate 374,795,507, forward strand.
GCAAAAATGGGCAAGTGTAAGGATGTGAACAACTCTGACAAGGGCTACACTGCGATAACTGGACGACTGGGTTAAAGCATCTCCAAAACAGCAGGTCTTGTGGGTAGTTCCTGGTATGCATTAATTAGTACCTACCAAAAGATCTCCCAAAGTTCACTGATGGTTGTGGGGAGGGAAGACTAGCCAGTCTATTCCAATGCTACAGCAGAGCTACTGTAGCACAAAATGCTGAAAAAAGTTAATGCTGGCCATGCCAGAAAGGTTTCAGAACACATAGTACTTCGCAGCTTGCTGCGTAACCGTAGACCGGTCAAAGTGAACATGATGAACCCTGTCTACCACAGACAGCGTCAACAATGGGCATGTGAGCTCCAGACTGTAAGCTCTATTGGGGCAGGGACAGATGTGAGTGAGTTCTCTGTAAAGTGCTGTGGAATTAGTAGTGTTACATAAATAAATGATGATGATAGAGATACACATATATACACGCACACACACACACAAAGCTATGCATACAACAAGTTTGCAAGTAGAAAGGATCGCTAAATACAAAAATTACATAAAAAGCAGCAAAATCTTCAGACAGATTAGAAATGTTTAACTGTATTTTTGCCAGGTCTCTGGAAAACAAATAGTGCATTCATATTGTCACTTCTCATGGAATGTTCCACCTTTGCTATGCTACAGAAACAGTAGTAGTACAGCCAGGTCTGTGTCAGTCAATACTGTGAAAGCTATGAACTTAGAAGGAAAAAAAAACAACAAACTATTTCTAAGCAGGGGGTGTTTTATAAAAGTGCAGTAAATCATGTGGGCATACAATATTCTACACAAAGACCTACATTTATTTACATACTTACACTTACTAACATAAATGAAAGCTGTTATAATGCTTTTTTATTTATCTTTGCCAAATTAAATATTAGCATAAAAAGTGTCCTCAGACGTATTTCTTCATTGTTTCTCTATATGTGGATAGCACTACAAGAGCCAGCTCACCCTACCACTTAATAGCAGCCTGGGCATGCTGGAACCTGTAGTGCACCACAAATAAAATGGTTAATTAATTAAATCTTTTACATGCGTTTTCATTTTAAATTTCATCCAACTCTACATAACGTCCAATGATCATAAAATTCCATGTGGTTAAACTCTTTAGTTCCTAGGTCATATTTTGTGTAAAGAAAAGTCCTATATACACCTTATTTTTGAGTCTATATAAAGGCTCACGGCTGGTGAATGTTTATCCAAGGTAAGTAACTTGAATTGCAGGGTAATGTGGCATATGGATTACTCCCCTAAGCACATAATTCAATTGGTTTTCAAACGCCCAGTGCAGACAGCTATTGGTGCTGAGACTTTGAAACCACAAATTATGTGGTTGGAGGCGTAGCCAATATATACATTCCTCTAAAATTCAAACGGTTTCCCTTCTCTTTAGGAACACAGACATGTGTTTCACCAACAGACTTCTAAAGGGGTCATAAAGTTTTATAGTCATCCAGATTTCAGTCTCTAATTTTTGATATTTTTCAGCACACTGTGATAGTAATGTACAGACCACCCAATATGCACAGGAAGCAGTACATTCTTTTTTGAACAAACATGCCCAGATAAGCAGGAAGCAGTCACTGGTCAACAAATTTACATGCTTTCCTAAAAACTATCTGTTCCTTTTTTATTTGATCCCCCCAACCCCCCATGGTACTTACTCTATGTGATGCTCCGATAATTTGCCCATATCACTAGGAATACTGCAGTGCCCTCAACTCACAAGTGTTTGAAGAATTATGTATATGCCGACCTAAAAACTCATCCATTACAAAGAATAGCAATAACAGATTATACTCTACCATAAGCATATTTCTGACCACAAACTGGGAATTAATTCCTTGTTCAAACATAAAACTAAATTAATCTTCTGCTACTTATAAATGTTATGAGTATTTGAAACTTGGAAAACTTTCCCTAGCTAGGAACTCCAAGATGCACTGTAATAGATAATAGGAACCGACTAAAGGAGCCAGGCTGGTGTTGGCTTACCATGAAATAACCTTTAGGGAATAGTAGACTATACTGGAGTTGGAGTTACAAACTGTGTACTGGAGGTTATGGCATAAAAAAGTTCAGACAATAGGACATTCATATAGTAGCACTGGTGACACCTGCATTTCCTGTTCAGATGTCACTGAAAACATGGTGCCCGAGCATGAAATGTAAGGTGACACCTGGGCACAAAGCAGTACTACATCCAATATGAGGATGGACTGGTGATTGGCAATCACTGGTTTAAGATAACCGTAATGCTCAGGTTGCTTGAATACACGCTTGTAGAATATGAAAAGCAAAACACCATGAGCTAAATCCCAACTAAAAACAAACTACCAACTTATTTAAACCATTATGCCTACACTTTACATGCACTTGATAATGAATTGCCATAAAGTTTGCAATAAATTATTCATCCGACATCAGCATGCTGGCAATTTATCATATTCCCACAACTGAACAAATAGGAAATCTCTTACTGAAGCTCAGAAAAACAAATTATTTGGCAAGAAACTTGAATTTCTTTCTCTAAACTTAGTTAGAAACACAGACATGTGTCCCACTAACAGAATCCTTAAGCGGCCATAAACAGTTTTAAAGTCATCCAGATGTCATCTCCATTATTCCACATGTTTTCAGCACGCTGTGATGGTCATTTCCAAATCACCCATTATTTTTTGAGCAAACATGCTTATTTATATGTCATGCATATACATAAGCCCCCATTACACTTTTTGTGCATCATTGTATATAAAACTTTTCTTAACGCAAAATATTTACTCACACCACAATGGGTGACCTTTTGTTGCGCAAAACCATGAACAGTTCAATAAAAAAAGAAATGCAGGGTTCACATCTACACTTTTTACAAAGGCAAAACCACCATCTCAGTGACTATGTGAAGTTAACAAATGATTATAAACACAAGCAGGAAGAAATATTGAACTGTGACCAAGAAAGCTTGTTCTGAGCCTGCATTAAGACACCCTTGCATCAACTGGGATGAAACCAACGCAAAGTGGACCAGTTGGACCAGGGTGAGGTTTTGGGGGGGGGGGGGGGGTTAGGGCCCCGGTCGGACCTCCCGTTTGGTGTACACTGGGCAGAACTTTGATCCGGGGGGCCTGTTCTCGGCCTTCCACTACATGGATGACATTTAATATAAAAAGCAAAAACAACACTGGGCAGCCACCTCATGGGTGTGTTGAAAAAAGTTGCTAATTTGCTAACTTGAAGACTTAAACTCGGGCAACGACGGATACTTCAGCTACTTATCCCCTAAAACTCACACAACACACATGGAGAAATTGGGAGAATTTGCCAATAGCACCAGGCAAAACTGATGTTACCATTTTCTGGAAATTCACAAAGAGTTAACAAGAGTTTAAAGACATATGTTTAACCCATCTAGTACTAGACTTAAGAGTATAATCTGGTATTTAAAGTTACTATGCTTTCTAATAGTATCATTAGCAAATGTTTGCCCGTATATAGGATTTAATTCCTCACTCGGACATAAAACTAAAACACACTCCTGCTAGTTTGTCAATGTTCTTAATGTCTGTGAATTAATACTAATTATATATTTCCCATCCATGCTTTTAAATGTTGTGGTGCTCTTACTACGATCTCTTCTCTTAATACTAAGAGGTATATTTACTAAACTGCAGGTTTGAAAAAGTGGAGATGTTGCCTATAGCAACTAATCAAATTCTAGTTGTCCTTTTGTAAAATGTACTTGTCACGAATACGCTCCCAGCTTCCGTGACTTTGGATGTTTGCTGTATGAGGTTACACACAATTCCAGCCCACAGTCTCTCTCTACCTATCACACAAGATATAGACCTACTGAATCGTCCCCACACAGCACTCTCACACCCCCACACACTTCAGGTTTGCCACCACCTATTGAATACGGGCAATAGGACCCCAATATACTGTCCCACACTGGCACACAAGGCTTCTGGCTACCCACAGATTAGCAAGGCCCACCCCAGCAATCAAAGGGTTAAATTCACACCTCCAGACTGTTGCACAAATGTAAATGAAAGCACACACTAGGCTTGTTAGTCAAATGTATTAACAAATTACACACCGGCATTCAAAGGGTTAACTTGATCAAGCTATATTCTTCTTAACAGGCTAATGGATTTCTTAGAGTATCAAGGACGCCACTTATTAAATTCTAGATTTAATATACAAAGGTACAGGGCATTCAGATATAAAAACAATCAATAAATAATTGACATAACATACACAAGCAAAATAGCTTAAAATGAAATCTGTTATATTCAGAGTATAACTTACATGAGTTATATAATCTGTGCCATGGGAAATTGGCTTGGAAGATTGACAGCTTATTAATGTGAATTGATTTTCCCATAAGACTGTTAATTTGTTGTAACTGGCCTCAGCTTTTTAAAGACACCTTTCCCCACACCTCCTGGGGGTTGTGGTCTGTGACACTTTTCAATCATTATTTGCATGTTGCCTGATTTATTACCCAATTCTACTATGTGACCTAACTTTTCTCTGGAGCATCACTCAGACTCAATTTTATTATTAACAGATCCTCTATGAATTTACCCATCTATTAATACCAAACAAATGTAGGTAGTCGGTGTCAGTTTGAGCTTATACTCATTTCCTTAACTTCTCTTTGTGACAGATTTCTTAAATTGACATATGAGCTGTCCTTCATCATGCTATTGAGGAATATGTGGGTGATAACAACTTTTATTGATTTTAAGTGGCATATTTTAAAATGGAATTATTCTTGTCTATATAAAATATAGCCAAGTCAGCATATGGTCTCTTTGAGCCAGATACCATGCTAAGCGGTTTCCAAGTCTAATCAGGTGTCAAAACTCCATCCTAGGCCAGCATATATCTCAACACAGGGGCCTTTGAAGCTACTACAGGTGACACTGCTATCTTCTAGCACTGGGGTGAGCCACCGAATACACACACAACAGTCTTTCTGAGTTCATATTTTTTACTTTATAGCTCAACTTCTCAATGGATTCATTTGATATACCATATTTACACTGCAGTTATGATTTCGGCCTTATTCTCCCACAATTATGTGATGGGTTAACCATTAGAACTGTAAATTCTCTATGTTCACCACAGTACTAAATAAATGATAACTAGAATCTGATTGGTTGCTATAGGCAACATCTCCACTTTGTAAAACCCAGAGTTTAGTAAATATACCCGGAGTGCTGACTATGATAGTCTCTTACTAAGCACATTTTTTTATGGAAAACATAGGCCCCGCCTCTCATTTAGAATAAAAAAATCTCCTCACAGACAAATCCACCACTCCTGTTTGTTTCATGCAACACCTTCTCAACAACTCTCCCGATTCCTCATGTAGTATCAAAACCCCCTCATTAACATTGCCAGACCTCCCGGACCCATTTCTTTTTCTCATGCAGCATATTCATCTCTAAACTCTGCCACTTCTCTTTTCCAATATATAGCTATCTGAAAGAAAATCAGTCCCTCCACCAGAATGTGAGGAGTTGTGGGGGGATATGTGGGAACCAAGAAAATACACTGGAGAAGAAGAAAAATATTTGTATATTGAAAAAAAGTGTACTTGTTAGATGCACAGTTCTATTATGCAAATTGGGAATGCATCCAAGAGATAAGCACCATGGAGATTGCCAATTCTTTTCAAAAGCCCATTAATTTTAACTGGGTTTCCATTGTGTATAAACCTCACTGAAATAAACAAAAAAAAAAAACCCCCAGACATTGCGCCCTGGGTACCCTCACCCATTCTACTTGCCCTGTTGTATAAAGATTTAAAGAAAAAAAAATGCTTGGACCTGGCCTGTGTGTACAAGGATAATGAGGAATATTGCAACTTCTGGAGTGGCAGGCAACTTTGCGAGCATGGGCGAGATGGTGCCCTGAATAGATATGGTTTTGCCAACTCCCTCCATCAAAACAGCACATCCTTGGACATCAGGGCTTCCCTGATGCCCACGGCAGCATTTACTTCCTAGAATGCACTCTGGGTAGCGTCTACACCATTCTTCATGCTCACAGACTGTGACCTAGGACTACATTTGCGGCCTAGACCAGAGCTTAAACTTGCAGCCTAGACGCCCCTAAGACCAACAGCTCTATTTGTGATCCAGTCGCCCTTGTGACAGGTGGCTCCATTTGCAGCAAAGTCCCCCTTGAGCATGGCGCCCCTATTTGCGGCTTAGTCACTCTAGTACCAGAGTCACTTTTTGCCTTCAAATTCCCGTACGCAACCATCCAGTCAGAGCATCGGACCTCCAATAGCTCTCAGTAGGCCATTGAAACACCTCAATCAACACAACTGATCTCTGCAGCTTAGTTCCATGCTTCTAACCAAGCATTCTGAACAGGCCTTGCTGACCACTGAATGCCATTAAGGCCCAGTTCAACTGCAGTGCAGCTCAGCACCCCATTGCCAACTCAAGCTGTATCCTACTGCAAGTGAAATCCCTCTCTTCACCGCTGCCTTTTACGATGCTTACACCGCATGGAAATCCTGGCCAAGACTAATGCTCCCTGGTGACTCCGGAGAGTACCTGAAGATGACTAAAGGAGACCATATATGCCTAAATTGTGCTAAATTAGCAGAAGGGATAAGTGTCACAGCCTGTATTCAGGCTCTGTGCAGACCAGTGAAGTTCTGCCCCACCAAACTCGGGAAACCATTTTTTTGATGGCCCTTGCTTTGTGTAAAGGGACACTGTCATATTGAAACAAGAAAGTGTCTTCCCAACACTGCTGCCACAAAGTTGGAATCACAATTTTCTAGTATGTCATGGTATGCTGTAGCATTAAGATTTCCTTTCACTAGAACTAAGGGGCATAGGCCAATCCATGAAAAACAGCACCAGACCATTATTCCTCCTCCATTAGTTGGCAGAACACATACAGATAGGAAGCGTTCTTCTTGCATTGGCAAACCCAGATTTGCCTGTCAGACGGTGAAGCATGATTCATCAAACCAGAGAATTAGCTCCACTGCTACAGAATTCATTGGCGGCATGCTTTACACTACTCCAGTCAATGCTTGGAATTGAGCATGGTGATCTGAAGTTCCTGTACAGCTGCTCAGCCATGGAAACCCAAACAATGAAGCAGTTTGGAGTCAGTTTGGAGCTCGGTATTGAGTGTTGCAACCGAGGACAGGAGATTTTTACATGCCAAGCTTTTCAGCACACAGCCCTCCCAATCTGTGCGCTTGTGTGACTTACCACTTTGCGGCCGAGTTGTTGTTCCTAGATGTTTCCTATTTGAAATAAACAGCATTTAAAGTTGACCGGCGAAGCTATAGCAGGGCATAAATTTGACAAACTGACTTGTTGGAAAAATGGCATTCTATGAGTGCCATGTTGAAAGTCACTGAACTCTTTGACTATGCTGTTTGACTAGAGATTGGCTGTATGTTTGCTTTTATGCACCAGTTGCAATAGGTGTGGCTAAAATGGACAAACACACTAAGGGGTGTCCACATACTAGTGGCCATGTAGTGAATGTACAGTCATGGCCAAAAGTTTTGAGAATGACACAAGTATTGGTTTTCACAAGGTCTGCTTTTTTTATGATGGCAATTTGCATACACTCCAGGAAGTGATGGAGTAATCAGATGAACTTTATCCCAAAAACAACATTTCCACTGTATTTCAGCTCTGCCACAAAAGCACCAGCTGACATCAGGTCAGTGAAACTCTCATTATCACAGGTGAGAGTGTTGACAAGGACAAGGCTGGATATCACTCTGTCATGCTGATTGAGTTAGAATAACAGACTGGAAGGTTTAAAAGGAGGGTGGTGCTCGAAATCATTGTTCTTCTTCTGTTAACCATGGTTACCTGCAAGGAAACAGGTGCAGTCATCATTGCTTTGCACAAAAAGGGCTTCACAGGCAAGGGTATCGTTGCTAGTAAGATCGCACCTAAATCAACCATTTATCGGATCATCAAGAACTTCAAAAAGAGAGGCTCAATAGTTGTGAAGAAGGCTTCAAGGCGGCACAGACCAACAAAGCAAGCGCCAGGACCGTTTCCTAACGTTGATTCAGCTGCGGGATCGGGGCACCACCAGTGCAGAGCTTGCTCAGGAATGGCAGCAGGCAGGTGTGAGTGCACCTCTGCACTCACAGTGAGGCAAATACTTTCGAAGGATGGCCTGGTGTCAAGAAGGAAAGCAAAGAAGCCACTTCTCTCCAGGATAAACATCAGGGACAGAATGATATTCTGCAAAAGGTACAGGGATTGGACTGACTAGGTTAAAGTCATTTTCTCTGATGAATCCCCTTTCAGATTGTTTGGGGCATCTGGAAAAACGCTTGTCTGGAGAAGGAAAGGTGAGCGCTACCATCAGTCCTGTGTCATGCCAAAAGTAAAGCATCCTGAGACCATTCATATGTGGGGTTGCATCTCAGCCAAGAGAGTGGGCTCACTCACAATTCTGCCTAAGAACAGAGCCATGAATAAAGAATGATACCAAAGCATCCTTCAAGAGCAACTTCTCCAAACCATCTAAGAACAGTTTGGTGATGAACAATGCCTTAATCCCATTGAGAACTTGTGGTCAATCCTCAAGAGGCGGGTGGACAAACAAAAACCCACAAATTCTGTCAAACTCCAAGCATTGATTAGGCAAGAATGGGCGGCCATCAGTCAGTATGTGGCCCAGAAGTAGATTGACAGCATGCCAGGGTGAATTGCAGAGGTCTTTGAAAAGAAGGGTCAACACTGCAAATATTGCATAAACTTAATGTAATTGTCAACAAAAGCCTTTGACACTTATGAAATGCTTGTAATTTTATTTCAGTGTACCATAGCAACATCTGACAAAAGGTCTAAAAACACTGAAGCAGCAAACTTTATGAAAACCAATACTTGTGTCATTCTCAAAACTTTTGGCCATGACTATTTATATAACGCCATTGTTTATGCAACACTTTATTAGAATAGAGGAAAATATAGTATAGTATAAACATGCATTTATTGATTCAAATAGGAAAAGAAGTCCCAGTGTGAGGAAACCAGAGTAATTTTTATTCATTTTCACACTGGTGACTGGTATGCCCGTAGGTCAGTGTTGTCCTTTTTGGAACCTGAACGTTGGTTAATTAAATCACCTAGGCAAATAGTGAGTGAAAGATGCATCCTTTAATTATATCTAGAATAACACACAGCTCACAAAGTATTAGCAAATATGCGACAATATCGGAGGATTCACCACACTCAAACAACAAACTGCTATACTTCACCAGGGTCTTTGTCTCTGTCACTTTGATGTGCAAACCCAGCTGCCTACCTACCTACATGGTAGATAGGCACTAAGCTCAATGTCCTCCTGATTTTTTAAGGTCCATAAACAAAGCAATCTGCGGAGTCTTTAATTTTCACACAGGCAGATCCAGTCTGACAGACCAGTTACTCCTAGTCAGAACTGAAGACTCATTGATGAGGACTTGTCACAAAACAGGCACATATACTGTTGATGCAGAGGAAGACACATCTCACAATCTTTACAGTTCTGTTTTTCTTTTTGTTTAGTTTTTTTAAAAAGTAATTTACTCCCATTTTACACCAACTCTGCATCAGTCCCATTGTGTGCATGTGCAATTTCAAATGTAAAACTTTATAAAGGTTTTTAAAAGTTGCTTCCCTGATGTCACCAAGTGCTGCCATCAGCAATTCCCTACTGAAACTACTAGCCCAAGCAGATGTATAGGAGACTGGAAATAACATTGTCTTACAAAGCCCAAATATTTAAGATTGGATTGGTAGATAGTATTGACATGCAAATCATTCGTAGAAAAATACATATTGTACAAATGAAATCTGCTGCCATTGGGTCGATAATGCAGCAATAGTAGCAGACATGTACAGTGGATATAAAAAGTCTACACACACTGACTGAAATTGGGCAGCATGGTGGCTTAGTGGTTAGCACTTCTGCATCACAGCGGTCATGAGTTCAATTCCCGACCATGGCCTAATCAGTGTGGAGTTTGTATGTATTCCCCGAGTTTGCGTGGGTTTCCTCCGGGTGCTACGGTTTCCTACCACAATCCAAAAACATACTGGTAGTTTAATTGGCTGCTATCAAAACTGACCCTAGTCTGTCAGTGTTTGTGTGTCTATGTGTATGTTAGAGAATTAAGACTGTAAGCTCTTCGGGGCAGGGACTGATGTCAGTACGTTCTCTGTACAGCGCTGCGGAGTTAGTGGCGCTATATACACAAATAAATGATGATGATGAAGTGTTTGTAATATAACGCCTGAATTCAAGATAAATCATGTCAGACCTCTTTCTACCTCTAATCACCCCTAACCTCAATAGATTCTCATACAAAATAGTTAATGTTACATCTATACTAGTAAAAACAGCTATGCTCTCTTAGCTAAAGCACACAGAGCTATAAACACATACATATATTCTTTACAGCTTTTCTCCACTAAAAAGTAATATTTTCCTTGGGTTTCCTTTCGCTATAAACTAGCCCAAAGTTCATATGAAGAATTAGAGCAGTGAGTTATTTGCTGTCATTGGATGTGAAGCCAAATAATGGGACAATAATGGAAAATAAGCTGGAAAAAATAAATATAACCTTTTGGTGTCTCTTTCACATACAGATAATTTGCCAAAACTATCAAGGATTACAAAATAGATTATTGTGTTTAGGAATATAGTATTAACATAAAGTAAGCAAAAGTCCAGCCAAATAACTTAAATGGAATGTTCACAAAGCTTTCGAGGCATTAACCAGATATGAAGCAACAAAGATCACAAATTCTTGATTACTTGTTTGAACTGTAATAGGCTTCATGGAGAAAAATTAAGAGTGACTTTTATTTACTTTCAGATAGAGGACCTGATGCGTCTTTATACTAAACCTATTATTACTGAATCAAAAAGCTTAAACATAGTTCCATGTCTCTGCTAGAGGGATTCTTAATTCTGACCCCCGGAGTCAGATGCAAAAAGAGAATTCCAGCAAGGGAAAACTTTTCATAGGAAACCTAAATTTAGTAGAATTGCAGGGGGTCAACCCTCTGTGATCCCCTACATTTCAGTAGACAGCTCCCCCCAAAGCAACCAATTAATGATACCTGCCAATCATACTTGAAACTTGACCTCACCTCTTTTAATAATACTTGTCATGCTTGGACCAGACCTCCCCTCTATAGAGACTGATGGCATGGCAATGCAAATCACTTCAATATGGCCACTCCCCCATGGCAAAATGCTGCAATCCCACCATCACAACGTAGGGGTCAGGACCAAAATGATGCTATTTGTGGGAAGTAGACAGGGTCTGTCTCCTGGATATTCCCAGCAGAGTAGGCAAGTATGAACTTAATCAGCTGCAATCAACACCCTGTACAATCTGAAAACCATTGTGAACCAGTTGAAAAGAAATTAATAAAAACTTACGTCAAATATTATTTATGTCTGTCATGTTCTCGGAACTGCCATGTACATTTGTGTATGTTACAAGAACACTTTTCATATTGAGTCAACATCTACTTCAAGTTTAATTGGCTTTTAAATGAACACTGACGGATCAGACCAAAACAATTGGGGAGTTAGCCTTCCACAGAACAAAGATCATTTACCAGGAAATGTATTAAGAAATCTTGAAGATTCTTCTTGCGCTGGTAAAATAGGTGACACACTTGAAAATTTAAACACACCTTAATAATGTAATAGTGATGCATTTTAACATGTTTTCCATGCACTTTTGAAGTATTGTGCTTTTAACAATACATTACATTGTACAGGAAGCACACACTCAGGGGTAGCTGCGCATTATTACCGTGACTACGGTAATTTCTCTGCCGATTTTTGCTCGCAACAATCCATGTTGAAATTACCGTAGTAACAGTGATAATGTGTGGCCTGCGAATTGAATCTGCCCCTAATCCATGAGAAATAGTCTACCTAGACACATAGGTAGTGGCAGAAACAAGTCCATAAGCAATTATTCATCATAAGTTTTATGCGGTTTTCAGGTGCTATTTAGTGGCTGAAAACCACATTAATAGAAAATAGGTGTGAACGAGCCGCACGGGTATAAACAGCCTAAATGTTATAAGAACTCTTAGGACTAGATTTGCTAAAATCATTTTCTAGGCAGCGTTAAACTGCTGCACATTGCCTCATTTACCATTGGACAGCTTGAGCCTGAAATGTTAAACCACAGCCATTATATGGCTGTTTCGAAACACTAAGAGCACCAGAAAAAAAAGCCGTTTTTTAGACCTGCTTCCGATAGCTCAAACTACATGCTGTTGAGCTATCTTGCCATTCAGAATATAAGAGAAGGCAAATTTAAGTTTTTCATTATATTAAGGGGCAAAATTGTAAAAATATAATGAAAAATTAAATTTGCTCCTATAAGTGAATTATAAAAAATTGCGCCCTTAATCAATAAGTAGTGATTTCCATATAAGTCATAAGTCAGTGGTGCCTCCTCTTAGGTTTGAATAGCCAGATAGCACAAACAGCATGTAGTTTGAGTAATTTCAGCTCTCAGAACCACCTCTTATCTGGCTTTTTTTCTCTGCGGTTTGTCAGACTGCAGCTGAATAAATCTGACAGTTTGCATTCTTAGGTTACATATTGGGATGGTGATGCTTAATGTGACACTTTGTTAAACTGTGGTTTTCAGGCTGTTTTGTAACAGTTTTGCCTTTAGTAATCTAGCGTGGTGCATGTCGGTTCAGCATGAAATTACATTTCTGCAGAAATACATGAGGCGTTCAAAACAATGCGTGAATCAAGTTTGATTCAGCTGACAGAGTTTAAACATTCTATTCAGGAAAGAATCTTTTTTGTAGGTCTGACATTTTTTCACAAGCTTATTTTATTAGACAATGTGCAAATATCAAGTCCTAAAAAAGTGACAACTTACAAGACAGTTTTTCACAATGATAATGAACTTAGCAATAAATGCTTTAGAAAGAACAAACTCTTGACATTGTAATTGCATCTGCAAGATATAAATGAGTTGGCCGACACTTGAATGCAGAAAGTAATCTGAGACGAAGAACAAACAGAGCAATGTGACAATCACCCAAAAGCACTGCTCAACTCCAGGCCACAGACACGACGTCATTATGCAGTTACATTGCTAGTTCTAATTAAACAATAAACATGGGCAATGTTGAGTTGAAATAACTGTAATGGCTTTGTTGCCAAAGTACTTCTAGCTAAATGTAGATAATTCTTCCTCAAGCCAAACTTGAGCTATTAGACAGGTTACCCAGTGGTGGTAGGAAAAGCCCAGTGACAACGCATGTGGTGGTAACCAGCGCTTGCGTTAGTGGTGGGGGGAGTCGATGGAAGGCACTTCAATAACCCCAGTACAGTCCTGCAGTGAAAGAGTAAATCAAGCAGATAATGTCCAAAAGAAAAGTCAAGTGGAAGCATGATTATTGACACCAGTGGGTAAGGGGCCTTAGGGTGGTGTTTCATGCGTGCTTTTAATGCTAGCACTTTCCCAGATTCAGAAGCACACATGCCCAATTCTTGCAGAATTTGTTGTGCAGCAGAATAAGTGCATCATTTTTAAATCTCGGTTTATAATGAGAGCTTAAATGCTCTGTGTCACAGGGACTGCTCAAATATGTATTTTAATAGGAGAGCATTTTTATTACATTTGTTCATAAGACAGCGGTCACCCCTCACTACCATACATGTCCTGTAACTAATGAGGAGAATGGATTGCCATAAAAAGGGAAGAACTGTCTTCTTATTTACCCAGTGTATTGTTTCTAATCACCTAAAGCCACAGTACGGTGCTAGGGGTGGCAAAAACACTAGTCAAACCTAGGAGGTCGTCTAGGACTTTAAGTTCAATACTTATGCAAAACCATATTTCATATTTTTTTTTGTTAAAATGCTTTTGGAACATAAAACAATATCACGCTAAAAAATATTTAGATTTTCAGTATTTTGAAATAGAAGAGGATTGATTGCAAGTATGAGTACTTTTGCAAGATATTGTATTTATTATCATAATATGCAACACCCCACAAGTGTCCTTAACCTCTGCCAAGCTATAAAATACTTGGGTCCTGCCAATGCATGTGTTTGGAGTCTTAGGGGTATATTTACTAAACTGCGGGTTTGGAAAAGTGGAGATGTTGCCTATAGCAACCAATGAGATTCTAGTTATCATTTTGTAGAATGTACTAAATAAGTGATAACTACAATCTGATTGGTTGCTACAGGCAACATCTCCACTTTTTCAAACCCACAGTTTAGCAAATACAACCCTTTGTGTTATTATTAGTCTATGCTAACACCTAAACTGTAAAAGCTGTTTTCAAAAGCCACTGTAAACCTCTTCATGTTTCTCCTGTTAATTATATGTAAAATCCTGCATTCCCTTTGGCACTATAAAATACAACTAACCTTACTGCGGTACTTGACAAATTTTAAAATAAAAGCACTGGTCACTCACAATTGAAATGGGTATGTACAGTTTGGTCTGTTCACTTGCCGTTTTAAATCCAGATGGCAAAAGACCCATGCTTGATGAATAATACTCTAAACTCAAATATGCCCTAAAACTTCCTGCAAGGCCAAACCATATCCATCTGCTTACGTATTTCAGAAGCTCAGTGACACAAAGGCTGCCGTCTGCTTTGCCATCTTCATTATGAGAAAACAAATGATCCTTATGGATGCATTAATATCACTGCTTTAATAATATACAGTGAATATGCCTGGCAGCAGACATGACATTTAGGGCTATATAACACAAGTACTTTGAGTGATTAACTGAATAAAATGTTCCAATCAATAATGCTCTTCTGCGACAGGGAATTGCCCCTTTAGTTCTACCTGTCATCACAGGAAATTGCGCAGTATCACTTATTTAGTATTTAAGCCACAGTAACATTTTTGCAGAAATCACTAGTCAGCTGTAATTACTGGGTTGGGTATATCTTGCAGTACCCCAGGAAGGTAAAGTGGAGTAAATTAAATTAACTTTAGGAAAAGAGGGGGAAAGCACATTCATCATATTCAATTCTCTGTTTCAATTAATATGCAGCTATCAAGATGACATTTAGTTGTTTTTTTTATATAATGAATACAATATGGACACTGGTTTATCTAGGTTATAGGTTCTTCAATGATATACTGTTGAGCAAACTGTTACCACTGCAAGGGAAGAGAATTTTGCAATCAAATGATCTTTCCTTCCAAAACAATATAAATGAAGGCTTATATGAGCACAAAGATATGTAACTTCTCAATCTGTAACATAGTAAATATATATATATCCCTGAAACACAGGTAATAAAAGAGAAGCACGGACTAGTACACAGTCAGTAAACAAATCCAAAATTACCAATCTCAAAGAAGGTATAAAGCATACCAAAATGATATCTAGGATCAGCATACAGTGTGAAAACCCATAAACATGCAGCAGTTAGCTCTTCCTGTACAGAACCCAAAGTGTGTATGGACAACTTGTATATATCTCGGATGTCTTAGTTATAACCGCAATGAATGCTCAATGAGTAGTACCTAACTTTACATGGTTAGAAAAGTGAAATAAAAATGTTTACTGCAACAAGATGTAATAGTAAAAAATATATTGGTTTCACAGTGTATCATACCTTCTCATTGGGAGCATAGCACATCCACTTTATATCCACTTTACACATAATGGATTCATTTTCACATCAGTGAAGGCTCCGTGGGGACTCCCAAGACATCTAAGAAGTATATAAAGACTCCACAGCATACATTCAGAAGGTATATCCAGATTTCCAAACAGCGGGGATTATGTTTATTGCTTACTATTAAATGTGTTTTCACACTATGTACTTATCGTTAATATAACTCTGGTACACTTTATACCTACAATGATTGTAGCAATATTTATCCATCTGTCAATAATGCACTAGTGGTCTGTGCTTTTCCTACTTATTTCTGTGTTATAGCAATTTAAGCCAAGCAAACTGATGTTAACAATAGGTCTGTCGTGTTGGCATCTATTGCAGCCACACTGACATTGGTTGTCTTAGTGAAACTTGTAATTAATCATAGCCCAAAAATTATGAAAATATAAAAATTGTATTTTGAAAACTGATTAGATAAGTTACATCCACAACCTGACCTTATTCAAAAATATTAACCTGGAAGGTTGGCAAACAATGGAAAGGTTTGTGGTGCGCAGAAAGAGAGCCGCAGTCATTAACTATAGACCTGGTTCTATCTAGTCACTGAAGTCCATGAGTAGTTATTTCAAGAAATATACAACACAGACAACATTGTAGTGACCAATATAAAATACACTTACCAATCTGCTGATCACTATACAATAGAGACTCTATTTTAAAGGCTACTATATAAAATAGGGTACAATTTATATAATTCATAACCCAATCTGGCAGTTAGCACATAATGTCAACTAGTGGTTAATATGCAAACCCCAATATCTGGATGCCAGCAGGGGAAAAAAAAAAGTCCCCTCCCCCAACCAAAGACACCTCAGTTGGGGTAATTTTCAGGGCCTGGGTTCCACTCGCTATGCTTCCAAGGCACTGTTATATCAACCACCAGGCAGATCTTTGTAAAGTGGATGCTAACTGGCTGCAGGAGTGCACTGCACAAGTGGTAGTCGAAGATGTTCCCCTCTTAGATGCCAGGGATTGTACAGCTCTCACAGCTTTAGATGTGATTAGTGGGATGACCCAGAACTCTGCTGTACTTCCTTCCTCTCTACTGACGTCGCTAAAGCAGAGGTGAGGAAAATGTCACCCCCTCCCCCCCCCTCAAGAAATCTGGGAATAAAAATCTCGAGGCGTTGACATTTTAGTTGATTCTGGGAAAAACGTGTAGCTTGACAACCCTTTTTATCTTAAATTACATATGGTCTTATTAAATAACATTATGCAATGAACGATCAATGGATTGTAAGCAGGGCCCCATCACATCCTGTCTCCTTGTCTGCACCTCTTGCATGTTCTGTACAACACTTGTTTATTATTTACCTTATACATCATGTGTTATATACATTTTAGTGCTTAATTTTTACTATTTTGCCTGTTGGTTTCCTACGACTTTGTAATAAGTTATACATGCTTTCCCACTATATGGTGTGGTTGCAGTCACACAGGAAATGTCGGTAGTTAAAACTGTCAACATGAACATTTCATCAGGATAAATGCTGATACTTCCATTCTGGGAACAGGTTGAAAATGTCGACAATCACAATACTGACACTGAAAGACCTATACCGGCATGATAGCTGTTGGTCCCGCCAGCATTGGTCTTTTAATGTCGACATTTTCAACCTGTCCCCAGAATGAAAGTGTTGGTATTTAATACCCAGCCCGTATGGCGGTGCAGATATCTGTGGTGCATTATAAATAAACAATGGTAATAATATTGTTATTATTATTACTACTAAGATATTGTGCAACTCTAGCAACCAATCAGGTATCAGTTTCTGGCTGAGCAATGAAGTCAGACTAGCGAAAGCTTGTTTTTGATTGACTGCTATGGTTTACAGGATGTAGTGCTTGCATTATTGTATTAAATGAGCACTGTAGTATAAGTTCAGATATGTAAAATATGCAGAGTGTATGCTAGAGATTAAAGATAAACTATGCTGTCGAATGTTTTATTTGCTAGCATCCCACACAAGCCATAAAGTGGTTCACTAACACATTAAACTTTTTATTATACATTGACCAAAAGTTGTAATGAGCTAGCTCACATAGTAGACAATTAAACTAAATTTTCATTGTTCAGTAGGGAATGCTTTAACTTCTCTCAAACTGAATTTGTCTGTGGTATCACAGAACTGATGATGTGGCAGCATAGAAACAGCTGCTGGAAACACTCCTACATAGACACACAGATTTTTTTCTAATCTGTATGGTATGATTAAAGAATCCATGGATTTAAAGAGATCCATTCCTAAAATATTCAATTGTAAACAATGTATGTCCTACAGTGCACTTTATTGTTATAAAGTTTATTAAAAACAATACATTATGATGGTGTAGATGCTTGCTCTTTGGGACCTCAAAAGGTTTTCACATCTGTGGATATTCTCCAGCAGGGAGGGAAGACTGCCAGTTAAAGTCTTCATGCTTAGCAATGAAAGGGTTATTCTATTAATGCAGAGCTCTAGCCTTTTACTAGATAATGAAATCCAAACATTTTAGGATATTTCTATAAAACAGCTTGGTGGATGCTGATTAATTCACAAGTGTTTTGACAGGTATATTCATAAAATCTCACCATGCCATTAGTTGCTAGTGAATTAATATACTGCATTTTTAAAATGGCTGGCTCTACTGTGTGGAGGTTATGGGTGCGCCTCAAGCTAACCACACATGTCAACTATGATAGCCAATTTGTAGGTTTTCAACCAAATTTTCCAAAATTAGCATCTGTGTCCCCCAAAATGTACATCCTGATCGCTCAAAAATCCATTGGATTTGATTGAACAGGAGGCAAAATACAGTCAATCAATAAGTGCCTCTGACCACAATCTCCTTTCCTTTACCCTCTCTTTACTTCTTGCCCCCTCTCTCCCACCCAAAGACGCTGGCATGTAGAATCCCATCAACAGCATTGACCCCATCACCTTTCCTTCCTCGAACACCTCCTTGCTCCCATTTCTTCATTATCCTGCCCCAATGCGCTGTCACTCTTTACAACTCCTCATTCTCTGTTGACCTTGACCTCTCCTCTCTCTCCACCGGTATCTTTCCCTTGGCCTTCAAGCATGCTCTCATCTCCTCTATTCCCGAGAAACCCTTCCTTGACACTTCCTCTCTCTCCAACTTTTGTCCTATATCTCGGCTTCCCTTTGCTTCCACAAATCTTGAATGACTTATCTTCAATCGTCTAACTCCCTTTCTCTCCTCCCACTCTCTTCTTGACCCTAACCAGTCGGGCTACTGTCCACTTCACTCTACTGGACCCACACCCGCTAAAGTAAATAACTTATTCACAGCTAAGTCCAAAGGCCACTTCTCTCTTCTCGTACTCCTCAACCTCTTTGCTGCTTTTGACACAGTCGCACATTCTCTTCTCCTCATCACCCTTCATTCCCTAGGTCAGGCCTGGCCAACCTGTGACTCTCCAGGTATTCTGAAACTACAACTCCCAGCATGCTCTGCAAGCTATTAGCTGGCTAGCTAATAGCTAAGCATACTGGGGCTTGTAGTTTCACAACACCTGGAGAGTCACAGGTTGGCCAGGCCTGCCCTAAGTCTTCATGAAACAGCTCTCTCCTGGTTTGCCTCCTATCTCTCTGGCTGCTCTTTTAGCGTCTCTGCTTCCACCCCCCCCCCCCTTTCCTATTGGAATCCCCCAAGTCTCTGTCCTTGGCCCTCTGCTCTTCTCTCTCTACACCACCTCGCTCTGTGAACGTATTCAGTCATTTGACCTTCAATACCACCTCTATGCTGACGACACGCAAATCTATCTGTCCTTCCCTGACCTCTCTCCCACCCACGTATCTAGCGGTCTCCAGGCTGTAACTAACTGGATGTCACAGCACTTCCTCAAACTCAACTTCTCCAAATTCAAGCTCATCATCTTTCCTCCTGCCAATGTTGCTGTCCCTCCCAATATCTCCGTCTTGGTTGACATAGCTCTCTCTCCTGTCACCCAAGCCCGCTGCCTTGGAGTCACCCTTGATTCTGTCCTCAGCTTTACTCCTCATATCCAGTCCCCCCCAAATCCTGCCACTTCCTCCTCCGTAACATCACAGCTCGCCTATCCTACCTCCTGACCATCTTCTCAATCACCTCCTCTTCCTTCGCCTGCATCTCCATTTTCTCTCAATCGATCATATCAATCGATTATACAGTCCCTCACCTCCCCTCACTCAGGGTCCTCTCTACCTATTGTCCCTTATCTGTCTACTGACTCCCTTGTATGTATGTCATGTATTTTGCTGCACTCCATGTGAGTCCCCATAGCTTCTCCCTGCATTCACATTTAACACTTGTGAGACGGATGTGCAGATCTTCATAAGGACCTATGATCCTGTTCTAAAAAGATACTGATGTTATATTCCCTGTGGAGTGAAGGCAGCACAGGTGAACATACCAAGTACAGAAGAAAACCACCTTTGCGTAAGACTTTGCATCTGCGTTTTAGAAGTGTATTTAAGTTGGTTAGAAAGAAACAGTCATAAAATTTTTAGGAGCATTTTCGAGCCCTTCATTTATTGTGAAAGAAAAGAAATACTACATTTATACCTAAATAACTTATTACAGCGTGCATGTAATAGGTTAGAGTGCATTTCACAAGCATTTGTAGACACAGCTAGTGTGCTAACAAAAACCAAATCATATACACTGTAGCGATATCAATTTAGAGCAGATATTCTTTGCTTTTTACGGACACATACAACACTGCTGTGATGCAGGCCTTTGGACTTGTAAACACTTGCTAAAACAGTAACTTTTTCATTTTTTTCTCAATGATGTCGTTAGCTGCCACCATCCCACACTAGGCACAGCTAGAATTCCTGTCTTTTAAGGATCATTGCTTTTTATTATAAACACATTCTCTGAACGCACTAAACTCAAAACCTCAAATGCAACATGTTCTATTTAGGTACATCCTTCTCTTCGGCAAGTCCATGGCACCAGAGAGCTCAATGATCTCTATTAATGACAGATGTTCTAGCTAGGTCCACTGTGTGATTGATACAGTTAACAGCAAGTGTCACCTGGCGAGTGTTGGAGGGGGCATAGTGGCGCATGCTCCCTGTTGCGATTTGCTGTATTGTGCAGTGAGGCTTAACTACCTGAACCAAAAACCGGGAACCAAAAACAAGAATAAAACATAACTAAATTGCTCATTTAAACTTGAGGACAAATTATATCAGTCTACAGCTTTTGTAAAATGGGACAATCAGGACCAAAAACAAGTTTACATTCAAAACATATTCATTACAATATAAATACAAGTAAGAAAGGAAAATCTGCAAATAAACAACATTTAGAACCGCTAATTACTAAGCAGATTGACATTTGCTGATGTTGTGCTGCCATCTAGAGCATATACAGAGTATTCCATCACATGACAAAGATCATTTTACTATTTAGTTTATTAAAAATCACAAGAGAGCAAATTATCTTTTCAAAACCCGTGTTGGTTTCATTGAAACCAAAGAAGTCTCTAAAATGACATCAAATACCCTGAATACCCTAAGATTAATCCAAAACAAATCATAAGCTAATGACAAAGTTTCTGAATAGTGAGTAACCAAAATAATTTCCAGCGTATCTAATACAATCACATTGTAAGTTTTACTTTATGATTTAAATTATTGAAAATATTTTGCAAATAGTTAGGGAAAAATTACAAAATACATATGCATAAATTAACATATGTTTAATAAAAAAAGCATATTTCAATGAAAAAAAACAACAACCTGTTGCAATATAAGCGAATGATTTGATTTATGTTCCCAAAAGGTCACTTAGCCTTTAGTTGTACTATTATGCCCACTTTTTCTTGTGTAAAGTAACCAGCCACATGGAATCATACACACTGGTACAAAAGACCCCAATAATGGTGGTGAAAGCTTTGCAGAGAAAATAAAGCACCCAGCTGAAATAGCAACGGTACAATTCTCTGCAGCCACGATACTAATATCTGTCTCCTAACAAGAAAGGAACAAGAGAATCCAATATATTAATACAGAGAAGAAAATATGATAAAAAAAAAAAAAATCTCCTGCGTGTTTTTGACGGCAATAACACAGCGGGAAAACTCGTGCAATTCAATTGAAAAAGAGGGAACGCTGCCCCTGTGCGTTAAAAATTGTGTTCGCAAGTTTTTAGGGGAGTTTTAACGCGGTCATGTATAACACAAAAAAAAGGTTTTGCATACATTGGATTGCATTACACATTGATAATATCTACATTACAGTACTTTCTTTAACATATTTTTAAATTTACCTATTTTTTACCATAGAATTATCTCTATCTTGTCAAAACACATTACTACATTCATATTTGTACCAAATACATGCAGAAATATAAATATTTAGTGATTTTATTTTTTTTACAAGAAAATCTACTTTTACATGTTAGGCATTAGTGATAAACATAAGTTTAACTTTTTTTCACTTTATTACATGTTTTCAAACACTTTTTAGAGGTTTTTTATTTTTAACACACCCCAAGGAGGCGGCCTATTTAACCCGCCGCGTTAAAAAAACAATTGAATAGCTTTTACCGTGGCAGGTTCTCAACCTCCCTATACTTTCAATAGGCCTTCGACTGGAGCGGGAGAGAACCATTTCATGAAAAAAAGCGCTGCGTTAAAAATGTAATTGAATCGCGGGTAAAGTTCACCCGCTTGAAAATGCCCAAAAAAAAGGCGTTAAAATGTATTAACGTAGCGTTAAAACATTTCTCGCGGTCAATTGAATACTCCCCCTAGTATTGCTTTATTACTGCATTTGATCCCAGTTGGAAAGCACTGTGGAGAACATTGGTGCTATACAAAAATATAATAATAATAATAAGAGATCTGACTTTAAATTTCACGTTTCCCTATAGACATTGATAAAATCTAACCTGCTACTAACACACCAAGGACAGCAGTTATGCAACCTCGTGATACTGTTTTTTTAATTGAAATTGTATTTCTTACCAGAAATGTGATTTGAGTGTACTTGATCACTTTTTACAGCAAAATGTACAGCTTTTAAAACATGTTTTTAATCGTTCGCTATTACAAAATGGATTTTAACAGCAAATACCCATTTGTCATAAAAATAATCGCTGTAAGAGCTGTCTGGGCATATTAAAGGGCACAAAATTAAAAACGATAAAGGACCTGTTCCTCTTCACGTAACCCCCAATAGATTTACATTGTAACATCCTGGTACGCAGATGTCACACAGGCTATTCCAGCCAAGTATTGTACTTGCTTATAAGGAAACCACAAAATAAATGAAACACCACTTTGTGTTTGTTGCTACTTGCAAAAAAGATAATCAATGCTTAGTGGGAAGTCTGTCGGGTTATGGTCATGGAGAAAGTGGGCAAAGCGAGGATGGCATGCATGGTAATTATATTAACGTTGATGATTCAACCTTCTGCGTCACTTCTTTTTGCACTGAAATCTTTCAATAAATCTGAGTATGTTGTGTTATATGTAATATATTAGTATTATATAGGGTGCCTCTTTGTGACAAAAACATAGAACTATGGCTCTATGTACTTAAATACATAGCACTCTTAATCTTAAATGGCTCTACGATATAAATTTGTGCGCCTGCACCAGAAAATACATGTTAGTGTCTCTATTTAACCCAATATTACAGTGTATTATGTATTGAGTTTCCATAAATATCATAGACAAGGACACAGAAGATGCAAAACTGGTGATGTACCTTTGAGGAAAATACAATACAAATTTACATAAGTGAAAATCTTTGTTTTAGAACAAAGCTTTACTTGTAGCAACCACAAAAATAAGTTTAAAAAAAACGTTATTCCGAGTGAACCAGAACATTTGCTATACATGAGATACTCCTGATCTGGGGGTAAATGTATGAATCTCCGGATTCTTCATCTCCGGCGTGTTCAGCCTCTTCAGCGCTTAAATTTAAAGCGGCGCTGCATTGTGTGTTTCCCTTTACAATGCAGCGCCGCTTTAAATTTAAGCGCTGAAGAGGCTGAACACGCCGGAGATGAAGAATCCGGAGATTCATACATTTACCCCCTGATCTGGTTAATATTCTTGTGTTTAATAACAAACAGACATTTAGTATTTCATGTTATATTATAGAAGTCACAGAGTATTACACTTTTAATCAGACTGGGAGCCCTTATGTCATGAAACCTATCTGCCTAACTAGTGTTGCCACATTTAAAAAAACAAATACTGGACAGGTGCAGCACCACAGCAAAGATTTAAATTAGTGCGACTTGCTAGACAAAAAGCATATCCTTATTGTGCCATGTATAACACAGTCCAAAGAGAAAGCAAATACTTTTACAGGGCATGAAATCATTTTTTTTGGATGGCTTGTTGTTGATCATATGAGGCAAGTGTATGGTTTGGTCTCTCAAACAATTTTTTGGTCTAAAAAATGTAAACTTTATATTTTTCATCAAGTGGAAGCCAGTCTCTTACTCATATTATATAAATGTGTATTACAGTTCACTGTGGCTAATGTCAGAAATGTAACTATTGTTGACATTGGCCCAATGCCATGTTTAGACGTCTTACATTAGCGTACACGTGTGTGTGTGTATATATATATATATATATATATATATATATATATATATGTATCGAAATGGGCTGGTATATGGTGGTATGCCATACCTCCACTTGTCCTACTGCCTTCTTTGTAAAACTATAAAAGTCTATTCACTTACTTTCCCATACCCACACATCGAAAGAATTTTGAATCAGTCCTCCTTATAAAACTGTTTCAGTTCTGCAATATTTTTAGTATAGCTGGTGTGAGCCGCTTTCTTCAGCTCATGCCACAGCCTTTCAATTGGGTTGAGGTCAGGACCACTTCAGACGTCCAATTTTCTTCTGTTGAAGCCATTGAGTTGTTGATTTACTTCTGTGTTTTGGATTGTTGTCCTGTTGCATCACCAAACGTCTATTGCTCTTCAATTAGCGGACGGCTAGGTTTACCTTCTCCTGCAAAATGTGTTGATAAACTTTGGAGTTCATGTTTCTGTCAATGAGCGCAAGCAGTCCAGCCCCTGAGGCAGCAAAGCAGCTTCAAACCATAATCCTTCCTCCACCACACTTTACAATTGGGATGTGGTTTTGATGTAGATGTGTTGTTCCTTTTGTATCTACACACATAGTGCTGTGTGTGTTCCTTCCAAACAATTCAACTTTCTTTTCATCTGTCCATAGATCACCTCGCAGTAGCTCTGTGGAATATCCAGATACTCTTTATCGAACTTCAGACGTGAAGTAATACGTTTTTGGACATTGCTGGCTTCTTCCGTGGTGCTCTTCCATGACCACCATTCTTGTTTTATGTATTGTAGACTTGTGAACAGATATTGGCAAGTTGCAGCGATTTTTTTTAAAGTCTTTACCTGGCACTCTAGGATTATTCTTAATCTCTTTGAGCATTCTGCAATGTGTTTTTGCAGTCATCTTTCAGGACGGCCACTCCTATGGAGAGTGGCAACAGTGCTGAACTTTCAAATTTGTGAGCAGTTTTTATAGGACAGGGCAACTCTAGTCAACATCTTCAATCTTGTCTCATTCATTGGACTCCAGGTTAGCTAACTTCTGACGCCAATTAGCTTTTTTTAGAAGTCATTAGCCTGGGGGTTCACATACTCTTTCCAACCTATACTTTAAATGTTAAAAACATGTATTCAATATGGACAAGAAAAGTACTGCGTGCACTAATGTGTTTGTTATTAGTTTAAGCAGAATGTGTTTGTCTAGTCTTGTGGGTTAGGTGACTCTCAAATCACATTTTATCAACAATTTATGATATAAATCCAGGTAATTCCA
This sequence comes from Mixophyes fleayi, assembly GCF_038048845.1. Classification (NCBI taxonomy): domain Eukaryota; kingdom Metazoa; phylum Chordata; class Amphibia; order Anura; family Limnodynastidae; genus Mixophyes; species Mixophyes fleayi. The sequence continues at coordinate 374,821,088 of NC_134402.1, forward strand.
AAGGGTTCACATACTTTTTTTGCCACTATATGTGTGTGTGTGTATATAACCAGCACACACACTTCTCCTCTGTTATTAATTTCTCCCCAGTCTTCCATTTCCATAATTCATTCTCTCACTTGCAATACATTCTACACTCCTCTCCCCTCCACAATAATAAATTCTCTCTCTCTATCTTGCCCCCCCCCCCCCCTATTTCCCCACTCTCTTCCCACCGCCTTGGCTGTAATCTATTCTCTCTCCAACCCCCTGGTAATCCATTCTCTCATCACCATCCTGCTACTCTAATCCATTCTCTCCTCCCTCCTTTCCCTTGCAATTCATGTTTTTCCTGCCCACCCACTTATCTCATACAGGTGGCAGGGTATGAGATCCCATGCTCTTTCGCCAGGTCATTGATGAGCTGTAAAACATGCTGTAGAGCAGTGATGATGTCACCACAGCCCTCTGCTCTCAGCCAATAAGTGCTCCAACAACACATGATACTTGTATGATGTAAGAAGAGACAGGGAATGGAGGAAAATGAATTACAGAATGGAGAGGGGAGCATCATTACCCCAACTGCAAAAAAAGAGGATTTTTTTCTTGTTTGCAGACCCCATATGCTGTTATATGGAGAGCCTTTAATAAGGATTTCCTGTAGTATCATATATATGACAGCATTTAATAAATGGACAGAGGGCCACACCAAGGGTTAGTCCTCCACCCACAGGCCAATGAGGTGTGCAGTGTATTGTGCTCTTGGGTAGCTATGTGGTCCAGGAACTAGAGCTACTCTCCCTTGTCTCTGAGGAAATCACCTGCGGGCGATGGAACGCGTAGGCCTAGTTGTATGTACTACTAATAAAGCCTTGGATCACTTGCTTTTCTGACGAACTTTGTCTACCAGTCATATAACTATATCATCTTATAACTACTGATTGTTGTAACTTATACAAGCTACAGACTGAATCGTGTGCAATATCGAAGGAAAAAGAAACATCAAGAATTCCCCTGTACAAGGGGATCTAGGAGAGGGAGACGCTGCAACTATCAAGTGGTTTGCAGCATGTCGGCATATCCCCTGGTCCCACGGGGAATACAGTCTCAGCTCACTGCTGACTCCTGTGACCTGGTAATATCATCTGGCTGTCGATGAACATCTGTGGATCTAATATTATTGAATATTTTCTTCTCCGACAAAGCTTCAAGTCTGGCCAATTGATTTGGGATAGTTGCTGTTACAGAATACAGCCCGACAAAGATGGATAGTATACTTGCAAGCAAATTGAAAGTTCTATTTTACTTAATATTGAACTTAGTAGGATCCTGTATTGTATATTTTGGTAGTTGGGTAAGAACATCGATTGCTGGCCAAGACTGAAAGCACAGCAGATCATTAACACTACCAGGCTAGAGAAGAAAGAAATGGCATATATTTACAACGGTTCACCCACTATCATTGGATCAAAAATTATACGAACCAACAAGAAAACATTATTACAGGGGCTGGTTTACTTTTAATGGACATTATGAGAACAACAAGTCAATAAATATAGATCAGGTAACGAGTATAGTCACGAATACAGGTGCACTTACTTAGCCAGCAATTTACATACAACCTAGCAAAGTACTGATTCATGATATACGAGTCTTATCATGTGTTTTTAAGAATATTTCTTAATTGTATGAGATGTAAATGAATACTATGTTTTAGATGAATATATGATTTTTAAATGCTTAATAAAAGGTTAATCGAAATCTGCAGTCCACTTATATGTTTTCTGGTTTGAGTTTGCTAATGCAATCTTGTTTATTTTCAGATATTCTATTTTATTGGGGACTAGCATCTTCAATCACAGCCTTATTAAGCGCCAAAAGGTATTTATCATTTTTTATTGTCATCCTAGATCAAGACAACAGGAAAAGTGGTACAGGACAGAGATGGGTCAATAGGGCAGGCCAATCTAGGAATACAAAGGCAGTGTTCTCCCCAGCACCTATTTCCCGGGTGCTCCAGTCAGGTGTTTTAACTTGTCACTTTGGTCTTGGAGCCCAACAGAGTCCTATTATAATAGAATAAACCATTGTTTCTCCTATTAGGACAGGCACTATGTGAGCACTACAGCCAGCAGTGTGTGTTAGACCACTAACCATCAGTCTGACCAGTCCTGGCAGGTATGGGCAATAACCTCCAACATTTTTCAATATTATTGCAAAGTATTACACTGCCCCCATGTGGCTACTTCTTAATGCCATTCGTCTGGCTAAATTTTCTGGGGAGAACACTGCAAAGGGAATGGGGTTTACTGGAAAAAAGATGGATGGGGCGGGCAGGTCCGCCATCAAGGGGGTACATTTGTGAGGGGCCTGAAATTACTAGGGGGCGCGGCAGTTATTCATAAAAATGTCTGTGCTGTACAGGCAGGATGTATTGCCTAGAACTCCTCCTTTGGCCCAGGGCCCTGTATGATTCCTGCAGCTGGTCCCATCTCCGGGACCTGCCACCTTACTTTATGCTGTTGTTGAATCACATACAGGCAACACTGGAAGATCCTGTGAACCAGGAAGTCGTGGTATGCGTTACACAGTGGAACGCATACCACAGATTCATTGCCAAATGATGCGCTCCTGTTAGAAGCAGTGGTTGGACTGACACTTATTGCTTTAACATATTCGAATTGTAAGGACACTGTTTAGGACCACTGTACAATTTCTCACAAAGTGGCTAAGGATCCAGGAGCAGAAGAGGAGGACTCAGTAACTAGTAGTTAATATTAGGAACCACTGAGGTTTGCACATCAGAATATTCTGAATCCTGGACAATTCTATACGGAATGGGACTTATATAAGAATCAGACTGTGAACTTGTGTAAAGAACCCTAATCCTCATAGTCCAGACTTATCAACCTTTATGTCCTTTAATAAATCTAGCTGACTTATAAGGCTCTTGAATATTAGTCCCAAGTCAGCAACTTGAATAATAATGACCTAAACCATTCATACATCAACACAACAAGGTGTAGCGATAAGTTATCCAGCTCCCACCCACACAAAACTGCAGCCCAAGCAGGACTTTTCTTGCAGGTCCACAGACCCTCTCACCATACTTCATGTGACTGCAGATCGTATGATCCATTTCTCCCACCTCCTATCTCTGTCCGACATCTCACAAGGGACATGCATCACATGAAAGGCGCATTGTCCCATGTGTGCAGGCTTCAAGAGAGGCAGACAGAAGAGTCTGTCTCTCCAACACAGCACTGTGAAAGAAGGTAAGTGTGAGGGAAAGGGGGGGGGTTATTTTAACGCGGAGGTGGGTTAATTTAGGTTAGGAGGTTAATTTAATGGTGGTATGAGGGTGCAAGCTAATTATTTTATGGTGGGTGCTTTTCATTTATTTGTTGGTGATAAGGGGGCTATTTAATTTAATACGGGGTGCTATTAATTTAAGGTGGGGTGATGAGACATTTAGTGTAATGCTGGGGTGGTTTGGGGGCTATTTATTAAATGCTAAAATGAATTATTTAATGTCAGGATGGTTATGGGATATTTAATGTACATGGTATTAATTCATTGCTGGGGTTGTTTGGGGGGGGGGGGGGATAGATTTATGTATTAAAAGGAAATATCATTGATTTAGTATTGGGGCAGGTTGTTAAACATTAATAAATGTGGGTGGTACCGATTTAACACCAGAGCTGGTTGGGACTTTATATTTCATGCACTTGTCTTTTTTCCAATTAGGGCCCCAACATTCCAAGATCCACTCAAGCAACAAATGAGCTACGGACTCCACTAGCAGTCATAGGAAGTTAAAGCTGCAAGAACAGGTAGGAGAGAGCAGGACAGCCTGCCACTTTTGCGTCAACCTGTCCAAGGGAGATGAGGTCGAGGAGTAGGAGGGGGCCCCGACTGTTCATTTGTACTGGGCCCACTTTCTGATGGCAGCCCTGGGGGCAGGCTAAGGTTAGGGCCGGTAGAAAATGATCATTTATTTGCTTTCAGCAGCAACGTATACAAGAGCATTTAATATGGGCTTCCAGCTGCAACATATATGAGAGGATTTAATAAGGGCTTCCGGCGATGACTATAATATATATATATATATATATATATATATGTGGAGCATTTAACAGAGGCTTCCAGCAGTGTCATATGTAGGAGAGCATTTAATAAGGGTCTCCATCAGTGACAGCACAGTGGATTAGTGGTTAGCACTTCTGCCTCACAACACTGGGGTCATGAGTTTGATTCCCGACCATGGTCTTATCTGTGTGAAGATTGTATGTTCTCCCCGTGTTTGTGTGGGATTCCTCCGGGTGCTCCAGTTTCCTTTCACACTCCATAAAACTTAATTGGCTGCTATCAAATTGACCCTAGTCTGTGTTTCTGTCAGTCTGTGTGTATGTTAATGAATTTAGACTGTAAGCTCCAATACTTCCAGCAGTGTAATATGTAGAAGAGCAATTATCAATTGCTTCCAGCAGTGACATATATAAATAAGCATGTAATAAGGGTTTCCAGTACAGACAAATATAATAAAACAATGATCCTCCCCAGAAATATATATCCCCTATCTCCACGCGTTAGTAGAAGCAGTACACGAACAAACTAATCTACCCCGACGCTGGCATTGAGCCGTCACACTCGCCCTCACCTCGTTATTTAGGTTTAGCACCGGCTCCTCCATAACGTCCTGAGTTTATGGGTCAGTCTGACAGTAAACTAGCTGGAGAGTCCTCATGCACCGGGACACACGTGTCTTCCTGTATCGAAGGAGAAACAAACACAACACGCATGTCCTGCTACGGAAGCCGCAGAGGGGAAAAAACACACCATACAGTGAAACTGACTGTAACTATGCAAGGCGAACCAGGGCTATCTGTACAAGCGTGTTACAGTTTGGAATGGATGTGTGTATTTTGATTGGCAAAACTATTTTGAAGCGTAATTACGGAATAGATCTATAAGTGAGGTCCATCATAAGATTTTAGGACTACAGGATCAAGTCAGTAATCATATTTCTATATATACGGTACTATTAGATGTATTCAAGGTATACTTCCTCCAGTTAAACTGAAAAAAACTTTAATAATTTAAGCTATATTACTATCTAGGAATACTGTTGCATAACCTGCTACCTTCCCTTACCCATTTCTCCCACTTTCCAGCAGAGCCCCCCAGGGAAGGCGGTTACATGTAGTATCTCCTGGAGTTCAGGTTAGGGGCAGGGACATAGTCATTGATGGTGGTGTAGCTTTAAATGACAAACCTGACAAATCTAATTGTCTTTTAGTGACAATGAAGACTCCAGTGGTGAACTCTACTAATTATATTGGTTGGTCTCTCCTTTTAGGGTACATTGGAAGTCCAACGGTGGTCCTAGGACAAATGGCTCTTCTGGTCAGCGTTCCCACCTTGCAATTCCAGATTTCCCTGTCGTGACCTGTTTTTTCAAGTGTGATATATATGTTCGATACTTACACGATTGACATTTATATGGTCAACACCATAATATAGACACAAAGCTAAAACTTCTTATTTGGCCAGTTTCTTATTCACTTCTTACTAATGTTCCAACTACTTATTCTGAAAACTATATTTTTGAAGGATTAAAACAAGTTGGTTCACAGATTTAACATTAGATTAACACCAAAGGGTATCCCTTATATAAACTGCAATTGTATTTAGCCTGGCCCAACATGGGTTTAGTCCAGGGGAGGGCTGACAAATTTTACCCCGGGGGCAAGACTCGACTAAGCAGCCTATTAGGAACATTTTAAAAGAAAAAAATAGCAGGTAGCCCAGTGACCCAGCCCAAGGTAGCCCACTATGGGACCAGCCCGGGGGGGGCAGATACCTCTCAAACCCAGCCTGCCACTCTCTATAGCATGAAATCAGGTGGCAAAGTGGGCACAGTTACCATATTTTATCATTTGAATAAGTAGCTGTAGTTATTCAATGGTTCTGTCGCGGGCATTAGGAGTTTTGACCCAGAATTCACCAGATGTAACTTTACTCACCAGAGGCGCGAAGTCTAACACAGTGGCTGGTCTTCTCCAGGAACTCCCGCAAGGAAGTATGGGTTTTAGCGACTTCCACTGTGCAGGTTGCGGCCCTCTGGGGAGTATGGTGAATATGCGGATACAGCTACACACAATAAGTACACGGATCTGCTTAAGCTGAATGGAAGAAGGAATGTCAACGATATATATATATATATATATAGTCTCTGAGCAGTAGAAACAATGGTAACCCGGCAATATGATGAGCAGTAATAATAGGAGCAGAGAGTTCCAAAGTGCCTAGCACGCAGGTAACTTGAAATAGGCAGATGCTTGACAACTGAAGAAAAGTCTATACGAGCAGCCAATAATACAGTGTAGTAGAAGAGTCAGCGACTCGCAGCTATCACTACAGAGGCACAATAGAACTTAGTTCCGAAAATAGATAACATACAATGTAGATAGAGTAGGCTGCGACTGGCAGGTATTACCACTAGCATGAAGTGAATACTTGTCCAGGGGCAGGTAGAATACAAGGTAGCATGGAGCGGTCTGCGGCTTGCAGGTATTACCACTGGCGTGAAGTAGAGACTTGTCCAGGAGTAGGCAGAATACAAGGTAGCATGGAGCGGTCTGCGGCTGGCAGGTATTACCACTGGCGTGGAGTAGAGACTTGTCCAGGGGCAGGTAGAATACAAGGTAGCATGGAGCGGTCTGCGGCTGGCAGGTATTACCACTGGCGTGGAGTAGAGACTTGTCCAGGAGAAGGTAGAATACAAGGTAGCATGGAGCGGTCTGCGGCTGGCAGGTATTACCACTGGCGTGGAGTAGAGACTTGTCCAGGAGTAGGTAGAATACAAGGTAGCATGGAGCGGTCTGCGGCTGGCAGGTATTACCACTGGCGTGGAGTAGAGACTTGTCCAGGAGCAGGTAGAATACAAGGTAACACCCAACTCTACTACAATCCCTCCACAAAAACTACAACATCACTTCACAAATAAGATACCTATATACACCAAAGAAACATGACATCCCCTAACACAATACTCTGCATTATATGCCACCAATCTGTATTGGAGACACTAAACACTGTGCACTCCACATGTAAAGTTTAATAACTGCACTAACTAAAAAACAAGTGCTTACATCAAAATCCCCACACCTTTTGAGCGCTCCATACACCCACTCAGGGTAACTATGCCCCGAAAGACACGGAAGGCTAAGACACAGGACACTCTACATTAAAAGGTCACTGAAGCATGAAATGGTCCATTGTCTTGACCTTCCCATGACATTTCTCCCGTGGATAGCAACAATCTTCGACATCACTATGGTTCAGGTTCCCCTTAATGCAGATCCTCCCATGAAATGCAACCCAAGTGAGATCTAAACTTTGAAGGAATCCTCTTGAAAGACTGTTCAAGCACATATCACCTGGGCAATCCTTTAGTAACAGAGGCGCTTCAAAGTGGGTGTGCAAAATCCTCCTCCAAAACATTACTAGAGAAGTTTTTGCCTCACCCACCCCAACCTAAGATTTCCTTGTCACCTTCAATCCCAGAATCACATAGGCCAGGAGGTATCCATGCTTAACGCAAATATTTTTTACGGGACCCCCATCCAACCATACGTTGAAAAAGGGATGCTCCCAAACTCGAAAGCCAGCTACCCACCGAGGGGGAGACTCCAAAAAGAGACTGCCAAGATGAAGCTTCAAGAATGCAGTACTAAAGAACAGCACTGGGTTTACCATTCCCAGGCCACCTTCATTCTTTGGTTTGTATGTCACACTCCTCTTGATGAATTCAACTTTTATCCCATGACAACTGAAAGAACAAGGAACTGACCTTGACCTTGGTGGTTCTGTGCATGCGCAGATCCACAGACGGAGAAAGAACCGGCCGGCTGGATCAACGCCGGTGAGAGCCCCCGGGGAGCCGCTGCAGACGACCAGAGGAAGTGAGCTGGCGGGGACGGAGCGGAGGAGTAGCAGGTAAGTGCGCCGTCTCCCGGGCAGACTTCGCAGGAGACCGGCGAGTGGCATCTGAATTGCTTTGAAACTGAGTGGAGGTGAATATATAAAATCAAATATTATATTCACTATAGCAAGATTTAAGGTCTCTGATGTCACGATATCCACGGGAAGTAACTGGATCCTTGCAGTTCAGCTGGGATTGATGTGACTTCAACTAGGGGCGCGGAGTCTAATAAAATGTAAGGTATTCGCCAGGGATCCCCACAAGGGAATTTGGACTTCGCAGCTTCCACTCTGCAGGTCGCGGCCCCCTAGAGAAGTTCCCAATGAACCGTGAGAGAAACAGAGAGCGAAGGATTTACGGGTATTCGTCCACGGAGAGATGATGAAGAAGTAGTACAACAGTGGTGGTCTGTATCTGGTACCACTGAGACGAGGAAATGGAGAGGATCTGCGGTGCTACCACTGAGAAGTGGAATGTAGAGATGAACCGTGGTGTTTCCACTGAGGAGTGGAATGCTGCGATGATCTGCGGTGTTACCACTGAGGAGTGGAAATGCTGCGATGATCTGCAGAGTTACCACTGAGGAGTGGAGTGTAGAGATGATCCACGATGTTTCCACTGAAGAGTGGAATGCTGCGATGATCTGCGGTGTTACCACTGAGGAGTGGAAATGCTGCGATGATCTGCGGAGTTACCACTGAGGAGTGGAGTGTAGAGATGATCCGCAATGTTTCCATTGAGGAGTGGAATGCTGCAATGATCTGCAGAGTTACCACTTAGAAGTGGAGTGTAGAGATGATCCGCAATGTTTCCACTGAGGAGTGGAATGCTGTGATGATCTGCGGTGTTTGCACTGACAACGACAGGGGGAGAGACAGGATCACCAGGACGCCACACAGAGAAAGACCCAGGAACAGGCAGGAATCACTAGAAAGAAGTAGTAGCCAAAACCCATGGAGCTGCTTCCAGCACAGAGGTTATTACTGACTGACAGAACCAGTCCTGAATCAAAGGTAGGAAGGCTAGATATAGGGGCAGGTAAATAGACCAGCCAATGACAGGCAGAGCAAGGGAGGAAAGGCTGGTGGTTCTGTGCATGCGCAGATCCACAGACGGAGAAAGAACCGGCCGGCTGGACCAACGCCGGTGAGAGCCCCCGGGGAGCCGCTGCAGACGACCAGAGGAAGTGAGCTGGCGGGGACGGAGCGGAGGAGTAGCAGGTAAGTGCGCCGTCTCCCGGGCAGACGCCGCAGGAGACCGGCACGTGGCATCTGAATTGCTTTGAAACCGAGTGGAGGTGAATATATTTTGACTCGCATATATTCGCTATAAGAACTTATTGGCTATAAAATCATAAATTAAGCACGAACACACGGCTGAAACTTTATTCTATTGTATTCTAGCAACAGTATTAAATATTATCAACATTTATGGTGTAACTGAATTATAATCACTGTATCAAGAAATGAAGTTTCAATACCATTTATTATTTATTTATGTGAGTAGTGAGGTGGTTGGGTAACGAACTGCTGCCATTTTAACAGTGGGTATATCTCAATACATTACAATAGTTTCACAATATTTTGCTAGTTCAGAGAATATATTGAATTCAATTGTTAATAATTCTCCATTTTTAATGTATATCAATAAAGCAAATATGTATATTTTATATTAATATTCAAAAGAATAAGTCAATGAGTACCCTGAACACACACACTTCCTGTCTTCCTCTCTTTACTGTGAATTACAAAAATGTATGGGTGCACCGCCTCGGTATGATTGGATATATATATAACGATATTAAACTAATTAAAAGAAATTGAGGGGTTTATTGGTTTTCCCCAGTGCGGTGTGAAACTCTTTTGAGTAACTACCACTCTCCCTACCATAACTGTAAGAGGTGTTAAAGCGAAGGAGGTGATGGACTGAGGGATCCTCCGGAAAGGCCAAGGAGGTATCTTGTCAGTCATGCACTTCTTCTACTCTGGCCTATTGTCTGGGAACGTACTTATCAGAGAGGGGATAGAGCTGTTTCTGAGGAGTGTGCCTGATATTAGTGGCCATCAGCCTTCTCTTGGTCTTTTGGATTCTGAGATAACAGAGGATAATTTCAGGAGGGCGATTGATAGTTAATCGAAGGGTTACTTCCTCCCTCCATGATGCAGTCCGCCCTTATTTTGTTATCCAAAGGTATCCATCCAGGATTGAGAATTGGTGCTTCATTGTCCGTCTTAATTCATATAGGAAGATACTGGCAAAGATAATTTTTAACACAATTATTAAAGAGTCAGGCCTGAAACTTCCCCTTCTCAGCACTGTACAGTGAAGGGTTGAAGCATTTTTTATGCTATCTATGGCATCCAGGAGGCCATTAAATGGTGCAGGGCTATGAAGTGGGGTAAGTACCTTCTAGTGCTAAATCAATCTAAGGTGTTTGATTGTGTCAATCATGAATACTTGTGTGCACTTCTTGAGAGGTATGGTCTACCGGTGAGGGTGGTTGATTGGCTATGTACTATTTATAGACAGGTCAAGAGCTTCCCTCTAGTGAAAAATTGGGTGGGCCTTACATTTGGGGTGTCATCTGGAGTCAGACAAGGTTGTCCTTTAAACCCCTTCCTCTATGTGTTTGTGATTGACCCATTTATCAAGAGGATTAAGAATGGTACAGTGAGAGGTGGATAGCTGGCTGTGGATGTTCCCTTCTAGGTAGCGGCCTATGCTAATGATGTCATGGTCGTCCTGTCAGACATGACCGAAGTGCTTGGCATTGAAAATCTGATCTGTGAATATACTGAGGCTTTTGGCTCAGAGATATACCAGCAAAGCAGTGAAGTTCTCTGGTTAGGAGAGGAAAAGCGTCAGTTTGTGTTTCTGGATGCGCTCCCTTAGGCCAGTCATGAGGTTAAAAAAGGAATTCAATTTGGTTTAGTTGATTTTGCCCAGCAAAATTGGGAATTAAAACTGGTAGATGCTGCCTCTAATGTGGAGAACTGGAAGAAGTGGAAGCTTTGATACAGAGAACAGCTTGATTTGATCAAGAATTACTTGATTCCAGTTTTTTTATACGTCAATTACATACATCTGTTGCCAGAATCATTAAGGGTCAAGGTCAGTTCCTTGTTCTTTCAGCTGTTATTGGGGAACAAGTTGAACTTCATAAAGAGGAGTGTGGTATACAATCCGAAGGATGAAGGTGGCCTGGGACTGATAAACCCAGTGCCGTTCTTTAGTACTGCCTTCTTGAAGCTTCATCTTGGGAGTCTCATTTCCCCCATGGTGGGTAGCTGGCTTTCAAGTTTGGGTGCAGTCCTTTCTCAATGCATAGGTGGATGGGGAGCCCATTAAAAGTCTTTGTGGTTCAGGGTGTGAAGGTGACAAGGAAATGTAAGGTCGAGGTGGGTGAGGTAAACAACTCATCTAGGAGGGTGTCTGAGAGAAGGATTTTGCATACTCACTTTGATGTGCACATGTTACTAATTGTGGGTATCCACAGGAGGAATGTCATGGGGAGGTGGAGACAATGAACCACTTCTTGCTTTAGTGTCCTTTTAAAATAGAGGTTTACAAGGGAGTGTCCCGCCCCTCAGGTCTTCCATGCCTTTCAGGGGTTAGTTACCTTGAGTGGGTGTATGTGAGCACTCAATAGGTGTGGGGATTTTGATTTAAGCACTTGTTTTTTTAGTTAGCTCAGTTATAAGATTTTACACATGGAATGCACAGTGTCCATTAGGGGCACAATCCTTCCCTGTAGTGAGATGGTAAATAGTATTCTTAACAAGGTTTGGAAAATAAGGGAAATGGAGAAGGGTTGGATGGGTGCTGTGAGCTGGGGTAGACTCTGGTGAAGTATGAGACCTACCTAGGTGGCAGGTAAGATCTAACAGTATCTCAATTCTTGGCTATCTATTCTGTTATTTCACTATTAGATTTTGTTGAAATCCTTCGTATTTTTAGTAAGGTTTAAATATATTTTAAGTTTGTTTTCATTTCTTGACCGTAAAGGGCTGTTGTAATGCAGAGTATTGTGTTTGGGGATGTATAGTTTTTAATGCAAACTGTTAACTTACTTGTGAAGTGATGCAGTAGTTTGTGGAGGGATTGTAGTAGATTTGTGTGTTATGATAAGGTGAATTATCGTTCATACTGGTCCTTTTTACCCTAATCCTTCTATAGTCTATTTTATTTTGGACAAAGTGGTATGGTATTTTTTGTTGCATTTTTGTAATAAAAACATTAACCATTGCAAAACTACAGATACATGCTATCTGTGCCTACTTTGCCACCTGATTTCATGCCCAAAAACCTTGTTGGTCCAAGCAAAAGACAAGTAGGTTATATGTAACTGACCACCCTCTGTTGATTCCCCCAATCAAATTTGTGGACCAGCAGGATCTAACCCTTGCAAAACTACAGCTACTTATTCAAAATGATCAAATATGATGACTGTACCTACTTTGTCACCTGATTTCATACCCTAACCCATGTTGGGCCAATTTGTGTAAGGGATACCCTTTAGTGTTTATCTATTGTTAGTTCAGTGATTCAACTTTCTTTAATCCTGTAAAAATAAAGTTTTCTGAATAAGAAGTTGGAACATGAATCAGAAGCGAATATGAAGGTGGCTGAATAAGAAGCTAACTTCAGCCTCGTAAAATATAGACCAAGTTGGAAAGTAGATAATAATGACATTGACAGTCTTATTAGGTCGATAATTGAAATGTAGACAGTAGTATTAGCTCGACGATTCAATGTACAGTATTATCCGGTCGAAAGACCAAGTGTAGACAGTATTATTAGGTCAACAATAATATGTGGAACCCTAACACTAACCATATAATAATGTCTTCATTCAAATTGTTAACCTAATAATACTGTCTACATTTAAATTGTCAACTAATACAGTCAACATTCGAATTGTTGAGATAATAATACTGTTCACATTTGAATTGTCAACCTAATGTCAATTTGTTGAATGTCGACTAAATGAAATTCTAGCTATTTATTCCTGGTCAATATCTGAAATTCTCTGCAACTCCTCCCCCCCCCCCCCCCCCCTGCCCAACTCCCGTCCATTGCACTGCAATAAATGCTTCCAAAGCTAAATTTAACCTCAAAGCTTACATAACAAATATTTTTATCAAGAACTTCAATTGGAAAGTTCTGCAATTCTCCAGTATAGTGTTCCAAACCAGTAATTGTTTAAATATCTCACAAACATCACATTCCTATATGAATAATGCAGTTATTTATTCATATAGGAAAGTTCTTTCAATTCTTGCTAAAATTATTTTTGGAGATCCTGTAAGTATTTTTTATTCTCTCAAGAGCATGGATACCATTGGAGATATATACAACATAGACTGACTAGATTGACAGATTACCATTTAAATTGTGACCGCACATATTGTGTCTATATTAGTATCTATGTTCATGGTGGAACTTTATTTATTTTATATTTTATTGAATAACATTAGCTGCACCCTTACACTGGAATGACCTCCCTCGTTCCATCCGTCTCTCTCCCAACCTGTGCTCCTTCAAACGGGCACTTAAAACCCACCTATTCCTTAAAGCCTACCAACCAGCCACCTAACCCTCATCCACTCTTTTCATTCTCCCTTTCTCCCCTAGCCCCTTTCTTCTCTTCCCCTGCTTCACTGGCTCCCTTTCGTGCCTGTTTTTGTTTCACCCTCCCTTAGGGTGTAAGCTCTTATGAGCAGGGCCCCCCTCCCCTCCTATCTCCATACCGGTTCTTCTGCTCTGTCTTTACTCCATATGTCTTCCTGGAGTTCTTGAAGCATTGGTACTTTGTGTTTATTGTTCTGTACTTTGTCACCCTGTTTTGTACTACTGTTTGTACTGTGTACGGCGCTGCGGAAACCTTGTGGCGCCCAACAAATAAAGGATAATAATAATAATAACAAACTGTGATTTAAGTGATTTGTGGTTTTTTAGATTGTTTTTTAAGATTTGTTTTTTGATCTATAGCACTGGGTTCTGTTTTACTTTTGTTATACCCATTTATATGAGGGATTACAGCCCTCTTTCCTATAGCAGCTGAAGTCAAATATTTAGCACCTTTCAATAGGGTTTTGAGTGTTTTTATGGTATAGTTGCTGATGCTACTGCTTGATTTTTCTTTCCCCCCCACTTGCTGTCCACTCTGGGCCTCTCTGCCTGCTCTCTTCCAATTGGCTTCTGCAGGAAGAGCGCAGACGGGACACTATTTATAGAGCAGAGTAGCGCGGGAGTCGGACACCCCCATTCTCCCCCCGCAAATGCACTTTATTTTACCCACTCTCTCCTTCCCCACCTGCTCTCCTCTGTGCCTCACCCCCTGCTCCTCTCACCCCCTTACCCCCTGCTTCTCTCACTACGTCCAATTCCCCCTACTCCCATCTATCTGTACCTGTCCCTGCTCCTATATTTCCTTCACTATTGAATTCTGAATCAGGAATATATTATAAATGTTTTAGATTTTCACGTTCTCCCCCAATACCCACTTCACAGCCACTACATGCTTGACTTTTTTTAAAATTAAAATAACTCTTGCCTCCTCTTCGCTGCTGTCCTCTCTCCTACCTATTTTTGAAGCTTTCTCTACCTGCGATTGCTGGTATCTTAAGCTCAGTTGCTGTTTATCTGTAACCTGGAATGTTGGTGCTCTATTTGGAAAGAAGACAGGTACATGAAATATAGAAAGCCCCAACAAACCCTGGCGTTAAATCAATAACGCCCACATTTAAGAATTAGGACTCCCTCCCTACAACCAGCCCCAACTATTAAATACAATTAATAGGTTTATTAAATGTCAATGTGAATTATTTAATGTCGGGGATGGTTGTGGGACATAGGTATATTTATTAAATGTAAATGATATTAATGAATTACCAGGGATGTTTGAGGGGAGGAAAATATATGCATGTATTAAATAAATGTGAATACTATTAATTTAATTTTTGGGCTGGTTGATTTAATTACATGCTCTTGCACACAAGGGGTCCTACAAGTAAGGAGAGTTGAGAAACAATACAAGGAGAAGGGTGTGTGAAATGGATTGGGAAATAACCGGTACTCAATGTAGCGGACAAGGGCGACCCTATAGGCCTCCCAATGTACAGGCATAGTCTCTGCTGAGACTAATATTTGTCGACTAATACCGTGTCCAAGGCGGGTGTTTGATTACTTTTAACATAACAAAATTCCTGAGAATAAGCTGAACAATCCTTTACTTATAGAAATCCAAAAGGAGTGCCATCCTTCACTACTTATCTACCTTATTTCTTTCTGCAGCTTGTCTATTTCATCTAAACGCCCCCTATATCACTTTTATCTTCCACAATATATACGTACAACACTTTTTTCCTATAAGAGCACAGGTTCCCTCCTCTAAGGCCAGAATATGATCCAAAGCCATAATGCCATTTAACTAGTTTGTGCAAGCTTTCTAACTCATCTTATTATCTGGCAAAAGTGTAATACCTACTTAAGGAAGGAAACCTTATTAACAATTACTAGTGGGACCCTCAGTGGGAGCAAATATACCATACATCTGTTAGACACATAGGCACGGGGAACAAAACTCCCAATTAATTTTTATAATTTCTCCCCAAGATAACGGAATTGCAACTATGGGAATACCATCCCTAGCATTTAATGGCAGATGTGTACAAACTAAACACTTTGACTGGCATATGGGTTATCTCTGCAATCTATGCCTGGGGTATCTCTGTTTAATATCAGTTTTCCTGTGGAATGATCTCCCATGCCCTATCTGGTTAGCCTCATCTCTCCAATGCTTCAATCGTACCCTTAAAGCTCATTTCTTTATTCAAGCTTGTCAGCCTTCCTCTTAACTCTCTTGCCTCTATCACCTCATTCCCCCACCTCGGTGCCCCCTTTTCTGTTTTCCCTTCCCTTTAGGATGTAATCTCTCAGGAGCAGGACCCTCTTTCCCTGTGTCCTCTTTCTATGATTGCATCACCCTCTGCAACTCTAGGCCTGCTTCTCTAGCCTTGTTTTCTTGAGCCCTCGTCTACTTCACGGACATTACCTTTAATCTTGTTCACCATAAATAACTTGATCTGCATTAGCAAGTTATCTGTGTAACCAGTTTACTAGTAGATGTCTGATCCTTGTATTATTATGTTTAGTTTAATACTGTATTGTGACAAAAGGAGGAATTTGCCACAGGCATCTAAGAGAGGAATTAGGGGTTCAACTGACAGTTTGCAGGTAAAGGCTGCAGACTGGGTTACACACATGTATAGCATGGCACCTAGGGTAAGGTATACAGGTGTAAGACATGTGTGACAAAGTAAAAGTATTAAGTGGAATTTAACTTACATACTTTGAAACTGGTTTGAAAGTGGCTTTTCCACGGCTAACAGAAAAGCTGACAAGGTTCGTCTGCAGTTAAGAGCAGATACAGAACACCTGCAGAGAACTCCCTTTTAAAGGCAAGATGGGAGTGTCGCCTGTCCATAAAGCTAAGGCTGTGTGAGGAGTCTCAAGTATAAAAACTTGTATTGTGCTACTATGCATGGCGACCAATGACAAACAGGGCTGGTGACTAGGCAAGAAATTTATATCTAGTCAGTGTTAGGTTTCCTGGTGTCATCCTGACAAAGTGTATGCTGTTTATTGTGATGGAACAATAAATGTACTATTTATACAACAAGTTGTTGTCAATGTGTGCATCACCAGAAGGGTCACAGTATTAAGTGATATACTATGGATTATTGCTGTCTGTGTATTGTATACTATGTATGGCACTGCTGACCTTTTGTGGCGCACAGTTATAATTAGAGGATGAACACTTGTGTTATTAACCCTAGACATATAGCTACATTATTTTCCAAGTCTAGATATACAGATTTGTATAGCCGGGGCATATAGCTATATTATTAGATTAGAAATATGATAAATTATGAGAAATTATCCTCTAATTAATGTGGGCAGAGTACATGACTTTGTGAGTATAATGATGGGGAACTTTTACTTTGTAGAAGAATGACAGTTATTTGCTCCACAGGGAATATTGATCATCCGTTTATGTGGTTCTGTATTTCATGCTGGGCACAAGATGATGGAGCTTAGCATCGTGTACTGCTAATCAGATGTATAGACTCTGCATTGTATTCTGATCACAGGATGATGGAGCTCAGCATGGTATACTGCTTACCAGATGTTTAGACTCTGTATGGTACACTGATCACCAGATGATAGAGCACAGCATGGTATACTGCTAATCAGATGTATAGACTCTGCGTACACTGATCACCAGATAATAGAGCTCAGCATGGTATACTGCTAATCAGATGTATAGACTCTGCATAGTACGCTGATCACAGGATGATAGAGCTCACCATGGTATACTGCTAACCAAATGTTTGGGATCTGTATAGTGTTCTGGTCACCAGATGGTGGAGCTCACCATGGTATACTGCTAACCAAATGTTTGGGATCTCTATGGTACGCTGGTCAGCAGACGAAGCTCAGCATACTGTCCCGTAAGATAATTAGTCTATTCTGGTACTGCTGTGTTGCATTTAATTATAGCTGTTTAAAATGTCAATTTGTCACTACTTTTAATGTGCTGTAAAATACTCCTGCTTCCAGAAAACCACACTGAGGCAGCACGTGATAGGCCTGTCATCATTTTCATCTCCTACCCCTCTACTCTCTGTTGGTATCTTACAAATTGCTGTCAGAAACCAAAGAAGGCTGACAGCAGTTTTCTGTGAATATGGATACACTGACATATATATTGTGACATTGGCCATATGGCCTGAAATCAAAATTGTGACTATCAGATAGCATATAATCACTTTGATAGTATGGGAAAAGCCTGTAACACATCCTTTGAGTAATGGTGATGGCCAAAAATATATTTTATATCCATTATTCCATGGCGCCTGTATGAAGATCCTGTTTGGTTTTGTGTTGACATGAATAAATGGAGGCTATGTCTGTTTTTAGGTTGTTTGTCACTGGAGATGGTATGCTAACTTGAAAAAGAGCAAATGCATAGTAACCTGTAGGAACCAACTTGGTCCACTGCAAATTATACTAATATGCAATTATCTAATTATTGCTTCTGCCCATTGACACCTGTATTAGAAAATGAGTAGTCACTGATACAATCTATTTTCTTTGCTTTTATTTGAACTAATCTCCTGCAATACTTAGAATAATCTTAACTTAAACAACAAATTATAGATTTGTGGTGCTAGGAAGGAGTAAGAGATTTTTCAAAATGAGTGCTTACTCAACCAAAGTATTAAAATTTGCATTTGCCGCCAACCAGTGGTCTTTCATATAACCAAGTTATAGTAAAGCTCCCTTGCAGCACTATTAATCATTTACATTATTATTATTATTGTTATTTATTTATTTATATAGCGCCAATCAGCTCTACAGAGGATATGTAGTCATTCACATCAGTCCTTACCCAAATTGGAGCTTACATTCTAAATCCTGAACACAAATACACTCTAGGTTCCATTTTTGTTAGACGCTAGTTAACCTAACAGTATGTTTGGGTTTATTTTGGACCATAGCACAATTGCTTTATAGTTGTTTGTCACACAAGCATACACTTTTTAAGTTATTTAAGGTTTAACAATTTTAAACTAAAAGGTTAAATGACTTGAACAATTAATCCTACAAGCAATGAATTTTCTTCTGTCATTTACTGTATTTCTTTAACTAATAACATTACATTTATATAAATAAAAATGACAAATGCTTTCTAGTTGAATTAAAATATCTGCAATTCACAAATAAGACAGAAGATGGAGCTGTTATCTAGGAGAAAATATGTAACTTCTATTTTAAGAAATTTTGGTTATCAATTCCATTTAGCACTTTTAGTTGGCAAAATGATAAAAGACAACAATGTAAACATGTTATGTAAAACTTTTGTGCTTTGTTAGTAAGGTGTACAGACAAGCTTTTGATTTGCATAATTTTCCATCTGCGTTTTGCCCAATTTAAAGCCCAGGTTGAAGGGAATGCTTTAAGTATGCACTGAGCGACTGCTGTGTCTGGCAATGTCTGGCACACCTAATTAGGACAGGTGTCCTGCTGAATGGATATCTTGGGCTTTCAGTATGTAGTGTATCTCATAGGGAAAAAAACATAAATATAAGCTGTATTACTTTGCCATGTCAGTATAATTCAGTAAATAAATAGAAATGCACAATAGGTAAAGTAAAAATAAACAGCTATTGCTAGAATAGATTTTCCCATGAGTTAAACTGGTTCTTTTTGACCTTGTGCAAGTTGTATTTTTTTTCTATAATTTTTTTCAATTCTCTTTCGTTGTGATGTTTGTAATATTTTTATAATCAAATGATTCTAAAGGATTGATTTTTTATATAGTCTGCTTTATACAATGTAGCATTTGTTGTCAGAACGCTAGGAATATTAAACCAGTCTACAAAATAGCTTTTTTCTGCAGGGTGAAAATGATATTTTATCACAAGTTGAACAACAGAAGTGTAATATAAAATAGAAGTACATAAGAACAGTATTAGGACTGTCTTAAACATTCTCACATCCCCTTACTACAGATACAGGACATCGCTGGTGAAAAAGTCAAAATGGATAAAGTGCAGTTTTTTTGTATTGTTTTTCTTTTCAATCATTCTAATAAGATCTTTTACACCGTTAACTTTGAATAGATCTGCTAAAATAAATCAATAAAAGTTATATCTTAGTTTGACATAAAACAATGTAAGTGTTAGAATATTAAAGTCTTTAAAAATTTGCACCAAGCCAATAGGAACCAATCACACGCTTGCTTTCATTGTCTAACAAGCACTAGACGGATAAAAGCTAATGTGCTGATTGGTTGCAATGTTTCAGTGCACATTTTGCACCTAAGTGCAATGGTTGTAAATTATCCCTTTTAATCTCTGAACTAAGCACACATCACCTTGTAGTAATTTACTTTTATTTGAGGCCCAAAGACTAATGTGAAAAAATCCAAACAAAAATTATCAAAAAGTGAATGCAGCATATAAATTCTTTGGAATATGAGTTACTGAAAAATATATGTACACTGTTTTAATGCTAAACTCTAGATGATCCATCACTGCAAGAAATGAACAAAACAGTATAGTTCATTTAGCATTCAGTATAAACACTGTGGGGCTCATGTTGTACCCTTTTCACCCCAAAAATTAACAGGAAAAGATGCACACATGTAAAAAAAACGATTTACATGAATATTCTGATAGACAAATCCTATGCGTCCAACAGAATAAATAATTAGAATTTAAGGCACGGATTCTTACTACTATGTTTCTTTTTTTTTCTAGCTGTAATGTACAGTACAGTATACTGTAAACAAGTTGCACAGCTAGTGCTGTAGGCAATGGATTCCCATTGGCTGGTGGCCGCACTAGGGTTAAAGTTACTGATTAGTAAAATGCCTCTGGGAAGGGGCCAACTGGAGTTTGTATGGTATTGTTTATAATCCACAGTGAAATTACTGTTGGAAAATCAGCACCAAGAAATGTGATCTCTTCCCTTAATAATGTGCAAGACTTAGTGCCAAGGGTAAAAAGCCAGGAAATATTTTGTCACCAACTTACCTGGCTTCCTATGTATGCACTGCCAATTCCATCCATCTCAGTGCAGGTGTCAGCTTTTCTGGGTTCGCGTAGTCCTGTGACTGTGGCTGGGAAGCAGGAAATTCAAATCCGCAGCACATATAATGCTTGCTCTGACACTGCAGCAAATGGTATCCACACCAGGTTGGCTGTCTTGCTGCTGAACTTGGCTACTCTCTATGACTCTTCCTTGAATTGCTTTTTTGCCGGATTAACCCCTCATGTACCAGTTTCTTGCTAGTTTGACTACTATTATTCGGAACCTGATTCTCTGCCTCTCTGTCCATCAGTGTACCAGTCCTCGGCTTGTTTGACATTCCTCTTGGTTTCTGATTCTGTACCTCGCTTCCTCCAGTGTACCAGTCCCCAGCCAGTCGACCTGCTTTGGATTTCCCCTATCTCTACTCTAGTCCTCGCTGTGTTACTGCAGTGGCTGTCCAGAGGGCAGCGAACTGAGAGTTTCCGGCTATAAAGTCCACTCCGCCGTCCGGTGGTTCTTGGTGAAGATCAGGGAGCCCGTTAGACTCTGCGCCTTTGCTCGGCCAGGGACATACTTGGTCGACACGTGAATCCAACTCATTGTTCGCTACAGTCTCTACAATTTGCGCTGACACATCTCAATGGATTCCATGGACAATCTCTCTCTAGGGTCCTCCTAAAACACATGGTCAGGATAGTTGAAAAGCAGGAGGCTAATCAGGAGCATTTAATAAAGTTTATCCAGGGTCTTTTCTCCCACTTATACAGATACCTTCACAATACCTGGTGGTGTTCGTACAATTCGCTCTACCAGTGTCCTCTCGGTTGCGTATTCCTAACCCTCCTAAGTTTGACAGGGAGCTCAAGTCATGTAGAGGATTATTAAATCAATGTGCCATTCAATTTAAACTCCTCCCCGGAACTTCTCCAGAGAGAAGGCTAAGGTGCCTTATATTATATCACTTCTCTCAGGCCAAGCACTAGCCTGGGCATATCCCTTATTGGAACGGAATGATCCTCTACTCCATAACTGTGCTAACTTCCTAACCACTTTTAAGAAGATTTTTAACTAATCTGGTAGAGTTTCTAATGCAGCTGATGAGATTCTGCACTTACGCCAGGGCTCACAGTCGGTTGGTCAGTATGCTATTAAATTTAGAACTATGGTCTCTGAGCTACATTGGAATGCTAAAGCCTTGATCGCAACCTTCAAGCAGGGGCTGTCTGACGGATTAAAGTCGAAGTGGTATCCCGAGAACTTCCCTCTTCTCTTGACGAACTTATTTCCTTGTGTAACAATGTAAATCTACACTTCAAAGAACAGATTCAAGAAAAGGGTTAGTCTCGTTGGTCCATCTCCTGCCTCACTCTGCCACCGTTTCTAACACATTTAGGAATAAAGCCCATTCATAGCAGTTGTAAAACGCATGGGATGGTGGATATGGCATAAGGACACTTCCCAACCCATCTATGCTTTTTCTATCTTCTCTTTCAAGACCAGAGTTTCAGAGTCTCTAAGTTGTCTGAGACATTTTTTTGTCAGTAGTGTGAACTAACACTGAGTAAGGAGGCAGGAACTTTAAGATAAGCCCAAGGCCACAATTAGATGATGATGTTGCTGTCACGAGCTGCGGCCGCTCTGGGCACGGCCGCGACTCGCTCCCTGCTCTGGCCCAGCATCCCGGCCGTCATCATGACGACCAAAACGTCACTTCCGGTTTGTCCCGGTCGTTGCCAAGGCAACGGTCGGGACGCTCTCTTGTTGTAGCGCCGCGACCCGGCATCCAGGGCAGCCGGGTGCGTGCACAAATGGCCACTTAATCATCAGCCCCCTATGACTGATGATTCCTGCTGTGCCCCAATGATTCCATTGGTTGTCTGTATATTAGGCAGGGAGGGCCAAGCCTCCCTGCCGGTTATAGTCCCTGCTTCCTAGCATACTCCTCCTGCTGTGTTGCTGCTCCTGTTATCTATATTACTGTTGCTGACCCCTTGCCTGGATACTGACACGGTTGACTTGCCTTTGAACTCGGACCCCTTGCCTGGATACTGATGCTGCTGATTTGCCTGTGAACCCTGACCCTTTGTCTGGATACTGACGCTGCTGATTTGCCTGTGACCCTGACCCCTTGCTCGGATACTGACGCTGCTGAATTGCCGGTGACCCTGAAACCTTTGCCGGGATCCTCACTCCACCTCTTTGTTAAACACCTGCGCTACGTTCTCAGGTTATCACTCCTACTACTAGAGAACAAGACCTGGGGGCATCCGAGTACCTGTGAGCGCGTCTAGCTCTACGGGAAAGGCGGCTGCTATAGGCGAAGACCTCTGAAGTGGTTCTAGGAGTTGATACTTGGGGCGTGAGTCTTAACAGTTGCAAACCAAAATTATCAACTCATTATACACAAGTGATGTTAATTTATATATAAACTCCTGTAAGTTCTGTCTGTATTTACAGTGATTTCATTAAACAAGCTTACCTACAAGCTTATCTACAACCTGCTCACTTTTAATATATATAAATGAATATCCACATTTTAGACCTAGGATCACAGGAAACTACTTTTGTTCCTAATGGAGAATAATGGAGATATGCCCCAAATCCACCAGCTGTTAAACAATATCTATAGATATTTATAAAATCTTACATAGTTATTTAGTATTTAAAAAGTACACTATTAGACCACAACGCGACAATACAGCAAAGCAACAGAGCGACAAATATTGAAAACATAATTTTTGGTTGTAAACAATTGTTTGTCTGATGTAAGGAAACCTCGCCACAACACGACATAACAATGTGACGAAGCAACAGATCTTATTTTCTAAATTGCCTTTTTTTGGTCTATTTACCAAATAATTTGCTAATCTATAAAAGCTGCTACACATTACAAATCGTACCCACGCAACGCCGGATGGCCCTGCTTGTTGAAAGATAAAAGGATAGGACTAGGTCCCACATTAGAAAATGAGAAATGGAACTAAATTTACAATTTGACCTTTGTTGATCATACTCCATCCCCCATCCACAAGGAATCCAATTGCCAGCCCCTAACAGAGAGGATACATTCAAAAATGTTGGCTCCATACTACAGTAGTGCCCTTTCACCCCTTGAGAGCCATATTGTGCTTAGTAAACAAAAATAGACACGAGTCGAGAACACACTTATGGTTTTGTGCCCATATAATCGCACCTTGCATTATGATCCCCATCATCTAAACTGCAAAGTTTATGTTGGCAATCTTGACAACAGGACACATTTAAAACAAGTTGTTGACTACTATGGTCCTTTACATAATGTGTGGGTGGCATTTATTTATGCTAAAGATCCCAGAGATGCAGCTAATGCAGGAATTAGATGCACAAACTATATGCGCGTGTCTTACTAGAGTGGAATTTTCCCAGGACATGTTTTATAAACCTCAACATAAACACAGATGTCTCTGTTCATCGAGAGACTGTAGACAGAAAGTAGTGTTGCATTGCATTTCATCCTAATTTATGATCACCTGGTTATCTACAAGTGATTGGAGAAAAATGTAGCAAATTTTTAAATTGGTATATTGATTCATGTACTTTTTGAAGAATATCTTTTATTTAAATTATAAATTGGCTACATGCAGCTGCCATAGTAACTGTTCTTAGAAGGTAACTGCTGAGACAGTGGCGTGAGATAAGAAGGCAAACCGACACTGATAGTTAATTGTTGTTTATTTGAAAGCAAACAATAAAGATTTCTTTGTATGTGTATGAACTTACTAGGAAAAAATGACAGGGAAATTAGTTCCTCTGTTAAAAAATCTGGTGAGGGTATATATACTGAGAAAAACATTTCTTTGTACATATTACCGCAAAAGAATTGTAAGCTGTAATGTTTCTTGAATGTCACAGCAGTCTCAGCTGTTTACTGTGAGGTGACAGCATTTATGTGATGGAGGTTCTGCTAGCCAAAATTAAGAGGAGCAGTGACTTCAGGCTTGCCTGGGGAAAGCATCTTCCACATCTAAGGCAGGGGCTGGCTGGCAATTTTTTTCCCTGGGGGTGAGACTCTACTCAGAAGCCTATTAGGTTAGTTTTAAAGGAAAAAAACTGCAGGTATCCTAGAATCCCAGCCCAAGGTAGCCCACTATGAGACCGGCCCTACCTCCCCAGGCCAGCCAGCCCCTGATCTAAGGGGCTCCCTCATGTGACTGAAGTGGAGAAGATTAAGATTGGGTACACTCTACAGTGTTTTCTGCAGATTATTGGGCCAATCAGACGATAAACGACTGATTGGCCTAATATCACAGTAGAGTGTACCCTGCAACGAGAAACGATAATTTTCTAAAAAATAAATAATTTGTGTTTTTGTTTAATGAATAATCTATCATTCCCAGGAGGTTTTTCAGTAAACTATAACATTGATAAAATTTGTGTTCAGTCTTTTCATTTTTTAGCACAGTTTGTTAAGAAATGTAGTGTGTGCACTTATGGTTAAAAAAAACCTGATATTGAATCATACATTAGATTATTGTCTATCTACCCAGATTATATTAATATTGTCTTTTCAATTTGAGAATACATTTTATTGCGACTGTTGACTCCTATGGGTTGCTCGTTACCATGTTTTTATTTATTTAGTTAGCATTTAGGATATCTGAATTGGTGTCAAGTATGTTATGCGCGTTTTGTTGCTATCCAACAACGATTGTCGAATCTCGATTTGTGTTCCAAAGCACAAAGTAA
Organism: Mixophyes fleayi; assembly: GCF_038048845.1. Classification (NCBI taxonomy): domain Eukaryota; kingdom Metazoa; phylum Chordata; class Amphibia; order Anura; family Limnodynastidae; genus Mixophyes; species Mixophyes fleayi. The sequence continues at coordinate 374,846,382 of NC_134402.1, forward strand.
TTTATTATCCAAAAGTAGCAGAATAATTCAAGCGAAATAATAATAAGTACAGCCGTTACTTATCGCAGGCGCTCTGGATCCAGTGAACAGTCATTCAGGTCTGAAGACTGTGGTCAAAGAAGACTGGTCACTAAGCCCAAAGCTCCTGCTTACATGCAGTCAGAAATACAGTAAAACAATGCAGATGGTGTGGCTAACTTCTATTGGTCCAGGCTTCAGGAAGGTCCAGGGTACTGCAGGTCATAGGCCAGTTCAAACCAAAATGTCCAAAGGTGAAGGTCATCTCTCCAGGGGATGTGCTCCGAATTTCCCGCCAAGACTCCAGGTTCAACTAGTCTATTAGCATTTTATAGTCAGTATCACTTTAAACATTTATACCCTAACATCACTAACTAGAGTATGCAATGTGCGATCTCTTCGGCGAATGAACTGGACAACTGCTGATGAATAGGAGATTAAAATGATACTAAACATAACACAGTTCCTGCAACCTGAACCTTGTGTTTCACTAAAATGCATATATCTTATCTTATTAAACATAAATACTACTATATCTCGACATAAATAACTATGTGTTGCAAGTACAATTAATGTGTACTATTTACAAGTGTGTGTATTCGTAAAAAAGTGAGTAAAATGTAAAACATTGTTATTGCCACGTGTTGCGGCTGGATACGCCCTTCCACGCCGTAGCGTGCTCTACGCATAATTTCAGACAAAGACAACCAAGTTTGCTCGATATTAATTGAAATTACTTTATCCAATTTGCTGACTTCGACAAGTATTAAGGCTTCACTATCAGGTGTAAAAAGTAACTGCGGTAAGTAAATGTATTCAGCAATAGGATTTGATTAATATTATTATAAAAAAATACCAAAAAGGTAGAGGTAATTAATCCAACTAGGTAAATATGGGAAGAATCAATTATGCTTAGACTGAATATTGTAAAATTAGACCACCCATTAAAGCTCGTTATTTGATCCATCAAGGTGGATCACATCTGACCAGTTATGAATTTGCTCGTCTGTGATGAAGTGGACAGGTGCAGCGTTAGAATGGGCTAAAGTCATCATATGTCGCCTAGCTCATATCAACTTTATGTTCCCTTACACAGAATTCCAAGTGTATAAGTTCTTTAGGATTTTCCTCTTACAGGCGTGTATATATGGAAGGCGCATGGTTAGGTATTGTAGAAATATTTTAGTGCATTTTTCTGCAGTGAGGTTAGATATTTTAATATTGGTTTGCAGTGCGCATTAAGCAGCCTTTTTGGTGGAAAGGCTCATCATCTTATTTATGTACTAAAAGCATACTTGCCAACTCTCCCGAAATTCCGGGTGGGTCTCACGGACTCCCAGGAGAGCATGGCAGTCTCCCGCATCTGCCCACTTCCTAGTGAAGTGGGCAGAATTAGGTCCAAAATGCAGCGATTCTCTGGAAATCACTGTAAAATGACGTTTGCGTCATTACGTCACAGGGCGGGGCCAACATTTTTGGAGCCCACACGCCCATCTCCCCCTGACAGCTCCTGGATGCCAACCAGAAGAAGTTGGCAAGTATGACTAAAAGGCTCTACAAGGGTTATCCTGAATATAGGACAGGGCAGACTCAGATTATAAATATGTTAAATATAGGCTTAGGTTGGAAAGCCTAAGAAAGAGACTGACCTGTTGATTTCTACGTAGTGGCAACGCATTGATGTCACAGCAGCTGAAATCACTGCAGTCTCAGTTATTTTAAACGCCATGAAATCCCATCTGTATCAAATACATTCATGACAGAAATATCTGGGAGGGGCTTCAGCTGACTGTTATGGAGTTGGGAGCTAATACATTCTTGGCAGAGCTCTAATAGAATTGCAGGCAGTGAACAATGCATTATACTTTTATTGACCGTATCTGAAAATTACTCATGGACAACAGCTAAACATATGCTTTAAAAGATGAATTTTTTACCTATTTGTATCTTTTGGTTAGATTGTATTCATGACAATTGGTTTGTACTTAGAGCTATTTATGGTTTATTGAATCTTGTTCAAATCTCCACTTCTTCAGTTCTGAGGGCGAGTGGACTCGCCCTCTACATATAGCGGTGTAGTTGTTACGAGCCATGGCGGTACTCACAGCCGCGGCGGCTTGCTCCTAGCGCCCTCTAGCATCCCGGCCCTCACCAGGTTGTCATTTCTGGAACCTGCCCGGTTGTTGCCAAGGCAGAGGACGGACGCCTCTTGTGTAGCGCCGCGTCCCGGCAATGTAGGAAGCCAGGAGTGCGCACGCAAATAGTTGCAGCCTGTGGGCTGATTAATGTAATTATTTCTGGCCTGTGTGAAATTCAGGGCTGAACCCTGATTGGTTGATCTAGATATTTAAGGCAGTGAGGACTGAGCCTCACTGCCGGTTATAGCTTTGCTGTCCCAGTCTTGCTGACCTGCTCCCTTTGCCTTGTTCCTGTCCTGTGGATACTTTGTTGGATCTCCCATGTATGACGCCTGCTTGGATTTTGACTCTGCCTGTTTTCTCATGACCCTGACCCTTCTGGCCTGTACCTCGGACCCTGCAACCTTGCCCATGACCCCGACCTCTGGCATGTTAACTGACTACCCTGCTTGCCTGTGACCCTTGACCTTGGCTATCGTTTTGACTACCCGCTGCTTTCTACCAGTCGCCTGGCCTGCCGCTGTGGTCCTGCAATATCAACCCACACTACATCTGGAGCTAAGTCCTGGGGGCATCTGTGTACCGGTGAGCGCATCTAGCTCTAAGGGAAAGGCGGCTGCTAAAGGTGAAACCTCCGTCCTCTAGTTTTGTGGGTTGGTGATCAGGCCAGCAGCCTAACAGTAGTAGAGGATTTTTTTTACTTTTGACTGCATGGTAGGATATTTAAATGACACTTTTCATTGAGAAAATACAGCCTCACTTATTTCTATTCATGTATGGCTTGCGAGTAGATAAGAAACTACATTTTCCAATTTGAGGTAATAAATCTTCCCAAATACTGAAGCTGTTGGGATACCTGATCACAGCTTTTATGTGTCAAGATAAATATTTTGCCACTATATCCAAAATAGAAACACTTATTATGAAATGCAGAAGTTTGTATTTACAGTACAAGCATGACTTTAAATAAAATGATTACTCACTCAAAATTACTTTGCTTCATACACTTATGTTCATTTTCTGTGCTTTTTTGTCCTTGCACAACCACTTCTTTACTGTATTTGCTCAACGTTAGAATGCCACCTTCTTCCTCTGTCCCACCTCTCCAAGCACAGACAGGCATTAGTGCCAGAACTGCACAACTCTGTATAGGAGCATGTGTGCGCATCCTCTTCCTGGTCATGTGTAAAGTGATTTCATGCAGGATATGCTGCGCAAACTGGTGTATGTCCCACTCTGTATCAACCCTTGAGTGGTTATATATCCTTTGACTGAGCAAAAGGATAGGAAAGTCTGGGTGCTGAGTACTTCAGGAGTACTTAGTAGCCACATCTTTAGGGAGAGTTTTTCAACACTGACACCACAGCTTTTAATTCACGTTACACTCTCTCATGCACCAATGCAGTCTGCTTATTGAGGCAGAGTGAACCAAGAACAGCGAGTCTAGAACTATGCAGTATGCAATACTGTCTCAGTATGTTTTGGACACCATGGCAAAAGTGAATGATTAGTACCTCTCTGTTAGGCTGCTGGCCTGATCACCAACCCACAGAACTAGATGACAGAGGTTTTCACAGTCAAGGTAGCAAGGTCCAAGGTACAGGCCAAAAGGGTCAGGGTCACGAGAAAACAGGCAGAGTCCAAAATCCAAGCAGGGGTCATACACGGGAAATCCAACAAATTATCCACAGGACAGGGTAAGCAAACAGGAACAGGTCAGCAAGACATGGTCTGAACGCTATAACCGGCAGTGAGGCTTCAGACCTCACTGCCTTAAATACTACTGGCAGCCAATCAGAGCCTAGCTCTGAAATCATCCACAGCCCCCTGCTTAATTAATGCCATGCTGTTTAATCAGCCCACAGGCTGGGACTTCTCCTGCACATGTGCATGGCTATTCAGTCTGCCCTAGCGCCTAAAGATAGTTTTCCGAATTTCCGGAAGTGACGTCTGGTCATCATAGCAACGGCCGGGACGCCAGGAAGAGGCACAAGAAGCGAGCCGCGGCGGCTGTGAGTACCGCTGCGGCTCATAACACTCTTTTTGGGACAGAAGTACTAATCGGTCATTTTGGCCATGGCTATCCACACAAAGTAATGGGGAGAAGTGTTGGTAGGGCATATCTGGGAATACTGGCCCACTTTGATCACTGGGGATATTGATGTGTGTCAAACTCTGGCCCATCCTGCACTCACAGGCACGGTCCATCGTCTGTTTTCTCTGTATTTTCCTACTGTAGAGCGCTGTCCCTTCCAATGCTTGCCATTTCTCCTATTTTGTACAAGGAGTCAATGCACATGATGATGTGGTGCAGTGACTCTTAGTAACTGATAGGCTGTTATTCTGATGTTGTGATGACCTTGTCATCTCACAGCACGTCCCCGGTCTATCATTGACTGGGAGCTGTTGCCTCAGCTGACTAGTCGCAGGAACTCCCTGTGTGAGGTAGGACAAGTGTCAGAAGGGAAAGTGAAAGTGCTTCCTGCTAGGGACTCCAGCTTCACTTCTGTCTGTCTGAGAAAGGTAAGCAAAAGGTGTGTGTGTGATGATAACGGGTCCAGCAAAGTGGGGAAATTAAAAACAGGTGTGGGGTAATGAAGTGAGTAATTAAAACGGGGGTGAGGTATTATTAGCACCAGGTGGGGTCAAATAATTGCTAGTATAATAGTAATTATAATAGTAATGTACAGATCATGTGCATACCATAACTGCAATGTATAGTTTCCTTAACATGGAAAACCTCAAATTCCCAATGTGTCTGATGAGATGGAGGGAAGTAGTAACTTGGTAGTGCTTGGCTCTTACTGCTGGCTAATAAAAGCTTAGCTTCCAAGTCTCAACTGTACTGAATAGGCTTTACTCATTATGCTGGCTATAGATGAACCAGGTGATAAACTCAGATTGCTCTTAAGCTGGGTACACACTACAGAAATTTCTACCAACTTTTTATGCTGAGCGATTTTACATGCGACCGATGGTCCGATCGCTCGGTCCATGGACTGCATACACACTAGCCTTGTTTAGGACAATAAAGGGAAGAGCGGACGTCCCTTTAGCGACTTTTTACAGCCATGTTGTCGTGAGCAATGATTTAAATTTCGTACACACTGCAGCGACATTTGCGGGAAATGTACGAGATACCAAATTAGCATAAAGGGGCAGAGCTTTCACTATAGCTAACTCCCAAAACAGCATAAAAACAGAAGGCTACACTGTCTCTTCATTCTTTCCTATTTGTAAACCTACAATTGCTACAGAAGAACAAGAACAAGCAACTGCACTTCTCCTGCTTGCTGTGGCAAGAAGACTGCTGGTACGGAACCAAAGAGAAAGAAGGAGAAAGAATAGGTCTTGTTGGAGCCAAGATTGGTTCAAGAGGAGAGACACGTTCTCTCATATGCCCCTGCTACAGGAGATACGGACAACAACCCAGATGATTTCAAGAATTTTCTCCGTATGAATGATTCAACTTTTCAGGAACTGCTCCAACTAGTAACCCCTCTCATCCAGAGGAAGAACACCCATTTAAGGAGACCCATACCGCCAGAGGAACGACTGGTGGCAACACTACGATTTTTGGCAACAGGGAGAACACTTTCAGATTTTAAATACAGTACGGCTATTTCACCCCAAGCTCTTGGCATGATAATACTTGACACCTGTGATGCTATCATCGAAGTTCTCAGTGACCAGTATATGAAGGTTGGTGAAAAGCAATAGTATTTATTGTGAAAATAGCGGTTTACATATTAACATATATAACATTGTAAAAATACATTTAACTTGGAATGTGCAATTCATAGATAGTTTGGACCAGAGCAATAGTTTCTAATTGTTGGTAGTGCAAAATTTCGCTTGTGTCCATACCAGATGTGTCGCCTGCGTAATGTGGCATCCTTCCTGATGGTAATGGCGTGGATGTCATACAAGGTTGAGACATGCCGCTTTGTCCACCCATGGTACCATGCTGCAACTGTGCTGTCTGAAATGTGTGTGCTTGTTTGTGTCTATGATTAGTTGTGCAAATAAATGTGTCCGGCCACAAATCTTCAGCGGTAGCCTTACACATGAGGTCGCACAGCAGCCGCTCCATTTCACCTTGTATGCGCTTGCTACTACTTCTCATTTTGCTAGCTATTGTTGCTGCAAGCAAATCAAATGTGTCCTGTTCCTTTCTTTGTGTTATCAGACTGTTAGCGCAATCAATCATCTTTTCTGCTAGTGCATCAGTTTCTTGTATTTCATTTATTCTGCATCTCTGTCGCTTCTGATTTTTTTTTGCTGGGGTATCAGCTTGGGTCACATCTTGCCTGTCAGCAGTTAGCTGGCTTTCACGTGGAGTGCTATTAATTGTTGTAGCATCCTGGTCTTCAACTTCCAGCAAGAGCCCATCAGACAGTAGTGCAGGCTGAAACAGAGCAAACGAATGAGGGAATGCAATTGCATGCATGTTCAAATGTAAACTATTTACACATCTTTATGTTTCAGTTTCCATCGACAGAGGAAGACTGGAAAGTGATAGCGGAAGATTTTGAGAGACTATGGAATTTCCCAAATTGCAGTGGTGCTATTGATGGCAAACATGTCCGAATCATGCCACCATCAAACAGTGGATCTTTCTACTATAACTACAAAGGGTTTTTTAGCATTATTTTAATGGCCATAGTAGATGCGAACTATGAATTCCTATTTGTGGACATTGGAAAAAATGGAAAAGTCTCAGATGGTGGTGCATTGGAGCATACCACCTTCCATAAAAAACTACAAAACAATGCCCTAAACCTTCCATCGCGGAGTAGCACAAAATATGGACTAAACTTTGTGTTCGTGGCAGATGACGCCTTTGCATTACACAACAATGTTTTAAAACCGTCCGCTCAAAGAAATATGACCATTGAAAGGCATATATTTAATTACAGACTGTCACGTGCTCGGTGTGTAGTTGAAAATGCCTTTGGGATTCTAAACAACAGGTTCCGAGTTTTTCATTCTACAATAAACCTGCGTTTAGACAAAGTCGACAAAGTAGTGATGGCCTGTTGTGTTCTGCATAACTTTCTGCGGCGTAAAAGCAACAGTGGACGTACCACACAGGTCAATGTGGAAAGTAATGCCGAGAACATGGAGGTAGTGGGCTTGACACCATTAGAGTGTGGACACTCTAAAAACAGTAGTGCATTGGCAAAATTAAATTGTGAGGCGTACCTTACGTATTTCAACGGTGATGGTGTCGTGCCATGACAGAAAGATTGCTTATGACTGTTTATATACATGTTATAAATTGTTATTGTGTTGTTGATTGTTTGAACTTGAATAAATCTGTTACATGGCAACATCATAATGTACTGTACTTACTGTGCCGATTGCAGGTATATTATATGCCTGCTCTACCTCTGTGGATGAACTGCTGTCTGTGGGCATGCTGCTAGTGGATGTACGTGGTGTTTCTTGGTCCCTCACAAAGTGTAACATATCAAAGTACCATATCTTTGGCACATACACGTCTTCAGCTGCAGCTCCAGATTTTTTTGCTGCTTCCACTTTATTTAATTCTTTTTTAAACACAGTCCTAAGGTTCTGGATCTTGCTTTTTGCCCATTCAACAGTTGCTCCAGGGTGATATGGCAGACATCATTTTACAAGCTCTTGCATCGCCATGTTTCGCATCATTCTGTTAGAATACTCTTTGGATTTGGCTTTCCGCAAACATGGGTGAGCCCTGTAGGTCTCAATAAAATCCTTCATTAGGTCAGCATTTCTTTCGTAAGCCATTGTGTTCTGTTTGGGTATAATAAAAAGAAACATAAGTCCCATCTGTGCTGTACAATAAACCAATGCAAGTACACATGTGTGCACCAATCACAAAGAACTTACCGTATATGTGAACGAATGTACAGCTCCGAAGAATCGTAAAATGCCTTTATATGTAATGGTCATGAATGGGTTACAGTTATAGAAAAAAAAATCGATACACAAGGTTATTATACATGAATAGGCTTCACCCACAATGCTCCGTTCTCTAAACAAACGCCCATGTCTGAGTGTATAAAATTATAGAGGAACCTGTCTGGCGCCGAGGAACGTGAGAAGATGGCGAATGAAGAGAAGGTGTTAGTGGGGGTTGAGGCAATGGAGACGGAGACGCAGTCACAAATGGTGCTGGAAGGGCCAACAAATGTTGGAAAAGTTAAGGTGGGGGATGGAGATGCTCAAGAAGAATGTACTGCAGGTAAAAGAGCAAAGTCAATGAGCCCAAGAGAGATGGAGATGATGGTAAAAGTACTGGACCAGTACGACTACGATTGTCAAAAGCGAAAATACAGAAAAGTGAATAATAGAAAAGAATTGATAATGCAACAACTACTGCGATTACTGAAGGAAAAACTTGGAAATAAAATAAATAAATTCCAAGTCCAGAAGAGGTGGTCGGACCTTAAAAATAAAGAGGCAAGGAGACTAGAGCGAATACGTAAAAACATAAAAAAAAGTGAGTAGCCCGTGTAGTCGTGTAGTGTACCTGTTTGAAGGACTTATGTATTTCATTCTACTGTCACATAAACCAATGCAAACGTATGATTATTGTTTTGTCAGAAGCAAGAATTAACGGTGACAAGGCCATTGTAGATACCATTGATTTAATAACACCTGTTATAAAACAAGAAAAAATAAATGTGCCAGAGGGACCACAACACAAACTGATCTTGAGTAGTGTGCAAGGTGAGCACATTTCAGGTGTTGGAATAAAACTTGTATTAACTTTATTACAGATATAGAAACTAAGTGGTAAAACATTTTTATTTTCTTGCTTCATAGATACCATCGTCATATCCGATGAAAGTTCGGAAGAAGAAAAAAATGTTGCCAAGCTCAACGATTATTTTAAAGAAATGAACGGAAATATTGCCAACATTAAGAAAAAAATAGAAAACCTTGATAATACTTTTGATGACATGTATATGCTGTTTGCAGCTGTTGTGCCACAAACCAGTAGCACCCTTTCACTGTAATACTAATTTTTTTTTTACATTTCATATTGTACTATACAAATTTTATATTGTTATTTTTTTTACCTGCAATAAAACTGTTGCATTAACACTGTGTGGTTTATTCAGAGTATTTTATAAATATTATTTAATAAAGGTTAATATGACTTAATAAAGTTTAAAAACTATGAAAGTTATAAAGGTTATATAAGAAATGATTGCCAACATACATGCAAAGGGTAATAACACACATGCTTTATACACGTGTAACGGTCTGCAGCCAGACAGGTGCAATACACATCGATACAAAACACAAGTCTGTGATGTGCGGATTCTGCATCACGTGGGATTTGGATTGACATAAAAAATTAACATACACACGCCCCCCAGGTCGAGGAAGTATCGGATTGTCGTGGATCGGTCGGAAGTTTATACACACTACACAGCGGAAACAAGATTGGAAATATTAAACGGTACGACCAACCAAATGAGGCGACTGTACACACTGACCCGACTTTTGAACGAGCGGTCGTATATCAGCTGTTTGAGCCGATTATTGGACGAAAACAGTGTAGTGTGCACCCAGCTTTACACAGAAAGTGTTCTGGCCTTATCTATGAATACTATCTATAAATACAACACTAGCAGCTCTGAGAAATGTATTCGTGAGTGAAGTGGCAGAATCCCCTGAATATGGATAGATTTAGATGTATATGTGTGTGGATGTGTATCTATACATATATATATATATATATATATATATATATATATATATATATATATATATATATTTATATATTATTGACAGATATTTGCATAACAATGCATCTAGTTTAAATGTAAGCGGTTGGATGACATATTTGTGATTTACACTTACATGTTTTGTAATGGTTTAGAGGGATCTTCCACAGCTAATAGCAAGCTGACAGGGTATGTCTGCAGTGAGAGCAATCAGGCAGAGCACCTGATGAGAACTCCTTTATAAAGGCAAGGTGAATGTATCACCTGTCTATTAAGCTAGGACTGTGGGAGGAGTTTAAACTATTTAAACCTGTCTTTTTCATTGTTCATGTGTGATTGATGCTAGTGTCGGGTGTCTAGGGAACTGGTCTCTGTTAATTTAGCATTAGGGTCACAAGAAAGTGCGTGCAACTTGTGAAAGGCACGCCAAGCAAACAATGCTGACACAGGTATGCTAAACCACTTTGCTGTAGTTCATTCAGGAATGTCAGGATGGTAGAAACAGCAACTCTTGTAGTTCCAGCAAATCACAAAAACAAACCAAAGTATTTACAATTCCATGCTACCCTGCTACTAGCTAGACACACAGTCCTCTCACTAATCATTGGCCACTGGCTTGCATCTATTGCCCTGTCCACAACACAAGTTCAGCTATTTAAGCCTCCTCCCAAGCACTAACTTGCTTAGCCCTTAATTAGTCACACCCATATGCTCCATCTGTGATTCTGTGCTCTGTGTGTGGGGAAGTGGATAAGACAAAAAGGGCCTCTGTTAAGACAACAATATGATGATGCCTAGGATTAGAAAAGGCAATATGACACTCGGGCAGTAATCTGTTCTTTCAACCCAGGCGACAAAGTATTAGTTCTTGTTCCCACCCAGGAAAAGTAAGATCTTTGCACACTGGCAGGGACCTTCTGAGGTCATAAAGGCGGTTGGCCCAGTGAACTATAGAGTCCACCAGCTGGGTAGAAGGCAGGAGAGACTAATAACACAGTGGCCGAAGTGGAAATTTAGAAGTGGCGTTATGAAAAATGTAATGGGCATGTAAGTGAAAGGAATTAGATGTTCTTTACAATGATGGTAGTAGGAGAAGTGACAGTATGGTATACCACCATATGCACCCCCATTTTGACCTCTATATAGTGTGACACTGGCACCCTTATGGTGATTCATACACGGACAACTTTGTGCTTGAAATAAACGGTACATGTATTGTTATATCACAATAAACAGCATATACATTGTTAGGATGACACCAGGGGCAACCTATCACTGGCTTGTGTCAGTTTCCCTCTCTGGTCACTGGCCACTAGCTGGCATCCGGCGCCATGCACAAATGCACTGTACAGGTTATTATAGTTGAGACTCCTCTCCCACAGCCTTAGCTTGATAGTCAGGTGACACTGTCACCTTGCCTTTAAAAGGAAATCTTGAGTGCTCTGTAATTCCTGTTCACTACAGACACACCCTGTCACCTTTGCTGTTGCTGTGGAAAAGACACTTTCAAAGCATGTAAGTTAAAGATATTCCATACTTTTACTTTGTCACACATGTCAAATATGTAACTGTAGGGAGTGATAATTGATTAACCTCTATTGAAGGTTTTTATCTGCGCGGTCACTGTAAAGCTTGCAATTTTATGCATAGAGATTACCCCCTTTTTGCAACTACTGCGATTATTACTATATAGTCTCTAAGTTTTACTTGGAGCGAATGAGATTGAAAAAATGACATCTATTGTATGCATATGAGTATAATTAATATATCCCCCAGAAAAAGTATACTCAAAACACTTATCCTATAATAAAATATGTACCAGCATTGGGGAGGAGGAATGAGGTGGTTATTTTATTATCGATGTGGGTTAATATAATTGTTTTATTTATTGATGTATTTTACATTGATAATGGTTATTAATCTTTTTTAAAAAACAAAACTTTATGTCAATTTGTGTACATGACAAATGGTGATGCAAATATTAGATGATATTCATTGGTTAGTGAAACTGTGTTGCCCTATAAGAAATCGTCTAATGCATTTTGGACATACTCCTCCTGACAAAGTCACTGAGATGAAACGTGTAGAGGGAGTAGAGGCCGGATATTGATTGTGAGAGCTGCTCGGACCTGAATCCGAGATGAAAGAGTTATCCGACTTGTGATCTTGATATGCTGTATATTATTTTTATCTCTGTTATGTGCATTATTGTATGTTTTAAGAAATAAAACTTTTTATCTTGGATGATACACTGTTTAACATTTTAGATTTCTGCCTTTCCCGTGAGATCGGGTTCTGGAAGGAGTGGATGCGTGGGATCTGTTGGTGTGGGTGACTGTGTGGAAAAATAAAACCGGTCTGGACATTGATAAGCACAATTGCTATAATTGAGACTATACTGATTTCAGTAGCTGAATGCAATTTATCATGGTGCGCACTGTGCACTATTGTATTCTTATTAGATATTCTGTATTAAAAAGTGTATCTAGCAAATTATTGTACATAGTATAGAGGTTATGTTTGTACATTTAACCTCTAAAAAAACTAATTTAAAGATGTGCTTCACATAAGAAAAAAACACACAAAGAAAGGAAATTGGTTTGCTAACTTAGCCCTCATTGTTTGAAAATCTCACTTTTACTTTTCAGTAACATGTTACAAAGACTAGTTAGAGCAAGAAAATCATCAACCGAAATAAAATAAATGCTCAGCAATCACATCTCAACAATCTATTAATAATTGATGTAAGTTAAAGTGTAAATGTCACTGTTCTATAGAAATTAATGGCTTAAATAGATTGCATGGTTTAAGGTGTCAAATTTAGTTTTTGTTGTTTTTTCCATGAAAACATGGCCACCACGTAACAGAATGACTGCCCGAAAATGGTAAATAGCTGAACGTTAGTCGATGCATACACTGTTTTTTTAATTCAAAATAAAACTAGGGGAAAAAGCTTAAAAGTTACAGAGACTACAGATGTTTTCAGAGTGCCAAATAGTCAAAAGTAGATGAAAAGTCATTCTCATTGTATAAACTACATAAAACACAATTTCAGTCTTTGATGAATAGATGAATAGACTCCCTCGTTTGGTTACAGTACAACTCCTATTATTGTATTGTTCCCCATGGAGTTCTTTATTGAGTGCAGTAGCATTAATGACACCTACAGGATATAAAAACAGGGTAACTAAAAAGCATGGCAAAATTTACAAATACAATTAAAAGAAAAGTTCAGTTATATTTAAGTTTATTCAACATATCAAATTGTATACTGATGATACTTGTCATTTAATTAAAAATAACCCTTGCAAACCTGGACAAACAGGGTTATAAAGGGAAAGGTAGTATGAATATTAGATAAGTATATATATTGATTGTTTTTATTTAACACATGATTGCATGCACCTGTGTAGAAATGATCCCACTTTTAGTATATACTAATAATGCTACTGCTAGAAATAGCAAATTAAGACAATATAGAACTTGCTGCTATGCCAATTTATTTATTTCGTTGTGCAGTTCTTACAGAAGGAGATTACAGCTCACTTAATACATTGTAAATAGCATGCGGCATTGATGTCATTAGCAGTGCAATAATGACTTGTTAAGTCAAATATTCAAACTCTATTTTATGTTATACTTTTTTAAAGCTTTTTCACAGCAGTGCTAAGGAATAATGTTTCAATGCCGAAGCATAGTTAAATATTTATTTTTATTACACAACCACTTTAAGACATTTATATATTTTTTGCAGTAGCAAACACCAGAAAATGTTTATATTAATCCTAATGCTAAAAAGCAAAGTATACTAGCTTGAACAAGCTCTTAGTAATGTTCGTAATAAGGAGTTGCTGTGCAATATATGTTGGTAATTCACCATTTCAATTGAATAGTTTACTATCCAATCCAATATTCTGTTACATATCAATTTAAAGGGGTTTTCTACTTTATTTATACCCCTTCCCCTCCCAATAAAAGTATTTTTAGCTTTCTTTAGCAGGGTCATGGTGCTCACATATAGCCGGGACCTCTGCCGATCACCTGTGTTGTTTGGTTCTCTTAATATCGGTAGAGATCCAACCAGTGGCGGATCCAGGGCAGCGGGACAGCACATTATCACTGCCGAATGGACCTGCACATACTGTGCAGCCGCCGGCAGCCTTAGAAGTTAGAAAGGGGGTGGGGCCTAAATCACCCCCCCTATATCGCCCGGGGTAGAAAAAAATTCTAGATCCGCCCCTGGATCCAACACATTAGTTCTAAAGGCTTTCAGCTGAATCTGGCGCATGCGTGAGAGCTAAGCCGTGCCGCTGATTACTGACTGAGTTTCTGGCTATATGTGAATGCCAGGTTCAATATGGCATATTAGCAAAGTTCTATTAAGGGGAAGGTTGAAGATTAAATAATCTTAAATAAATGAAGTGGAACACCCTTTTAAGTGAATATTATATTTATCAAACAAGAAATGTAAAGCAACAGTAATTTAACATTGTGACATGTTGCTTTTAAATATCTCATTTGTTCAATGCTTCTGTTTAAGACTCTTTATATTAGTTCAACTTATTCATGATCACAAAATGCTGAACAGAAAATGGAAAATTGTGGCTATGTCTTTTTTTATTTCATGTGTCATTTGTCCTTGTCTAGAAAGATTGTATATAAGATTGTACATAATATATAAAAGATTAATAGCCACCTCTTTTGTCATTGTTGCCTAGCGCATAAATATATTGTTTTACAAGGTAAGTGCTCCATTTCTTTCATTATTTAACAGACTTCCTTATCAGGGAAATAATACACAGTTATAAGGTATGATCGCTGTGTGGATTGTAGTCTACAATTGTATTACATATAATGACAACTTAAGAGTTTCTGTGGGGATATGATTCAGTGGTGCCCAGTTGTAACAGTTTATTTTCATCTCGTTTTTCTATTATTATCCTACATGTGTTGCTTTATCATTCCAAAGGAGTAAGAATGCTACAGTTGATCTGTTATTGCATTCTGTATTTCTGAATTTTAAAATATATTATCTAGGATGAAAAGGCAGTTTGGTAGCACAATTTATGGTTTGGAATTAAAAGGGAGATTCTAAATATAATGGAATGGGTGTCCAATGTAGCACAGGTTTACATTTTTTGACCCCTTTGGCAATCCTGCTCCCCTTTGTACACCATTGTCTCAGCACTCCATGACTCAACCTCCAACACATTTGATTTGTATAAAAGATATAAAAGTATTATACTGGTGACTAGAAATTTATATTTTTCCTGGCAGACATATGTGCCGCAGCACACTCAGAAGTAAATGCATGCATGTAAATTGCTATAGAAGGGAGCAGCCTATCATCACTACAATTCCACCTTCTAACCCTAGGTTGTCTTTTCACAACACTTGGCATAGTCATGTGGCAAACCACTCAGCAGTATAGGATAGAGGTGCCAGGGCGCTACATCCAAGGTCTGTGTAGCTGCCCCACCTCAGAAACTCTGCCCCTAGACCCTCATACTTTTTACTTTGTGATGAGCAAATGGGGGTAGGGGAAGCAACATATTCTGCTTGTGTCTGAATAGATGTGTGGAGCTGGGCCGGGCGTCATATCCCAGTGCTACACTCCCAGACCATTACAAGTATGTAGTAGTTGGCTGCTTCTCCATGTCTGCAGCCAGTGCCTAGTGTGAGAGTGCCACGGAGAGATTAAAAAATACTGAATGAGTGACATTACACTGGCCCAGGCTATAGCCATACCTGGGAACTCTCAGGTGTGCATCCTCATACTACAGCTTTTTAGGTATGTCTCAGAGTCCCTATTTAGGGCCTCAATTAGAGTAGGCCACAATTTTGCATCCAGAATATAGGCATATACCTATGGGGCTAGTTTCACATTATAACAAAGGTACCTCACTCTGCGGGCCTATCTGTTTTTCTATGACCAGTCCAGCTTGACATAGCCTGGGCTGTTTGCTGCTTTTGCAGGAGATCACCACACACTCGTTTGCCTCCTTCTTTACTAATGTAACCCCCTGTCACTGTGTGTAGTGTGGGATGCAATGGTTACACAGTGCACCTCTTTCTCAAGCCCTGGCTACATGAGGGGCATGGGTGTAAATGACCAGGGGGTCCCTGCACATGCAGGTGTTTCTTTATGAGTAGTGGGACACAGGTGATGTCACTTTGTGGTGCAGTGCAATAATTCATAAGTCACAATAATTTGGGCTCCGGATCATCTCTATCACAAACTGAACTCTTTATTTACACTCCTCTTCCTCTAGCACAATAATCATAATGGTTGCAGCGATAAAAAAATATATACAGCTCCTTACTCCAGCACAGTTCTTAATGAGCAATATGAATATGGTTGCAAGTACTCTCTGCACACGTCTTAATGTTATCTAGATGTAACTCTCAACTGCAGCTCACCCCTCTGTGGGGATGATTTCTCCTTTGGACTCTGACACTTTAATCTGTGTATGCACAGCCCCTGGCTCTGATACTTCAGCTACCATGCCTCTTGCAGCCACACTCAGTCTAGGATCTCCTCCATGCAAAATGTCCCCCTCTCTCTTGGGGATCTCCTTAGTGATATGCTCTTCTCCAGCATCACTGGGATTAGGAACTCCTCCCCTCTGTATATGCAGCCACACTGCATTTCTCTTTTGGGGTCATCCCCCTTATTGGCTCCCCCACTGTTACTTAGGGCAGCTGTTCCCAAAGTGTGCGCCGCGGCTCCCAGGGGTTTTGGCATGCTGTAGAGGGGTGCCGTGGCCAAGAAAAAAAAACCACACCTGACATTCAGTGAGAAGCGGCAGGAGTGAGGAGAATGCTGGGTCCCAGGCGCCGCCGGATTGGTAATAGGACAGAAGAAAAAAACAGAAGAAATTGAAGAAAGAAGGCCAAGTATTGTAAGTAAAGAAACGGAAGGGAAATAGGGATAGGAAACAGCAATGGAGGGGCAAAAGAATGAAGGAGGGGACAGAGTGAGGAGGATGAAGAGGGGTAGAGTGAGGATGAAAGGGGCAGAGTGTGGATGAAAGAGGGCACAGAGTATGTGGATGAAGGAGGCCACAGAGTATGTGGATGAAGGAGGGCACAGAGTGTGTGGATGAAGGGGGGCACAAAGTGTGTGGATGAAGGAGGGAACAGAGTGAGGATGAAGGCGCATATTGTGATCATGAAGGGGCACAGTGTAATGATTTTTGTACATGCTATTGTTTTATTTTGTTGATCTTATTCCTCTGAATATTAGCTGTAAATTATTCTTTGACAGAAATAAATTTGAAAGAAATATATAAAAATGTTCTTTTTCCTTGGATTTATGTGTATTATTTTTGCAAACAACTTACTAAGTATTTCTGTCCTGACCTAAATACTTATTACGTTATTTTGAAATAAAGGGAAGAGCGGACGTCCCTTTAGCGACTTTTTACAGCCATGTTGTCGTGAGCAATGACTGTAATTTCGTACCCACTGTTGTGGATCGGTCGGAATTTTATACACACTACACAACGGAAATGAGATTGGAACGAAAATATTAAATGGTACGACCAACCAAATGATGCGACAATCGTCCATTTGGGCAGACTTTCGACCATCGTGTCACTACACACACTGACCCGACTTTTGAACGAGCGGTCGTATGTCGGCTGATTGAGCCGATTATTGGACGAAAACCGTGTAGTATGTACCCAGCTTAACAGACTGGGCAGGGTTATTACCATAGCAACCAGCTTGTGTCACTTTTCACAAACGCCTAACTTGCCCTCTAGGTGACCCGTTTTGTATTCACTGGGGTGCAGGGTTTACTAAAACACTTTTAGGGGCGTTACACTAAATAAATTATTATTCTCTTTTTTGAACAATAAAGTGCTAATGGTGTTGTAACAGTTGACTATACTGGAAATAGATCCCTAGGTTCTGCTGAACATCTCTAGGCCCACCCACGGGCGCGGAGTCTAACAGGTAGGTGGTTTTCACCAGGAACCACCGCAAGGAAGTATGGTCTTAGCAGCACCGAACCTGCAGATTGCGGTCCCATGAGTGAGTGAACAGCAGAACGATCCAGGTGATGCAGCAAGTAAAGCTGAAACCCACAGTAAGTGGTAGAGACACAGGAACAATAATAATATATGCTGATGGTCACTGAGGGAAAGGGAAAAGAGGAGAAAAGTGTTCAACAGCTGATAAGTCACTGGAGTAGTAGGTGCTCTGCAAGGTAGCGATGAGAGAACCAAAGCTGTCACAATGGTGTACTCAGGATTGGTAATAGAGATACTGGAGCAGCGATAGTTCAACACAGGCCACGAGCTGAGAGCAGACTGAAGTAGCGGAGGTAACTCAGAGCAACAGCTGATGAGTCACAGACGTGGTAGCGGCTCTGAGTGGTAGCGATGAGAGAACCGAGGCTGTCATGATGAAGTACTCTAGAGATGGTAATAGAGGTACTGGAACAGCGATAGTTCAACACAGGCCACGAGCTGAGAGCAGACTGAAATGCACGCAATCCACAAGGAGGACAGGAACCAGAACCACAGGCTGCAGGAAGTGAGCTTGAAGGACAGGCATCAGACAGGTGAATCCAGGAGGTTTAAATAGTGCTCAAATAACACTTAGCAATGAAACAATGAAAAAGAGGGAGGAGGTCCTGAAGTGCAACAGACCTTGCACCTGCGCAGATCTGACAGCAGCTGAATGAATGGAGTGAGTCTGGCGCTAGAACATGCCAGTTTCCAGATCAATGAGATGCAGGTAACGAGACAGGTACCTGTTTGTGGGACCGGAACGTGACAGGTGTCATCCTTATTAGCATATATCTTTACACCATGCCTTCGGTAGCCGCAACAGATAACCTATAGCTAGGCCGAATCTTAAGGGAGCATACTATATTTACCAGTGCCGGATTAAGGGAATGGAGGCCCCCTGGGCTAAGGGGGCCTCCATTCCCCCGTGAGGGCCCCCCCGTGATCCGAGCTGCCCATGAGATCTCCTCAGTAAGGAGACTACAGCGCGCCGGGGAAGGACTGCAGGGAAAGTGCTCAGCCCCCGATCAATACTGCTGCTGAGCACTTTCAAGGGCCCCCTGGATGCCATAGGCCCCTGGGCTGTAGCCCAGTTAGCCCTATGGTTAATCCGGGCCTGATATTTACGTCTGCATGCCGCTACTGTACATAACTTACGCTTGCAAACCAAGTTTAGGCATAGGTGGCCAAAAGTGTAAGTTGTTTCACAGCTTTACTTACGAGCAAATGAGATCCTTATTGTTTATCTCTAATTTTCTTCTGTTAGATATATTTTTTGTTTGCAGATACAAATTGCGATGTTTCTGCTTATTTCACCTGTATTATCTTTATTTTACTTACTATAAAAACTGATTGTATGTAAGCACTGTACATTAAGATCATGCTGATTTAAATTTAATGTAAATTTTTTTTTTCTTAAAACACATTTTTATTAATGATAAATCCAAAACACGCAAAAGCCAACATTTTACCTTAAATTACCTTTTGTCTCGTTTTCAGATCTGACTTTGGTGTGAGAAACCAAATCAAGACTCAGTTCGACTCTGTACCCCAAAATTCAGATCTGTCGGATTTGTTCCACTCCGAACTGCTCATCTCTACTATAAACTATTGTTTTAGGACCACAGATTCAGAATATTGATCTTTTTCTCTTCAGATCAGTGGTATCTGCTTTACACTGTAAAGTGTTTCAGGTTCAGCTTCTTTTGAAAATGTCATTGCTTATATGGTATATACATGAAACCCTGCAGTGTATGACTAAATGGATCCGTAGTTATCTCCCTCCTACCATTTGTTTTCTGGGGATTAGATGTATCACTGAAGAACCATATAGCTAGATTTAATTATATTAATAGCATATTAAACAAAGATTTAGGCGTATCAGAATCTAAAATTAGTGCAAAGTTCTTTCCTCAGCAACACTGCAAACAATTAACTATTATCAAAAGAATTGAAGATAGATGACAAGTTTTTGGGCATGCCCAGTCCTACAACCCCTGTGTTTAGAGGTTTTCCAGTTGTTGGTAAAGGTTTTTAGATATCCTACAACTCCTTCCCCAGAGCTTGCTTTGTTACATCATTATCCCCCCTCTGTTCCCTCCTGGGACAGGTACGTGATGGGCCAAGTGCTCATTGCAACCAGAGCTGCTATAGCTCAGGCCTGGAAACAACTGTCTCCCCTGTCTTTGGCTAAGGTGATATCTAAAATGAACTTCAGCTTTGAGATGGAGACCCTAGGAGTTCCGTATTCCATGGCAGCTACTTCCCCATTAGTGAAATGGCGTAGCTGGCATAATTACGTCACAGACGGAGGTGGGGCCCCATCCCAGTCCCCCCATAGGCTGGATATCTCAGACTCAGTGGCTCGTGCCTTGATCTAAGAAATATTTGCTTTTGGGCCTAGGTACAAGGATGGAATGGACTAGTCTCAGTTTTGTAAAGTTAAAGTGACTTATTGTCACGGGCACTAGGAGTCTTTATCCAGGGATCACCAGATGGTAGGCTTACCAGAGCAATGTAGATGGTAATAGAGTACTCTGGTAGCTGGGTGATCACGGAACATGAAATGATGGCCGATGAGATGCTCAGGAAAGTCTATGACTAGCAACACTGGTAATAATGAGGTAATAATACACAAGGAACTGTATGGACAAGGACACGTGAAGGTAGTCCGTGGTCTGCGATAGCAAGTTGTACCACTGCTATAGTGAGGAGGAATGTCCAACAGAAACAAGGAGGTGATGAGAGTCAGCGGTCTGCGGGTAGCAAGTTGTACCGCTGTCTGAGTGAAGGAATGGAATCCAAGTGGAGGTATCCAGGTAGTCAGTGGTCTGCGGTAGCAAGTTGTACCACTGCTATGTGAGAGGATGATGGAACAGGTGATACCGGAAACAGGGATCAGTGGTCTGACATCAGCAAGTTGTACCACTGAATATATATGTGAGGAGGTGCACAGGGGAAGACTGCAACACAGGAGATACACAGGCACCTTATACACGATCCACAGTAATATGCACAATATAGATATATATATGGATATAAATGACTGAGCAGGTCTGCAATCTAGAAAGTCTCTTGAAGTAGTCCAGCACAATGATAACACAGTCAATGATGGCAATAGACTCAGCGGATAGCAGACTCCAGAGAGAACCAAACACAGTCCAGCAAGATATGCAATACACAGCACAGTCAATGAGAAGTATGCATACCGTGGTTCAGCAGTAGCAGTCAGATGAGATTGCAGCGGTACCTGAGCGGCTGGAGGCCGACTGGATAGGAAGTCCCTGGATAGGTGAGGCAGCGGTCTAGCAGGTGCAGCGCACAGGTGAGTAGACCGACAGGGACACGAATCCACAGGAGTCAGCAACACGTGGAACTGGACTCATAGGGGACCCAGGAGAATGGAGATGATCCAGCAGAGGGTAGTAGATGAGATACAAATCCAATGCTGACAGGAGGGTAGAGACCAGTGGAACACGTGACGGCGTGGAGAGTGGATCAGCAGGAGATGGACGATAGCGCTGACCACAGCGGCAGGGCTCAGCGGCACACGGAGGTAACCAGTAGCAACCACAGGAACCAACAGCGATGGGAAACAGGAGTGCAGCGCAGGGCAGGAGCTGTTGATCACGAAGTGTAGCGGATGGTCATGAAAGCGGCAGTCTCGAGGAAGTCACAGCAAAGATGAGATGAGACAGTAGTGCACGGAGGCAGCGGATAGTAATCAGCTGACAGTCACGATGTTGAACACAGGCGAGTTGCAAGCAGGAGACTGTAGTGCACGGAGGCAGCGGATAGTAGCCAGCTGGCAGTCACGATGATGAACACAGGCGAGTTGCAAGCAGGAGACCGTAGTGCACGGAGGCGGCGGATAGCAATGAGCAAACAGTCACATTGATATAAAATAACGTTGAAGTGGTTTAGAAGACTGTAGTGCACGGAGGCAGCGGATAGGAATCCGCAAACAGTCCTGATGATACAGTTGATGGTAGAAGTGGTTTAGAAGACTGTAGTGCACGGAGGCAGCGGATAGGAATCAGCAAACAGTCCTGATGATATAGTTGATGGTAGAAGTGGTATGGAAACCACAGGAATAGAAGTGGTTTGGAAACCACAGGAATCAGCAGCGCTGAATACACGAGGAATACAGGAACACCTTCAGAGACTCATGAGGAATGAGACTCCAAGATCAGGCCACGTGGTGTTGACCACAGGTGCTTAATATAGGGAGGTTGCCTGATCTGCCAATTGAGTTAAAGGGGTATACACTGAAGTATAGAAAAGGGCTGCGCATGCGCAGACCCTCAGGATGGTGGACGACCACGGTTCCTAAATGTCCGGGAAGAGGCACTCACGGTCCGGTGAGTGACACTTATGTTTAGAGTGCCAATCTTTAGTTTTACTTGTCAACTGACTATAATTATATTTAAATACTACAAAGTGATACATGTCTAGATTGCTGGTGTTTTATCTTTATCTTAGAAAATTCAATAAACTTTATTTCAGTTAAAAAAAAAAAAAAAAAGATAGATGACAAGGATTAATAAACATACACATCCTCTGATTAGAAACACAGGTTATAAAACACAGCCTACAATAAAAAGTCATTATCAAAACTGTCACAATGCGGTAACATATGGTGGATACAAGGAGGAATTTAATGTTTGGCATTTCAGATCTAGACAAGATGTCATAAGGCCAAAATTTCATCTTCCAAGGAGATTGAATAAGTGTAAATGCTTTATAAATGTTAAAAACTAATATCAAAATGATGAATAGTGAAGGCCCATTTTGCCATTGGCTAACGTTAGGAGCAGACTTATTTAGCAGTTGATCTGGCTGGGAGTTAGCTGGGTGGTTGGCCCCTCCAAAGTGTCAGGTTCCACAGTGCCATACATTATGTAGCAGCCAGTTTTCACATACAATATAGGTATTTTTTTTAAACAAACCCAAACACTTATTCAGCTACTCCTGCCATATACATGAATATCATGTGTTAGTGTTTTACCTAGTGTCTGAGCATGTTAGATAGTCCAGAAGCAATGTGTTTATTTTAATAACCCTCCGTTTCTTTTCCTACACACAGGGCCTGATTCATCTTTGGACGTAAGTCCCTTTGTGTGCTGCATCTTGCGTGAAATAGCTCCCTTTGCCCATGCTCACAAACTGA
The DNA here is from genome assembly GCF_038048845.1 of Mixophyes fleayi. Taxonomy (NCBI): domain Eukaryota; kingdom Metazoa; phylum Chordata; class Amphibia; order Anura; family Limnodynastidae; genus Mixophyes; species Mixophyes fleayi. Next base: position 374,869,447 of record NC_134402.1, read on the forward strand.
CATTACGCCAATGAATACATTTGCATGCAATTCATACTTGAACGCAAATAACACTTACTACTACCTACGACTTGTAGGGGGATAAGAGCCTGATGAACGTAAGCAATGAATAGTCAGGGCATGCTGAGGGTGTGCCAAAGAGCATGTGGCTGATTCATGTTCTTGGTGATTCATGTTCTCTTAAGTATGTTTTATTTTTAGCTGTATTATTTGCACCTCATACGGGTCAGGTGTATGTGCTGACTGATAGTGATGACTACACATATGTATGCCACTTGATAGCACAGCAATGTGTATGCAAGTAAGAGAAACTAACTATAAACTTATTGTATGCACCTACTTTGTGGAATTCCCTCCCATGCACAGTAAGACTTTCCTCTAGTCTTCAAACCTTCAAGCGTTCACTGACAACCCACCTCTTCAGACAAGGTTATGATATTCCTCAACCATCATCTTAATTTCCCTAGATTACCCTATTACTATCCACTACACTGCTAACGCAAGACAATAACCTTCTGACCAACATTGCAACACACACAGCCCACTCAATACTTTTACCTTTTCAGTCTGGCTCGTCTATTGTGCAATATGATGTAGCACATGCCCTCGTGTTTCTAACTCCCATCTATAGATTGTAAGCTTTCGAACAGGGTTCTCTTACCTCTCTGTCTGTATGTATTACCCAGTATTGTCTTATTAATGTTTGTTCCCAATTGTAAAGCGCTACGGAATTTGCTGGCGCTATATAAATAAATGTTGATGATGATGATGAACACACTGTGCATTAAGAACATCCTGATTTATATATGTAATGTAAAAAATATATGTATATTTTTTAAAACACATTTTATTAATGTTTATTTTTGCATGTGTTCTGATTGGATTTTATTTTGTACATACGCGTGTACGTATCCTGCAGTCTATTCTGTCTGTTAATGTATGACAAGTACTGTTTAGGCAGAGCATACTTAGACGGGGGGAGGGGGGGGGGTGACGAGTTGCTGAGTACAAGAACTCTGGAAACAGTAACAGCAACAGTACAATGTCTATTGCTGTCATCGTGACATCTAGGAGATGCAGACTTCAGCCAAAAGTGACAAAGAAGAATTCCAGCAAGACTGCTATAAAGTGCGACAGAAGAAGATGCTGGCACTGAGATTCACATAATTTAAAATAGACACAGTTACATTGTTTCTATTAAGAGGGCAATGCGATGTCTGTGGACATTATAGAGCCACAGATATAGTGTATTAAGCCACACTATATTTTGCATTCAGTCTAATAAGGAGAAGATGTGTTTGGGGTGTGACGTGTTTGGGCTTTTCTGCACTAAGTGGTTTTTCTCAAAAAGTGTTTTGAAAAACTCTGTGGCTTTTACTCTAAACTCACAGGGCCTGAGTCCTTAAGGAAAGTAAGGCAAGAAAATGTGTAAATGTTCTCCGGGACAAACCATGTTACAATGCAAGGGGTGCAAAGTAATTTATTATTTTAAAAATAAGGTAAATACTGGTTGTTTTTTCATGTAACACACAAATACTTGATAGCTTTATTTTTACACTGAAATTTAAAGTCAATCTAGGACATGCCCTACCAAAACTGTAACGATCCGGTCCCGCATACGAGCACCTGTCTCGTTACCTGCCTCTCACCGATCTTGAAACTGGCATCTCCTGGCGTCAGGCTCACACCATTCATTGATCTACAGTCAGATCTGCGCAGGTGCAGGGTCTGTTTCCCTTCAAATCCTCCTTCATTTTCCTTATTGGCTACCTCTCAGAGCCGCTACTACTTCTGTGACTCATCAGCTGTTGTCCTGAGTTACCGCCACTACTTCAGTCTGCTCTCAGCTCGTAGCCTGTGTTGAACTATTGCTGCTTTAGTATCTCTATACCATCTCCAGAGTACTTCATCGTGACAGCTTTGGTTCTCTCACCGCTACCTCTCAGAGCCGCTACTACTCCTGTGACTCATCAGCTGTTGTCCACTAATTATAATTACCTCTGACCCTTCTCAGCTTCTGCTCGGCATAGAATCACAGCTCTTCCAAGTATGTCAGTTATCACCTTCTGAATACTACTCCGTGTCAGCATTGGTTCTCTCTCTACTGCCGTTCAAGCTTCCATTGTTCCTGGGATTCCCCTGTTGTAGTCCTAATTATCCATTGCTGCTTTCTCCTCAGTGACTATCAGTATTTATTACCACTGTTCCTGTGCCTTTACCACTCATCTGCTGGTATCAGTGTTACTGCTTGCATCTCATGGCTCCTCCACATCGATCTGCTGTTCACTCACTCGCAGGACCGCGACCTGCAGGTTTGAAGCCGCTAAGACCATACTTCCTTGCGGAGGTTCCTGGTGAAAACCACCTTCCTGTGAGACTCAGCGCCCATGGGTGGGCCTAGCCATGCTCAGCAGAGCCTAGGGATCTATTTCCAGTATTGCCAACCGTGACACAAACTATAAGTCTGTCCCCACATTTTAAATTTACCTCCCAACATGGTTTTGCCCAGGTGCAAAGTTACTTCTTTTTATGCTTTGCTCCAGTGGTGGGATTCAAAAAAATTAACAACAGGTTCTATGTCCTAATGACCATTTTAACTATACCAAAAGATATACCGAAAGGTAGTCTAACAAATCACGCATTAAATACTGCAATAAGAACAGTAAAAGAGGTAAAGACAACTAGATTATGTGTAACGGAAGATTTTTAATATTAAATACCTCACAAACAGTTAGTGAAGATATTTCTATATTGCTGTTTGATTGGCGTCCTCACTTGCAATTTTCTTTGCTTTTATCCGAGCATCATCAGCTGTGTGATTTACACTTAACCTTCTTTGCACTGTAGGAGTAGGATTCCATTCCTTCAGCGGTAGGCCGGTAAGACCTGCAGTGACAGGCTCAGCACATCAGCATCATCACGGTTACTCACCCCAGATGCCGACGGTCGGCGACGGTGAGTGACCCAGTAATGTCCGTACTCCAGGCCCGGGCTGCCTGTCTGCTCTGCTCTTCTGCGCTGCCGCGTGATGGCTGATGGTGGCTCCGCGGCCTCAGCCCTGGGCTGGATCTTCTTCTCGCATCTCTCCTCTGCACAGTCTGTTGTGCGTTCAGGACACGTGTAGGGGGAGCCAATCGTTGCAAAGAACAAGGGAGGCAGGGTGGGGCTTACATGATGACTGACAGCCTGAACAGCCCTGCACAGCTTAGAACAGCAGAGCCAGGCCGGTGTGAGCTATTAAACTGATTTGGGATCCTTGTCCAGGCCAGCAGGGCAAGCTGCAGTGCACAAGGTGTAAAAATTTAAAGCAGCCGCACACAGAGCTGGATTAAGGCTTTGGGGGGCCCGGGGCACTTAAGACAGGGGGGCCCCTAAGATCTAAAATTAAGGGAATAGTGACAGATGCTGCATTACATCACCTACAGCCCACAGTATGACACTTACAGCTCTCCCAGAGGGCTCGCCAAGATTGTCTGCATAAGAAATATCATTGTTTCCACAAACTAAAATACTGTACATTAAAATAATCATCAAAACACCACATTAAAATTGGTATTGACACTACACATTAAAACTAGCAATGATACCGCATATTAAAAATACCATTGATAATGCACATTAAAACTAGCAATGATACCGCACATTATAACTAACATAAAAAATAATATATATATATATATATATATATATATATATATATATATAAAATGTACTAAAATTTTATTCAATATTTATTCAAAATTGCTAATGGGTGTGTTGATGCACCCTCCTACAGACCAAAAAACCTGCATTGTTGTGTACACCATTGAACGGTCACCAAAAATTAGGATTGTCCCACTAGAATCACAACGTTTCACAGACTCTGGTCCTCTCTCCTACCTGTTCTTCTTACTTTCACCCCCTGTGCTGCAGGTTTTTTTAGTTGCGGCTTGTCTGGATCCTGGAATGTTGGAAGAACTATTTGGAAAAAAAGTGGGTACATTTAGAAAATTACAGCCAGCCCCGAGGTTAAATCAATACCACCCACGATTAATAATTAGGCCTTTCTCCAGCCCCAACATTAAAATAATAGTATTCATATTTAATAAATAAACCTATTTTCCTCCCTACAAACAGGTCCAGCAATAAATGAATAGTATTTGCATTTCAGAAATATACCTATTTCCCGAACCTGTCACTGCCATTAAATAATTCATAGGCACATTTAATAGAGACCTCATTCTCCCCAAACTCACCCCCAAACCACCCCATCTTAAATTAATAGTCCCTACTATTGTGACTCTCTCCCCACCTTTTTCCTTATACTGTGCCTCTCCCCCGCACTTTTTCCTCATACTGTGCCTGTCTCCCCATTTTTCCCTCAATCTGTGCATCTCCCCCCTTTTTTCTCATGCTGTGCCTCTCCCATCCCCCCCTTTTACCTTACTGTGCCTCTCTCCTCCCCGTATTCCTTACTGTGCCTCTCCCCTTATTCCTTACTGTGCCTCTCTCCCATTATTCCTTAATGTGCCTCTCTCCACCCCTTATTCCTTACTGTGCCTCTCTCACCTCCTTTTTCCTTACTGTGCCTCTCTCCTATTATTCCTTAATGTGCCTCTCTCCACCCCTTATTCCTTACTGTGCCTCTCTCACCTCCTTTTTCCTTACTGTGCCTCTCTCCCATTATTCCTTAATGTGCCTCTCTCCACCCCTTATTCCTTACTGTGCCTCTCTCACCTCCTTTTTCCTTACTGTGCCTCTCTCACCTCCTTTTTCCTTATTGTGCCTCTCTCACCTCCTTTTTCCTTACTGTGCCTCTCTCACCTCCTTTTTCCTTACTGTGCCTCTCTCACCTCCTTTTTCCTTACTGTGCCTCTCTCATCTCCTTTTTCCTTACTGTGCCTCTCTCATCTCCTTTTTCCTCATAGTTCGCCTTTCTGCTTAATTCCCTTTTTTCACTTACCTTTCTATTAGCTTTTCTTTTCTTCTCCTCTCTTCTGTCTTCTCTCTTCTTGCTTCCTCTCCACGCTGCTCCTCACTGAATGACAGGCGTGACTTGATGACGTCACGCCTGTCATTCAGCATTAACAGAGCAGAGAGGAAGGAGGGACGCCGGCGCGCCGCGATCAGGTGAGTAAATCTCTATTTATTTATTTTTTGCTCCCCTGCTCCCCCCACCAACGAAGAGGAGCAGCCCAGAACCCGCCCGTAAACCACCCCCCCCTCGCCGCCGCCGCCGCACAGCAGGCCAGCAAACGGTTCTGCCGAACCGCAACTAGTTTAGGAATCGGTTCTATAGAACCGGTGCGAACCGGCTGAATCCCACCACTGCTTTGCTCTCCTTAATTAGTCAGGCCCACAATGTTTCACAAATTTCTTTTACTACTTTCATGGCTTTATCTTTAGGACTATATCTTTTACCCTTCCTGCAACACAAACATTAGTCCACTTGGCCCCTTCATTACTCCACTCACCCAAAGTTAACACTGAACTTTTTGTCCTATTTATTTTCTCTAAATGGAACAGCCTCCTCCTCTCACCAGAAAATGCACGCACACACTCTACAATCCTCTTACCTATCTTTCTCTCTCTCTGCTACTATTAACTGGCAATATATTTCCTAATCCAGGTCCCCCTCACTCCTCCACTACACATATATCTGAACACTACCGAAATCCTGCAAACCTCAAATGCACCAACTGTCTCCCTTCTCTTCCAAAGCCCTTTAAATGTGCCCTTTGAAATGCATGCTCTGTTTGTAACAAACTTACCTCCATGCAGGACCTCTTCCTCTCAAACAACCTCAACCTTCTGGCAATAACTGAAACATGGCTCACACAATCAGATACTGCCTCACCTGCAGCCCTTTTACATGGTGACCTCCATTTCACCCACACCTTCAGACATGGATGTAGACAAGGAGGTGGGGTTGGACTACTGTTCTCCTGACAATGCACATTCACAGTTCTACCAAATGTCCCCTCACTCACATTCACATCTTTTGAAGTACATGCTATTCAGATTTTTAATCCATTATCTATGCGTGTTGCTGTCATCTATCGCCCCCCTAAAGCGCACCAACAATTTCTTGAGGATTTCTCTACATGGCTCCCTCATTTCTTATCTTCTGACATCCCAACCATCATCATCGGTGAATATCCCTAGAGCTAATCCACCTTTCAATGCTGCTTTCAAACTACTCTCTCTAACCTCCTCACTTGACCTCTCCCAGTGAATTGAATCCTCTACTCATCAGGATGGCCATTGCCTTGATCTTGTTTTCTCTAGATTATGCTCAGTTTCTGACTTCCATAACATGCCTTTCACCCTCTCAGATCACCTTCTCAGCTACACGCTCACATCCAGTACTTTAAGTTCTCTGCTTTTAAACTCTACCAAGCCTCATCATACCGCAAAACTCTAAACTCTATTAATCTTCAACAGTTTACCACCTTTTTCCAACATCTTCTCTCCCCAATTTCTACATTCTCATCTGCTGATAGAGCAGTACTTCATTTTCACTAATATTCATACTTCATGTCTACTTCAATGTCAACCGTGGCACACTAAAGTAACACAAAGCTTTCAGAAACTTTCCTGTAAAGCAGAACGTCACTGGTGTAAATATCAAACCTCTAATGAATTCCTCACATATACTTCCATCTACCATTTCTATCAAAATGCTCTGGACACTGCAAAACAATTATACTACCGATCTCTCATCTATGCTCAGGCTTCAAATTCCAAATGCCTGTTCAATACATTTAAATCTCTTCTCATCCCTCCCACCCCAAACCCTCCGCAAACTATCAGTGCCCAGAACCTTGCTTCCTACTTCAAGGACAAGATTGATAAAATCTGGCTAGAAATGGTATAATCCTTCTTGACAAGCAATCAGCTCTACTATTACCTGTGTTTTTTTCCAAGCTACATTATAAGTTGGGGAAAGTTTATGCACAGACCAATAGCTTCCTATTGCTCTGTACTGTGACACCCAACGTAGGCTGTGTGCCCACCTTTTGCTCCCATCTATTTTTGGGGACCCTTTGCATTTCTGTGGGAGGGGGTAAATCCTGTGAAATGTCTTCAATGCAGTGTGACCTAGAGCTCTCAGGGACATGGTTTGTTTGGTAAATTAGTGGCATGATTATATTACTAATATTGTAGGAAAGGGACTTCCTACAATAGGGAGCAACTTATTTAATATTGCTTCATATTGTGAAACACATGATATTTTGATTGCAACTATGGATTTTATATGTGGGAGGATATCTTTATTTTATTTTTTTTCCTTACAGGGAAAGAAAGAACTGGACACACTTAGCCAATGCACATATTTGACACGGATATGGTTACAACAGTCCATATTGTTGTATATGTGTATTATAATAGATTGCAGATTGTTTAGTGAGTATGTAGAACAAAGCATTATATAGAATTTATTCTGCTTCGATTTCTAAGTTTCATACATTGGTAAAAGAACAATAAGGTGATCATTATTTGTTTTAAATTCTATGCTGTAAATCAATGGTGGGCAACAGGTGGTCAGCAGAGCCTGCACCTGCTGACCTCCAGACCCCCAAACTTATTAGAACAGGGTAGCCGACTTCTGCATCTCCTGACCTGCTCTGCACAGTGCAGGAGTTCATGCAGCATACACAGAGGGAGAGGGAGTGTACTGAGTTCTCCCCCCTTGCTCTGTACAATCCCTATTTGATGTTGCCTATCACTGGTGTAAATTCAGTAGATTTGATTTGTTTTTAAGATTAATAAATAAACCTATATATGTTTTTACATTAAACTAGTAGTGTTTTTTTCATACAAAGAGTGCCATTTTATTAATTAGACACTTATTTAAATTTGTGTCAACACTCATGTTTGTAGGTGGGTGTTAGATTGTTAGTGAGAGTGGGGCAGGTCCTCGCCCAGTAAAAGCGACACAGGTATATCTGACCGTAAAAAACATTGCTTTAAGCTTACTGCTTGGCGTTCCAAAATTTTAGCAGCTGTGTGTTTTCTTTTCTTCGTATAATACAGACTTGCTTGTGATCAAGTTATAACTCCCCTGCTAGAGGAAACTGACAACTTTTACCTTTTTGTTTGTTTGTTTAAGCATAGCAATGTATTTTCAATTATTATACTATAAAAATTATCTATAAATTGTAATTTATTTTGTTTGTATTTGCTTACATGTTTTCAGTTTGCCATTGTATGCACATATCAATGAAAGGAGTCTTGCAAACTTTTCCATTCCAAAAACAATTTATTTTAACTAGGAACTTCTCTTTCTTGGCATGCATTTAGATGTCAGTTGAAGTGAATGTCCCAATTATTTATGGCTAGCATGTTAAACATCATTCAAATTATCTGTCTTGTCTGAGACATCCTGTAGTCCTGTATTGAATTCACCTACTCAATGCAAGCCAATGCATGTTCTTTATTAGTTGAAATGATGTTCTAATTATCCTGTCAGCACTGCTATCAATCCAAGCATTTTATTACCAATTCTTCTGCCATTTGAACATCAAGTTTTATAGTTTCTGCTTCAATTGTCTTTTTACACTTTCTTCTTTCTTTACTTACTTTTTCTGTCCTTGTAATTTGTTAATTATTTTTACCATAATTATGTTTGTTTTTGTTTTTATAATCTAGCCATGTCCTAGTAACATGATGCATAGTTAACTTGCACTGCAAGATTTCAAGTTAAAGTGATTATGATTTGTTGGGCTATCTATCTAATCTTAATAGGTTAGGTTAAGTTTTCAACTTCATGTATGTGTCCTCTCCGAAATGGCCAATAATCAGATGAATATCACTGGACAATAGAGAGATGACCATCTTTTTATATAAATATTTATCTATATGATACGTGCAATGGTATTCAGCTGAATATTGGCTGTTTTCAGAGCCGACAAGTACGTGCAATTGAATACATTTTGCCTTACCTGATAATTCATGGTTAGGATCTCCAAATTGCTTTGCTTCATTTGCTTAATCTTTGCTTAATCCCTGATCTTTAAGCCCTAGTTCTGTATTTAGGTGGCAGCAAGTATGTTCATACCCTGCAGTGAAATGCCTACACAGAGCTCCATGACCCTGCTAATTTTTACATTATATAATGAAAAAAATCTAGAATTTTTCTAATTTATTTTAAGAAAATTACGCTGTTCGAAAAAATAACCCCTATTATCCCCAGTAGGCAGTAAGTATTTAGTAGGCATTTAGTAAAGTTTTTTTGTTAGGTTAGTTGAACATGTGTTTATAGCTAGTACAATGCATGCAAATGGTGGTGCCATTGGAAACCACCATTTCTGACTTCCCATACACATTTGTTATTGTATTTGCAGTTGGGAGCAATGCACTGAGAATTACCCATGACTGGCTAATTGCATCTTCAGACCAGTCATATGCCACCTTCACCCAAGATGTCACAGCACCTGTCACGCTTCAAACTCGGTGTCGGGTTGAGGGCGTAAAATTAAATGTAAGGGCTCCAAATAAAATATTAATCTAATTGTGAGGACTCCAGGTTTTTAGAACCGAAGTTCACTAGGTTACCAAGTTTCCCCTTAGGTTCAGAAATCACACAGGCAAAGAGGAGAATGAAAGATACAACCCTATCTTTACTTTTCATATAATAAAAGCAACAGTATATATAAAACTGCACACTTTAAATAATAGGTCAGCGGATCACCAGTGTCAAAAGGAGTCCCAGCAAGGTTCTCACCCACGTTAGCCACTCAAAAGTTCCACAGGCAAAAGAGTCTGTCAACAGACGGTCCAGGGAATTGTGGTATCTTGCTGTTCCCACTAACTTGGCCAACTCTCCACCAGTGTGGTGGAGCTCTGAGTATCAATCTCCCCACTCCTGTGAGCACACCAATTTACCCAGAACCTGGCGAGTATCTCCCGATGGAGTGAGATGATGATGGGTTCCAAGATGGGGCACCAGCCTACTTCCCCGGTACAGGACAGCGATTATCACCGGGTCTGGTAGTAGAGAACAAAAACTCAACACCAGTCAGCCCCACACCTTCCAGGAATCAATCCTTAGAATGAATTCCTCCTCACCGCTGAAGTGGCTCCTTTTATCCATGGTCAAATTCCCACAATGTTTTCCTCTCCGCTGGCAAACTTCTGGATCTCTCCTTCATAAAAATTGGTGGGTGCTGGGCCAGGGAGTTGGAGTGGGAGTGGAGAGAGCTGGCCTCCCACAGTGGCCCCCTGCTGTGTCTCTGTCACAACCTCTGGGCCAGACCTGTAGAAGATAATGGTTAATACTTATCATTCCCCACCTCCAGATCTTGGATAACACACAGTCCATCCTGAAATTAACCTATTTGATGCTTTTGTTACGTGTCAAGACTTCCAGCTGTCCCTCACTTCCTGTCCCTTCCTTCTTACTCCCCCATGTGTCTGCAAAAAGTTCTGCTACTGTCCATCGTGCACAATGTAAGAACTGGTGACAGACCGGTGGGAGACGTTATCTTGGCAGTGTTGCCCTGTGCCATCACACTAATAAATAGGAATGTACATGATCTTCCTTTTAGACAAAATATTTTAAAACATTTGGTCAATTATCCCAATGGGAGGTAATTAGGTTCAGCAGACATTCTGTCAGAAAACTAACTTAACATATGAAGATCACATTGCCTTGATCCTGGTTGCCATTTCCTATTTAGAGTGGACTTCCTTTAAGTAGGTATTATAAAAACAAAGTACACCCCCAAATGAGAGTCTTGTAGGCAAATGCAAATGAAGACTACCCATGTAGCTATATAGAAATATTACCGTCAAAAAACATGCCTTCATATTTCATATTTTTTAAATCAGTGTGCCACTGTAATCAAGGGCAAAAACTGCACAAGGGTTGTGAGGTATAGATACTAACTGTACAGGAAAACCACAGTACTCGCATGTCTTTTTGAATGATTTTTTATATTGTTTTAGTTTCTTCATATTTGGTACGTAAATGTTCAGGAGGTCATGACTGGTTTATTGAAGGGGGAGTTATGTCTCTGGGATATGTCTGAGAAAAGTTAAGAAAGGGCAAAACTTTTGGAATATTTTTGAGTAAACCATAGTTGACAACAGGGGACATTTCCTCCTTCACATTAGCACAGCGATGGCCAACCTGTGACTCTTGAGCCATATGTGGCTCTTTGAGCTGTGAAGTGTGGCTCCTGGCCGGGAGCATCAAAGTAGCATTGTCCAGACAAAGGCAGATTGTAAAACATTCAGCTGCTCTACTGACCACCGCTTCTTGTAACCTCCTCTGAACAATGAAGTGATGTCACAATGTGACAGACAATCCAATCAGGGAAGTAGGAGGAAAGAGTGTAGTGTGCTCTTCCTCCTTCCTCTGCGTGGGCAATTAAGGGTCATGTGAGATCTGATGACATGAGAAGAGGCTAATGGGCAGGTAAGGAGATGTGATGGAATGTGTGTAGGTCTGTTGGGATGTGGGGAGGTTTATTTGGCATGTATGGAGCATGTGGGGACATCTGTGGCAGGTATGGTTCAATTTGGATAGATCTAATGGCATGTGGGGAGGTTGATGGGCATGTAAGGGGCATGTGAGGAGGTCTGATGGCATGTATGGTGAATTTGGGTAGATCTGAAGGCATGTGAGGAGGTTGATAGACATGTAGGGGCATGCGGGGAGGTCTGATGGCATTTAAGGGGCATGTGGGGAGGTTTGATGGCATGTATGAGAAATGTGGGTAGATCTGATGGCATGTGGGCAGGTTGCTGGGCATTTAAGGGGCATATGTGGACATCTGAGGACATGTATGTAGAATTTAGATAGATCGGATCACATGTGGGGAAGTTGATGGTCATGTAAGGGGCATGTGGTGAGATCTGGTGTTATGCGGTGAGGATGATAGGTATGTAAGGGGCATTAGGGGAGACTGATGACCATTTAAGGGGCATGTAGTGAGGTATGGCATTTAAAGGGTATGTGGGGAGGTTGTTAGGCATTTAAGTGACATGTAAGAATGTTTGCTGCCATGCTGAGAGGCTTATGGGCATGTAAGGGCATGTGTTGAGATCTGGTGGCATGTGGGGAGGCTGATGGGCATGCACACACATATAAGGTAAAGTTGTTGTCTCTTTGCCGTATCTGTAGATATTCTTTAGCTCTTAAGCTCCGACTGGTTGGTCACCCCTGCATTAGCGTATACGCACGCTGCTCCTGTGAATGCTGTGCCATTTTTGTTTGCTTAAAAAGCTTGGATATGAAGTGTCAGATTGTCAGTTCTTGGGGTCTCAATCTAATTGAAGTACTGTCCATCTCTTCTGTCTGTCCCAGGTAAGCATAAGTTTATTCTCTGTAATTTCAACCCATTATTGTTATTATTATTGTAGATTTGTAAGGCACCACAGTGCTCCGCAGCCTTGTACAATAAGGAAAACATAAAGAAGAACATACAGAAAACAAGAACATAAAAGGCAGACAAGATAAATGCAGACCACAAAGGGCATGGAGGACCTTGCTCATTAGAGAGTTTACACTCTAAGTGGAAGAGGGCACAGCTGAAACAAGAGGAGCAAATGTGGCTCAGAGTGGAGATTGGGACAGTTGTGAGGGTGCATTAGTGTGAATAGTGTTATCAAGGATAAGGTCACCTCTAATAAAGAGATGGGTTTTCATAGAGCATCTAAAGATTTGAAGGCTGAGGAAAAGTCTGATTGAGCGTGGTAGTGAATTCCATAAGTTGGGAGCAGCACGGGAGAAGTCTTGTAGTCGGGAGTGAGAGGTGGTTACCAGAGACAAGACAAGGCAAAGGTCAGAGGTAGATTTATGTTGGGGATGGGAGAGTATTTTGTTGTTGAGGGCTTTGTAGGTAAAGCTGAGTAATTTGAATTGGATTCTGGAGGACATATGGAGTCAGTGTAGGCATTTGCAAAGCGATGCTGCAGTTGTGGAGCAGTGAGAGAGAAAGATCAGTCTTGCAGCAGCATTTAGGATGGATGAAGTGTGGATATATGGGTGTCAGGAATGCGAGTTAACAGGATGTTGCAGTAATCAAGACGGGAGATGATGAGATAATGGATAAGAGTTTTGGAAGCATGTTGAGTAAGAAAAGAGTGTTTTCTGGCAGTGTTTTTAAGGTGGAATCGACAGGACTAGGAGAGAGTCTGGATGTGAGGAATAAAGCAGAGTGTGGAATCAAGTGTGACACTTGGGACACTGAGGAAATGTCGGTGTTATTAACAGTGAGGGGGATTTAGGGAGGTGGTGATTCTGGCAGGAGGGAGGATAATATGATCTGTTTTGGATATGTTGAGCTTTAGGTAACGTTGGGACATCCATGTGGACATAGCTGAAAGACAGTTGGTTACACAAGATAGTACAGAATGGGAGAGGTCAGGGAAAGAGATATAGATTTGGGTGTCCTCAGTGTAGAGGTGGTATATGAGGTTAAATAAGCAAATTAGTGCCCCAAATGAAGAGGTGTACAATGAAAAAAGTAAAGGGCAAATAGCAGAGCCTTGTGGGACCCCAACAGATAGACAGAGTGGAGGGGTGGATGTATTAGAGGTAGAAACACTAAAGGAGCGGTTCAATAGGTAAGAAGTGAACCAGGAAAGAACTGTGTCACAAAAGACATTGGAGTGAAGGGTGTGTAGGAGTAGAGGGTGATCAACAGTGTCAAAAGCAGCAGAGAGGTCCAGGAGAATCAGTATGGAGAAATTACACTTAGATTTTGCAGTAAGTAGATCATCAATCACAGTCCAGAATGGAGTGAGAGAAGAGAAAGTGAGACAGGCATTTCTATATTAATCGCTCAAGTAGTTTGAAGGCAAAGGTCAGGAGAGAAATAGGGTGGTAGTTGGAGAGAGAGGATGTATCGTGAGATTGTTTCTATAGAATTGGTGGAATGAGCGTATGTTTAAAGGAGAATGGAAATGTGCCAGTGGATAGAGACCGGTTGAAGAAGTGAGTTAGAGGAGGACATGCAGTGGAGGAGAGGGAGCAGAGAAGTTGGGAGGGAATAGGGTCGAGTGGACAGGTTGTAGGGTGAGATGATGAGTGTAGAGACTTCATCTTCAGTTACTGGAGTGAATGAATTAAGGGTGGATTGGGGAGTGTAGGTGAAGGTGGGTAGAGTAGGTAGAGTGTGTGGAATTTGGCATGAGGAAATATCTTGTCAAATGGTGTTATTTTTTTGAAGTAGGAGGCAAAATCATAAAATCATGGGCTTTATGGAGGGAAGGGGAGGATGTGCAGGTGGGCAGAGAAATCCCATTTGTTTTTATAACAGTTATGCATTTATTATTTGTATGTCAATTGTCATCTGTTTTTATATCCAAATGCCCTGTACCTTTGTATAGTAAATCTATAATGTAATATGTTTTGTTCTTGATATGCTAAGGCTGGGTACACACTACAGAAAATTTCTCCCTATGTGATATCGGTAACGATTTTACTAACAATTGAAGGTCCTGATCAGCATGCCGAATCATGTGTACACACTATACACGGGGCAGCACGGTGGCTAAGTGGTTAGCACTTCTGCCTTACAGCACTGGGGTCTTGAGTTCAATTCCCAACCTCCTTATCTGTGAGGAGTTTGTATGTTCTTACCGTGTTTGCGTGGGTTTCCTTCGGGTTCTCCGGTTTCCTCCCACACTCCAAAAACATATTGGTAGGTTAATTGGCTGCTAACAAATTGACCCTAGTCTATGTGTGTGTGTGTTAGGCAATTTAGACTGTAAGCCCCAATGGGGTAGGGACTGATGTGAGTGAGTTCTCTGTACAGCGCTGCGGAATTTGTGGCACTATATAAATAAATTGAGATGATGATGATGTTTTAAAACATTTACCTTCAGTTCTGTTATCTGCATCTATCATAATCATCGAGTGAAAAGATAAACTCAGTGGAGATCTGCCTATCCTGCTGGTTGTGAGTGAATATACACTTCAGAATTTGATAAAATGATATAATTTGCTTTGGAACAATAAAACATGATCTTTGGAGCATACACACTAATTCAATATCGGACCTAATGGTCGTTTATTATGTGAGGGGAAAAACCTGTAGTGTGTTCCCAGGCTTACAAATACATCAGCCTTTTATGAATAATATCACTTGACCATGTTAACCCTTTGAATGCTGTTGTGTGAATTGTTAATGCATTTGACTAACAAGCCTGGTGTATGCCAGAATGTACATTTGTGCAACAGAGTCTAGAGGTGTTAAATGTAGGTTGGGATGATTAATTTAATGTGGGGGTCATTTGGGCGGCATTAATTAAATGTGTGGCAGAGTTTTGGAAAAAGCATTGCTACTTTTTAAAAGTGAATGCAAGTTATTTAATCTATGGTAGAAAATAGGTTTATTTAATAAATGTGATTACTATTTAATGTTGGGGTTGTTAGTGGGAAATAGGTATTTTTATTAAAGGTTAATAAAATAATTTTACAGTTAGGCTGGTTATAAGAAAGGGGCACTAATAATAAAACATGAGTTGTTTTGATTTAATGTCAGACTGCATAGAAGCAGGGAGGCCTACTGTGCTCACTCATTGCTTGTATTTCTATATCTCATGTACCTATTCTATTTCCAAACAGGGAACCAACATTCCAGGATCCAGACAAGCTCAACTGAGCTTAGGACCCAAGCAGCAGCAACAAGTATTGAAAGCGGGAAGAACAGGTAGCAGAGAGCAGGACAGTCTGCCAACTTTCCTGATTCTGGTGGGGCAGTGCTGAGTTTAGGGACTGAACCACTCAGTCAGGACTTTGTCCCGACTACAGGGACAGTTGGGTGGTGTGTCCCACTTCACACTGCTTTGCTCATGAAGGGGGAGCTGCATGCACCTAACAGTAGTGCACGCAGCATTGCTCGTGTATTTAAAGGGGAATTGGAAGAGTTGGAGAGCTACCTAGCACTGTCTAAAATTATAGCCACTCCCCCATGCATGCTGGTCACGCCCACTGGTGGTGTGCAGTGGAAACTCCCCTCCTCAAATCCTGTGTTTGCCCCTGATATGGTGCCACAATATCTACACATCACCTTTGTGCATATCTGACAAACAATGTGAGAGGAACAACAATTTTAGACTTTATAATACAGTAGGATAGAGAGCTTCCAGTATAATAATTATTTCGCTTCAATACTGCAGTTTCCTTAAACACACTTTTGAACCAGGAGTAAAACGTCAGTGATATATAAGACTAGTCAGAGCAGGAAGTAATGAGCATATAATTAATTACAAGTTTTGTTTATAATCATATTGCAGACGATCAATTTGTAGATATTTCTTTTGACTATGATATTCAAATCTTACATCACAAGAAAAAACTTTATTTGAATGTTATTGACCTTTCCATTTCTAGAGTGTTCTTGAACAGTTATTCTTACAGTATTTCATGTTATTGCTTATCCATATTGCCAGTCTTACACTATGAGCTATTTTGTGCTATGAAAATAAACTGTTAATTAGTATAATAAAATTGACTGTTCTTATGTACTTATATATATATTTTTTTTTTAAATATATTTTTCTAAGATATCAAGCAAATATCTTACATACTGCATTATTTGTGTATTGTTGCCACTACTTGCAATTAATGTACTGAAAGAGATATATGAAATCTAGAAACATTTTGTATTTGATTCATGTAGAGTGCAACAAATTAATAAAAGCAGCACTGAGATTACTCTATAATTATTATTATTATTAATATTATTATTATTATTATCATCATTTATTTGTTAGGCGCCACAAGGTATCCGCAGCGCCGCACACAGTACTAACAGTAGACTATACAGGGTGAAACCATACAGAACAATGAACAAAAAGTACCAATACTTCAGAAACTCCGGCCAGTCATATGCAGTAAAGACGGAGTGGAAGAACAGGTATGGAGACAGGAGGGGAGGGGGCCCTGCTCATACGAGCTTACATCCTAAGGGAGGGTAAACAGACCAGGCACAAGAGAAGCCAGTTGAGGCAAGAGGAGAGAAGGGAGGATGAGCAAAAAGGGAGGAGATGGGGGTTAAGTAGATGGTTGGTAGGCTTTGAGGAAGAGGTGAGTTTTTAGTGCACGTTTGAAGGAGCACAGAGTAGGAGAGAGATGGATGGAACGAGGGAGGTCGTTTCCAGAGAAGGGGGGCTGCACGGGAAAAGTCTTGGATTCTGGAGTGGGAAGAGGTGATAAGAGTGGAGGAGAGGAGGCGGTCGTTGACCGAGCGCAGGGAGCGGGCAGGAGTGTGAATGGAGAGGAGGTTAGAGATATAAGGGGCAGTAGAGTTGGAGAGAGCCTTGTAAGTGGTGGTGAGGAGTTTGAAAAGGATTATGTAGGGGAAGGGGAGCCAGTGTAAGGCAAGGCAGAGAGGGGAGGCAGAGGAGGAGCGGCGTGAGAGAAAGATGAGTCTTGCGGCCACATTGAGTATAGAGTGGAGGGGGGAGAGGGGGGAGTGGGGGAGGCCAGTGAGGAGGAGGTTACAATAATCGAGGCGGGAGATGATGAGTGCGTGAATGATAGTTTTGGTGGCATCCTGAGAGAGAAAAGGACGGATGCGGGCGATGTTGCATAGTTGGAAGCGACTGGCTTGGGCAAGGGAGTGAATGTGGGGGACAAAAGAGAGAGAGGAGTCGAGGGTGACACCCAGGCAGCGAAGTTGGGTGACAGAGGAGATGGTGGTGTTATTGACGACAATAGAGAGGTCATGGTGGGATGGGAGTCTGGGCGGAGGAAAGACAATGAGCTCAGTTTTAGAGATATTGATTTTGAGAAAGCGGACATCCAGGAGGAGATGGCGGAGAGGCAGTCTGATACCCGAGCGATGAGGGTGGAGGAAAGATCAGGAGAGGAGATATAGAGTTGAATGTCGTCAGCATAAAGGTGATACTGAAGACCAAAGGAGGAGATGAGAGCACCAAGGGAGGAAATATAGAGTGAGAAGAGTAGAGGACTGAGAACAGAGCGCTGAGGGACTCCTACAGGGAGAGGGAAGGAGCGATTAGCAAGGTATGAGGCAAACCAGGCATGGACAGAACCAGAGAGGCAGAGAGAGAGAAGAGTTTGCAGCAGGAGGGGGTGGTCCACGGTGTCAAAGGCTGCAGAGAGGTCAAGGAGGATGAGTACGGAGAAGTGACCCTTGGATTTGGCTGATAGGAGATCATTAGTAACCATGGCCAGCGCAGTTTCGGTAGAATGGAGGGGGCAGTAGCCAGATTGGAGAGGGTCGAGGAGGGAATTGTCCACGAGAAGCCTGGTTAGGCGGTTGCAGACAGTCCGCTCAAGTAATTTGGAGGCATAGGGGAGAAGAGAGGGCAATAATTAGCAAGAGAGGTGGGGTCAAGATTGTTTTTTTTGAGGATAGGAGAGATAAGAGCGTGTTTAAAAGAGGAGGGTACTATACCAGAGGAGAGTGATAGGTTGAAAAGGTGTGCTAGGTAACAGCAGGCCGTTGGAGAGAGAGAGCGAAGGAGGTGGGAGGGGATGGGATCAAGAGGGCAGGTAGAGGGAGGAGAGGAAAGAATAAGGTAGCGAACTTCTTCACCGGTTTTAGGGCTGAAGGAGCACCAGAGTTGGTTGATGGGGGGAGGTGAAGCGGTGAGGGTGGCGGGAGAAGAGGATAAGGAGATGTTCAGTTTGATGGCCTCAATCTTGGAAGAGAAGAAAGTGGCGAAGTCAGAAGCTGAGAGGGAAGGCGGGACAGAGGGGGGGACGGGGGAGAGGAGGGAGCTGAAGGTGGCAAACAGGCAGCGGGGATTGGAGGACTGAGATGAAATGAGGGACTTAAAGAAGGATTGTTTAGTGAGGGAGAGGGCAGAGGAGAAAGAAGAGAGTATGAATTTAAAGTGGAGGAAGTCAGCCAGGGAGCGAGATTTCCTCCAGAGGCGCTCAGGAGTGCGAGAGCATCTTTGGAGGAAGCGGGTGAGTTTTGAGTGCCAGGGTTGGGCAATAATGCGCCGCCAGCGGATAGAAGAGGCCGGGGCAACAGCGTCCAGGGCAGTGGTGAGGGAGTGATTGTAGAGAGACGAGGCCTGGTCGGGACAGGTCAGGGAGGGAAGTGGTGAAAGGAGAATTTCAAGAGAGGAGGAGAAGGAGGTGGGGTCAATAGCATCCAGGTTACGTCTAGTGAGGGTGGCTTTTGGCGAGGCAGCAGCAGGGGAGGAGGACAGAGTGAAGGAGAGGAGGTGGTGGTCAGATAGTGGGAAGGGAGAGTTGGAGAAGTCAGAGAGATCACAGAGATGAGAGAAGACAAAGTCAAGGGAGTGACCAAGACAGTGGGTGGGGGAAGAGGTCCACTGAGTAAGGCCTAGGGAGGAGGAAAGGGCGAGAAGTTTAATGGTGGCGGGGTCAGAACAGTTGTCAATAGGGATTTTAAAGTCACCAAGTATGATGGAGGGAAGGTCAGAGGAAAGGTAGTGGGGGAGCCAGGCAGGCTAGTTGTCAAGGAAAAGGGAGGCGGGGCCTAGGGGACGGTAGATGACGGAGACACGGAGGTGGATGGGGGAGAAGAGACGGATGGAGTGTACTTCAAAGGAGGAGAAGGAGAGAAGGTACAGTTGGAATGACACAAAAAGTGCAGTTAGGGGATAGGAGGAGGCCCACTCCGCCTCCTGGATGCTCGTCTGGTCTGGTGGAGTAGGTGAAGGAGAGGCCCCCGTATGAGAGAGCGGCGGGTGAAACGGTGTCAGAAGAAGTAAGCCAGGTTTCAGTGATGGCAAGAAGATTAAGAGAGTTGGAGATGAAGAGGTCATGGATGGAGAAAAGTTTGTTGCAGATGGACCTGGAGTTTCAGAGGGCACAAGAGAAAGGGAGGGAGGGAAGAGGGGAGATGCGGATCAGATTATCAGGGTTGATGGAGCGAGGCGGAGGGGGTGAGGGGTGGGGCAGTGAGAGTTGGGCGAGAGAAAGGGGCTAGGGGAGAGGATGGGTATAGGAAAGGAGCGGGGCGGCATGGCGGTAGACAGGAGGGGACTGGGAATGAGAGAAGGGGCAAGAAGAGGGTAAGGGCAATTGGCACCGAGGTGAGGGCAGCAACGGGGGCCAGAGTGGGCCAGAGTGGTCGAGTTAGATATGGACTGACAAAGCAGAGTAAGACAAGAACAAAGGAAGGACTGCAGAGAACAATGAAGTGGAGCAGGAACAAAAAGGCAGTGGCAAACAATTTAAAGTGCCGTAAACATAAAATAAAATGGAGATAAATTAATTAAAGTGCAAATACAAATAAGGTAAAATACACTACAATAAAATAAAATTAAATTGAAGTAAAATAAGTTAAAAGAACTTAAGGTAAATTTTAAAATAAAAAATAAGGTAAAATACACTACAATATTATAAAATTAAATTGAAGAAAAATAAGTTAAAAGAACTTAAGGTAAATTTTAAAATGAAAAACACAAGGTAGTAAATGTAATGGATGGCCGCAGAGAGCCTATACCAAGAGGAACAGGAGAGTCCAGGGAGTCCAGAGATCAGGGTAGTCCACAGGTAGTCGCGGGAGCAGACCGGAGGGACCAGAGTTCAGGAACAGGTGTGGAGTTACGGTGGGTCACGGAGACAGTCCCAGGAACAGGTTCAGATCAGGAACAAGTGAGATAGGAGTTCCTGAGGGTCGCAGGGCAGGGCAGTCCCAGGGTTCAGGTGGGAGTCGGCAGTAGATGTCCAGGAAAGCAGACCAGGCGGCGGGAGTCCGGGCTGCCGGAAACCAGAAGAGGGAGATCAGGCGGGAGACCAGGAAGTTGGAGACCAGGCAGCAGATGTCCCGAGGAGAAGGCAGGTGGGAGACAGGCAGCAGGGGACACTAGGAGACCGTCCCGAGGAGATAGCAGGCGGGAGACAGGCAGCGGGCGTCCCGAGGAGATGGCAGGCGGGAGACCAGGCAGCAGAGGACACCAGGAGACCGTCCCGAGGAGATGGCAGGCGGGAGACCGGCAGTGGGCATCCCGAGGAGATGGCAGGCGGGAGACCAGGTAGCAGAGGTCACCAGGAGACCGTCCCGAGGAGATGAGGTCGTGAGGAAATGTCAACCAGAAGGAGCTCTCCGGGAGTGGTTAGAGCCAGGCCAAAAGATGCTGGAGACCGAGGAACGGATGAAGGACAGCTAGGCCGGAGCCGGGGGGCTCGAGTAGAAGATAATTACCGGAGAGATTGCCGGAGGGAGCTCAGCTGGATGCGAGGCTACTGGCGGCAGCGGTGAGCAGAGGCAGGTAAGTGGAGGCAGGGAAATGGAGCAGTGCTGGGGCTATACCACTAGAATCAGGAGCCTAGGTTAAGCCCCAGTGGAGAGCCCACACGGCACGTCGGTGCAGCATGGAAGCAGGAAGCAGAATGCTTACGGTTTATTGTTGCGCTCACAATCACTCCTTACATTCCTGCCAGCCATTTTCAGCTCTTGCATCCGTCCCTTTCTCACACATATTACAACTAATATATTTGTGCATGCTCTAATCAGATCCCAGCTAGACTATTGCAAAATTTGAACAGACTTACTCAAATCCATTAGGTTATGGATCTGCAGCTTGACTCAAACACATTTCCTCCAGTTCTGCAAGTGTTACTCCTCTGCCAGTCTCTACACTGGCTCCCTGTCACACATAATTGTATTAATTGTATAATTGTAGAAATATATTTATAATACTCATTAGAATTATTATTATTATTATTATTATTATTATTATTATTATTATTATTATTATGTATCACTTGTGGTTGTATTTGAAAAGCGGAGTTTGGCTACTTGTTTTATCAATTGTGACTTTATAATTAGTTGATATACAATTATAATTCATATTAATATCTTAATACATTTTGGATATATTATTATTATTAGTTCATCTATCATCAAGCAATGTATGGGATGCATAAGCACAAAGGGGAATATATATATTATTTAATGGATACAAATGGATTTAGGTAGTTTTCAGGTACAGATATATCACTATTTAATTGTTAATTTGTTAGGGTAATATGTTGGAGCTTAAAACATTGTATTTCACTATATATATATATATATATATAGCTACATACTACACTATTATTGCTCTTTTTTATTCTTTTGAGATGCCAAGAAATTGTTGAAGATTCATATTGAAGAATCTTCTCCTATGATATGATTCCCAGGCCATTTCATGCTTTGTTCAAAGTATCTCCTCTCCCCGGAGCCACATGGCAACATTAGCTATTTTGCATGTGTTTCTAAAACCCCACACCCAAGTCATGTACCAGAGCTGTTATCTGAAACAGACCTAACAGAGACAAAGAGGGTGTTGGGACATTGGGAGAAACACTTGCTTTTTACCGTTGGACACAGGCACTTCTCAGCTAGCTAAGGACTGAAATTGACTACAGAACCAAGGGGACACAAGGATTGGCGAGTATTGGTTATTTATAATGGATATATGCTGTGAAGTAGCGCTGAGATACAGTAGTTATTGGATAAATACTTCTGTAAGGCTTAAGTGTTATAGCATGTATAACGAGTGTATCTGAGACGAGAATAAGAAGATAGCGTGCACAATTAGAGATGCTCAGGCTTGGTTCCCCGAGAACCGAACAAACCCGAACTTAGCAGATCCGAGTACCGAGCCGAGCCGACACAGTACTTTCGCGCACCCTCGGAATTGAAAACGAGTCAAAACTTCATTATTATGTCGTCGGATGTCGAGAGTTTTGGATTCTATAAGTACCGCCCTCCATGATCCAGCGCCATTTTACAGAGGGACACAGAAGGGGTAGCACAGTTTTTGGCAGTCTCTAGTGCAGTCGGGCAGCGTCATAGGTAGAAAAGAAAGAGGAGGAGTACCAGTGTTCTTCAAAGTCTCCAGTGATATTCAGCTCCATTGCTAATTGTCATTGCTGAAATAGAAATAATAGGGCTGGCAGGCTTGGTCTTCTAAATCTACAGTCACATTGTACTGTGTTATATAGGTAACACACAAAGAGGAGAGCTTCATTGCTAACTGTCATTGCTGAAATAGAAATAAAAGGCTGGCAGGCTTGGTCTTCTAAATCTGCAGTCGATTTGTACTGTGTTATATAGGTAACACACAAACAGGAGAGGTCAATTGCTCCATTGCTAATTGTCTTTGCTGTAATAGAAATAATAGGGCTGGCAGTCTTGGTCTAAATCTGCAGTCACATTGTACTGTGTTATCAAAATGGATTCACAGCAGTACACAGAAGACCAAAGCTTTATTGATACAGACACAAATATAGGGAAGGGTGCATAAATTTTAAGGCAAGAAATTCAACAAAACTTCAAACAGTGATGGGGGAATGGGTTGGAGGGGGTAAGGGAGGGGGAGACACAAGCTCAAGGTTTTATTGAATAAACAGACACATAGGGAGAGAAGGAGAAAAGGGAGACAGAAAATTACTCATCTTCCTCAGGACTGTCAATGGTGTTATAGTCTCTTAGCACACTGTGGATCAGCCTGCAACAGTCCTGGATGGTCATCTTCTCCCTTTTCAAGATGAGGCGATTCCTGGCAAGCCAAATAGCGTTCTTAAAGCAGTTCATAAGGCGCCAGGCTTCCTGGATTGCCCCAATGGTGTGGGTCCCAGGAAATAATCCATAAAATACCGAATGGTATGAAAGACAAGTTCTGGGCACGCTGTCCTTAAGTTCATGTTCCAAGGCATCCAACAGTGCCTGTGCAGTGGGGCAGTCCCAAAATATTTGCTGTGCTGTTTCCCTTCTGGTTATGCTGAAGGGGCACTGGACATATCGGCACAGGTTCCGGGAGTGCATGAATGTCCTGAGAGGCTGACCCCCCCTGGATAGCCATCCATGCAATGTCTTTGTGTTTATTGGTCAGCCTCTTAGAGGCCACATTCTCCCACATGTGTTTTGTTGTTGCAGCAGGGAGCCCTGGAACAGACTTCATAATGTCTTTAGCTCTGATGAGCTTGTGGACAGTGTTTGGCTTCCACAAGTCTGGTTTAATTCCCTCCAGATGGTGCTTCCTCACAAGTTGTCCTACATCCAGGTAAAACCAAGGTGTAGTCCAGTTAGGAAGGAGGGAAGGAGCTGTCCCACTTGTCTTAACCAAGGGTCCCCCAAAAAGGCAGGAGGAAAAAGTGAGACATGGATTTCCCAGCAGAATAAATGTTCTTTTCATTAACAGTTTTGCGAATGCATTTGCAGACAAAGAGGGCTCGCAGCATGGTGGGGATATCCGGGATCCCTTTCCCATCTTTGAGGGGCTCGTTGTACATGACCGCCCACTTCACTCTGTCCATGTATTAGTTGTACAATTACCACAGTTATCCAAGGAACGGGTGGAGCGATCAAATGAACCATAACTGATTTCATGATTTATTCTCAGTTTCAGTGTACCGGCCATGTGCTCACGGTGACGGCGATCTCGTTATCATCATCTTCCAAAGCTTAGTCTGCAGGGGCCAGTGACACACCCATTTGTTTTCTCAGGTCTCTAAGCTGTTCTTTAAACTTTAAAATGTATCGTACTGCCTCAGAGCCTCCTCTGTATTATTCTTCTGAAGCGCAGTGTATCTCTCGTGTACACGCTTTCTTAAATCTGAGATTTCATTCGGTGAGTCACGTTTTAACTTAAGATACGGCCTCCTCAACTGCGTCTGTATATAGGTTTAAATCTCTGTTCAACGCAGCGTATTCCAGCATGACAGATTCCATGCTGCCCACATGTTCCGTGTCACAGTCTGTCTTGTCTACATAAGTTTGGCAGTTCTTCAGGGATGACAGAGAGGTATCCACAAAGGAGAAGGAGATTAAAGATGAGAGCAAGATCAGACATGATTTAATAATGTAGAGTTCATTGACAGCACTGTTAGGCTTAAGGCAGCTAAGCTATTGTTAGCTTGTTTTGTAGGGCCCCAAACGAACCAAGCACTTCAGCCACAAAACTGGCACTGCTTGTCACTTGAGTGCTTGATTTGTTAAACTGTACATGTCCTTTTAAATATCTTACATGAGGGTGTTTGGGAGGGACCAAGGACAATTCCATCTTGCACCACATTTCTTTTCTTCCACTGCTGTGTGGCAATATTTTTTATATGTGCTATGAACTGCCATGTGTTTGTGCCATTGCTCTGTCGCTTACCATCCAGCCAGGTCACTGTAGTCTTTGTCTGAAAAAAATATTGAGACCTGTGAGATGGTCAAAAATGACTGCAAATGACTTGAAATTACTGTTATTGAGATTAATAATAATGTAGGAAAAAAAAGAACAAAGTTATGTGATTTTAGCAAAATAAAATAGGGATTTTAGAAAAAAATAGGGAACCAATACCAAAACACGCAAGGGTGGTTTTGCCAAAACCAAAGCCAAAACACAAAGTTAATCCAGATCCAAAACCGGGGGTCAGTGAACATCTCTATGCACAATTAAGACGTAACAGGAAGATCTTTTTCAATGGCAAGCCAGGCCCAATTGGTTTAATTGTAATTTTCATTTAAAGATATAACAGTGAAATTATTGTTATACTGTAAACCTAATTCAGTAGAGGATGGGGAAAGGTAACATAGATACACAGAGAAATGATACTTGGGTGTTACTACTGTACGTTGGGCCTAGAAAGCGGTTTGGACAGGTAACAGGGTTTCATCTGAGCCCTTGAAGAAATACAATTAATTACAGAGAATCAAGTCTAGTCTAGTAGCTCATAGTTCTCTTTGTTTCTTTAAGTTGCAAAGGAAGGATATTTTTTTACTTCAAATTGAGAATTGGCTGTTGCATGGCGAGTGTCAGTGAGAATCGCAGCTTTGTTTTTCAGAAAGTTGCCATAGTCCTTTAGAAGAGTCCTGCTGAATGAGGAAAGAGGTTCCTGACGAGAGAGAGGACCTTTTCAGATGCAGCTCGGAGGCTTTAAACGTACCTTCTAAAAAATGACAGCTAGAATCTGATTGGTTGCTATAGGCAACATCCCCACTTTTTCAAATGCGCAGCTTAGTAAATCTAGCCCTTAGTGTCTGTATGGAGCATAAACATGGACTCAGATAGAGAACTATATAACTATAATCGAGATATGATATGGTATTTCATATGTATTGTGGCAAGAGCCCGCTACTGCTCAAGCACACATGAACAACTTCTTCCTTTTTATGTAGTTTTATTGTCAGGATGGTAAATGTTTTGACACCGTACAGATTTCACAGCAATACTTTGAGATCCTAAATGCTAGCTAGACATAGCTCAGCTCTCTCAAGACCAGTCAGCTTCCCCAGCGTTGATCTCCCTGCACAAATGATACAAACAAGCTTTTATACCCCCAGCCTTAGCTTGATGGACAGGTGACACACCCACCATCTCTTTAAAAGGAAACGCCCCATCACTGGCTCTGTTTGCACTAAAGAGACACACCCTGTCTGTTTGCTGAGAGGAAGGATTTCTCTGCATGTAAGTTAACCAAAGTTAAACTATTGTTTGTTACACATAGGTCTTTACATTCAACCTAGGTGCATTGCTGCACAAATGTTTTACTTTACTTCCCTGCTTTCTCTGCATATTGCCATCTAAATGCCTCCTTTTGTTACATATCCCTCCCCCTAGCGTCTCCAAGTAGGGGGACGCGGACTTCGTGATGAGCGCATGTTTTCGTGACAACGCATCTGCATTTTTGTGTAGAATTTTAGGTCTATGTTCTACTGAGAACTTGAAAGGTTGCAGTGCCAAGAACCAGCGGGTTACCTTGGCATTTACCTCCCAGTTGTTCTGCATCCATCTCAATGGTGCATGGTCTGTTATTAAGGTGAACTCTCTGCCTAGGAGATAATAGCGCAGAGCTTCTGTAGCCCATTTTATGGCGAGACATTCTTTCTCCACAGTGGCATATTTTTGTTCCCTTGGAAGCAACTTACGACTTAGGTACAGGACAGGATTTTCTACTCCATTCTTCTCCTGTGACAAGACTGCACCTAAGCCAACACCAGAAGTATCAGTTTGGAGGAAGAACCTCCGGGTAAAATCCGGTGCTTGTAGCACTGGGGAGGAACAAAGAGCTAACCGAAGATCAGACCAGGCGGTTTCCGCACAGTCAGACCAGGTTAATCTATCTGGACAACTTTTTTTTAACATGTCCTTTAGTGGAGCAGCTCTAGTGGCGAAGTGGCTTACAAACCGCCTGTAGTAACCGACTAAGCCTAAAAAGGTTCTTAACTGTGACTTTTTTCTGGTCTTGCCCAATTTTTGACTGCCTCCACTTTATCTAGCTGGGGTTTTACACGCCCTCGACCAACAACGTACCCCAAATATTTGGCTTCTCTCATGGCTATGGCACATTTCTCTGGGTTAGCTGTTAACCCTGCTGACCTTAATGAAGCTAAGACCCCCTCAACTTTGGCTAAATGTGATCCCCAGTCTGGGGTATAAATCACTATATCGTCCAGGTAAGCGGCTGCATAAGCTGTGTGAGGTCAAAGCAATTTATTCATGGCCCTTTGGAAGGTGTCAGGTGCCCCATGCAACCCAAAGGGTAGGACTTAATATTGATAGAGACCATCAGGGGTGGAAAATGCAGTCTTTGGCTTGGCCGTGGAAGTCAGGGGAACTTGCCAATAACCCTTTGTTAGATCAAGGGCTGTCAAATAATTGCTACCAGCAAGATTTTGCACTAGTTCATCCACACGTGGCATCGGATAGGCATCAAACTGCAACATACTGTTTAGGCGCCTAAAGTCATTGCAGAACCTAATTGTCCCATTGGGTTTCGGAACAAGCACAATGGGACTATTCCACTCACTAGTGGACTCTTCAATCACATCTAACTGGAGCATCTTCTCAACCTCCGTTCTCACGTCCACCCGTCTGGCCTCGGGAATACGATACGGCTTCTGCTTTACAATGACTCCTGGCGCAGTGACAATGTCGTGTTCGATTAAGGTAGTGCGCCCAGGAATGGAAGAGAAGATATCCCTGTTCCGGCGAATCATTTCTTCAGTCTGTTGTCTCTGCTGAATGGACAAAGCTGGCTCTATGGGCACTTCAGACTTTTCAATGGCAGTACTCACTACCTGAGGAGAGGTTTCCTCATCATGCCAAGGTTTAAGGAGGTTAACATGATATATTTGCTCCTCCCTTCTCCTAACTGGCGGACTCTGTAATTGACAGGACCGACAGCCTCTAGAACTTCATATGGACCCTGTCAATGGGCGAAAAGTTTGCTTTCCTGGGTGGGAACCAGGACTAGGACCTTGTCCCCAGGCTTGAAAGATCGAACAACAGCACTTTTATCATAACTTTTTCTCTGTCGTTCCTGAGCCTCTTTTACATGTTGCTGCACAATGGGCCCTACCTTTCCTAGCCTCTCATACATTTGGGACACAAATTGTACCAGATTTGGCTCCCTGGGACCTTGCTGCTCCCACCCTTCTTTTAATATATCCAAGATACCCCTGGGCTGTCTCCCAAACATAACTCAAAGGGACTAATCCCTGTTAAAGCTTGAGGTAACTCACGGTTGGCAAACATCAAATAGGGAATAAGAGTGTCCCAATCTTTTTTCTCTTGAGCCACTGCTTTCCTGAGCATGTACTTTAAAGTGCGGTTAAAGCGTTCCACCAAGCCATCTGTTTATGGATGGTATACAGAGGTGTGAAGCACCTTAACCCCTAGCAACTGGCACATGTCCTTCATCAGTTTAGACATGAAAGGAGTACCCTGATCTGTAAGAATTTCTTTGGGTATTCCCAAGCGTGTAAACATCAATACAAGTTCTCTAGCTATGGTGCTGGACTTTATGTTTCGTAGGGGAATTGCCTCTGGATACCTGGTGGCATAGTCAAGCACCATTAGTATATATTGGTGCCCACGTGCGGATTTTTCCAGTTTCCCCACAAGGTCCATAGCTATCCGTTCAAAGGGAACTTGTACTATTGGTATTGGAATGAGAGGTGCCCTGTACATGGGTTTGGGACAGGTTCTCTGACAAATGGGACAGGACCGGCAATACTGTTTCACTGCCATGTGTACCCCGGGCCAGTAAAACCTAAGCAGAACTCGTTCCCGTGTTTTATCCTCCCCTAGGTGTCCCCCACAGACATGTGTGTGTGCTGCTTTTAACACTAGGGTTACATGGACCTGAGGAACCATTAATTGTTCTACTTTTTCCCCCTGCACATTAGCAACTCTATACAGGAAATTATTTTTAACAATAAAATATGGTATACCTTCTGCAGGCTGGGCGGCTTTCACTACCCCATTTACCTCAGTCATACTTTTAAAGGCATGTTCCAAAGTGGCATCATTAAGTTGGTCTCGAGCAAAATCCTGCAGAGGAAACAAAATTGGTATTGCGGACCAGTCCGTATCCTCACTGACAGGCGGGGTGGGCTCATCTGCGACATCACCGACCAATGCTAGTTTGGACTGTCCATGTTTCCCCGCAGGTGGATGCTTTTGTGGAACTCCTGCTGTGACTCCCAGGATGGCATTCCAGTTTGGCGGTTCCCAAAGATCGATGTCCAGATGTTATGGATCTTTAGGCGGTTCTTTAAGACTGGGCTTCTGACCGTTGCATCAGTTGCCGGCATGTCCGGCCGGATCCGCTCACCGAGAACATCATTAAACAGTGGGAAGTCTCGCCCCAAAATGAGTGGATATGGGAGTTTAGGTGCTATGGCAGCTACCACCATAACAGTTTTGTCTTTGAATGTGACTGGTAGTATTGTTCTTTCATACTCTTCTGTCGTGCCATGTACGCAAAGAACCTTCACCTTGGGCAACCGAGAAGTTATGGTTTAGGGTAAGGCAGAGCTGGAAACCAATGAGAGTTCACACCCCGAGTCAACCAAAGCCAGAACAAGGTTCTGGTTGATTAGCACAGTCACCCGGAACAAACAAGGACTTCCTGATGTGGGACTCATGGTAAAACAGCTTGGAAAAGCAGGCCCAATATGTGCCACAGAACAGTCCATGGGTTCCTGTAGTTTAGGACACTCTGCCTTAAAGTGGCCTGGCTCACCACCTTCAAAACACTTCAGATTAGACGGCTTTGCACCTGGCCCTCTATCCGTAGCAAGGATTTTCAAACCTGGCTTTTGGCGTGGCAGCGGCTTTGGCACAAATGCAGGTTCTTTAGTCATTTGCTGTAGCGCTCAAAACCTTTCTACCATGGTGGCAAGCTCTTCATAAGTTTGTGGGTCTGATTGCAGAACCCACCTTTGCAAATTGTGGTTCAGCCCCCGAATGCAGTGATCTATCACAAGAACTTCAATAATCCGAGAAGGCGAATTTTATTTAGGCTGCAGCCATTTCTTTAAAATTTTAGAAAGCTCAGCCACTTGTGCTCTGACCGTTTTTTCTTTAACATAGCGCCATTGGTGATAGCGCTGCTGCTCGGCCTGGCCCAGAAACTCCAATGCGAGCCAATATCTTAGACTTTAGGCACAAATAATCAGAGGCCCGTTCCTCATCTAGATCCATATACGCTCGCTGAGCTTCACCAGTCAGATATGGCGCCAGCCTCTCAGCCCAATCTTTAGGAGGCCATTTTGCCCTTTTTGCAAGTCTCTCAAAGGACATCAGATATGCTTCTATGTCATCACCTGGCGACATTTTCTGGAGAACAGGACCAAGTGGTTAATTTCTGTCATGTCTCACCTTGCTTAACTCTTCTCTTAAGAGCCTTGTGTTTTCCACCTGTGCCTCGGCAACTTATAGCATCTGAGCTTGCTGCTGTTGCTGCGCAGCGGCCACATTCACAAGGGTTCTCAGTACTTCCTCCATGTTGACGTCTGCGCGGGTTGGGTAGCGGAAACTTGCTTCCCGGAGTATCCCACTCCTGACACCACTTGTGGCAAGAGCCCGCTACTGCTGAAGCACACGCGAACAACTTCTTCCTTTTTATGTAGTTTTATTGTCAGGATGCTAAATGTTTTGACACCGTACAGGTTTCACAGCAATACTTGGATACCCTAAACGCTAGCTAGACATAGCTCAGCTCTCTCCAGACCAGCCAGCTTCCCCAGCGTTGAACTCCCTGCACAAATGATACAAACAAGCTTTTATACCTGATTCTCCTCCCCCCAGCCTTAGCTTGATGGACAGGTGACACACCCACCTTCTCTTTAAAAGGAAACGCCCCATCACTGGCTCTGTTTGCACTAAAGAGACACACCCTGTCTGTTTGCTGAGAGGAAGGATTTCTCTGCATGTAAGTTAACCAAAGTTAAACTATTGTTTGTTACACATAGGTCTTTACATTCAACCTAGGTGCATTGCTGCACAAATGTTTTACTTTACTTCCCTGCTTTCTCTGCATATTGCCATCTAAATGCCTCCTTTTGTTACAGTATGTAGTGAACAAAATAAATTCCTCATGAATACTTAAACATAAGTAATAATCATGCTAAATTTAGAATAAAGTAAATTAGAGTTAGGTAAGCTAAATAGTCTTGCAAATGTTTAATCAGTATAACTATCATTATGTTTAAAATTATGGTTGGGAAAAAGTAATGGTTCCCCCTCTAGGAGTTTTTTCCTATTGTGCGCCAATAACACGAGAGTTTTGTTTTATTTCCTTAATAGTTGGTAGGGAGCAGATAAGTGAGAGTCAGCGATCATTAGGGTCCCTCTCCCATTCTTTTTTTTTTTAGTTCACCTCCAAAACAGGAACAATTAGTGATCGATAACTTCCAACTTGTAGTGTCGGGTTCCCGACAACTGGTGGACTGCTGCAGAATCTTCTCCTATGATGTGGTTTCCAAGCCATTTCATGCTTTGTTCAAAGTATCTCCCCTCCTCACAGCCACATGGCAACATTGGCTATTTTGTATGTGTTTGTAAAACCCCACACCCAACTCAGGTATCAAAGCTGGTATCTGAAACTGACCAAGCAGAGACAAAGAGAGTGTTGGGACACTTGGAGGGACACTTGCTTTTTACTGTTGGAAACAAGCACTTCTCAGCTAGCTAAGCCCTGAAATAGACTACTGAACCAATGGGACACAAGCATGGGCTAGTATTGGTAATTTATAACGGATATATACTGTGAAGTTGCACTGAGATACAGTAGTTATTGGATAAATATTTCTGTAAGGCTTAAGTGTTATTTAGTATGGTAAAAGTGCGAGTTTACAACAAGTGTATCTGAGAACAGAATAAGAAGATGGCGTGCGCAATTAAAGTGTAATAGCAAGTTCTTTTACAATTCCCTATTGACCTTGTGGGGCACATTGTTTGATACAAGCTGTTTCTCTACACCTATCTGGTACGCATATATGATATCATTGCTGCTGTGGAATGAGGTTACTCTGTAATACTGCACTATTCGGCACCCACCCCTCCCCCTCTTTTCATTTTAGATTTATCCAGCCTAACCATCTGTTTTCTTTGAAGTGAGGCAGCCGCCCGCACATGAGGAGTGCTTTTTTGAGCTCTAACACATGAACTGATTATAGACTGGAATATTGAGTGAAGCGCCATATTTTGTGTGTATATTATATATATATACATATATATATATACATATATATATATATATATACATATATATATATATACATATATATATATATACACATATATATATATATATACATATATATATATATACATATATATATATATACATATATATATATATACATATATATATATACATATATATATACATATATATATACATATATATACATATATAATCTATACATATATATATACATATATACATATATAATCTATATAGCTATATATATATATATATATATATATATATATATATATATACATATATAATCTATATAGCTATATATATATATATATATATATATACATATATAATCTATATAGCTATATATATATATATATATATATATATATATATATATATACATATATAATCTATATAGCTATATATATATATATATATATATATATATATATATTACATAGATATTCAATTTGAATAATCTTTTATATAATTTATGCTAATTAGGAAATCATTTTGGCTTGATCTGGGCTAAAGAAGAATCACTGCTTTTTATATCAATAGTTAATCTACAAGTCATTGGTATTTTCTTTTTGTTTTACACCTGAAAGGATAATTTTTAATTCTAAAAATAAAAACATTAATACATTTAGAATAATATACAAAATTGTTGTACATATATTTATCTGTATTACAGCTGTGTAATTCCTTCTTTCTTTCTTTGTCTCTCACTATTTTCTGTCATATCTCAGGTAGGGGGGTTTCTGGTGCCTGGAAATCAATCTCATGCCTCATGCCTCATGCCTGGAGCATGAGATTGGGGCCAGCCACTTTACAGCCTGGGACCAGAGTCTATTCACAAGTGCTGCTGATTCTTAGGTTATGAGGCACATTTCTTAGGTGTTTGATGTGGGTGTAGTACCTATTAATGGTACTGACTACCCCGACACAGAAGAGAACGACATGAGGATTGCGAATGAAGACTACACCGACCTGTGAAAAAAACGTACTTACCGGAATGCAGATGACTTAACATCACGACTCCCTGTCTTGCCGGCTGCAGAAAATGACGTCATGAGCAAACGCGACAAACGCGACTTGGCTTAAAACGGCGATGGACGGACCTGCCTGTCATTTATGTAAAGTATGTACTGCTTTGGAGGTTAGAATCTCAGATATTAAGAAACACATATAAAAATTATTTACCTTAATGTGCACTACATATTATCACCATATGACAGAACACACTGTGAACTTATCAATCCAATACCAGTATAAGTCCAAGGATAATTCAATAATTCTTCCTTATATTTGCATTAAATCATAATCTCCCAAATATGGGGCAGCATGGTGGCTAAGTGGTTAGCACCTCTGCTTTACAACACTGAGTTCATGAGTTTAATTCCCGACCATGGCCTTATCTGTGAGGAGTTTGTATGTTCTCTCCGTGTTTGCGTGGGTTTCCTCTGGGTGCTCCGGTTTTCTCCCACATTCGAAAAACATATTGGTAGTTTATTTGGCTGCTAACAAATTGACCCTAGTCTGTGTGTCTGTGTATGTGTGTGTTAGGGAATTTAGACTGTAAGTCCTGATGGGGCAGGGACTGATGTGAGTTCTCTGTACAGCGCTGCGGAATTGGTGGCGCTATATAAAAAAATGGTGATGATGATGAAATGAAAGAAAAATTAAATAAATATACTGTAGTTTAGTATGTAAATGAAAACACAATTAAAAACACATGATTAAAGTGAATAGTGCACAAAGTAGTGTAATAATAAATTTAAGACACCATGCATTTGTGATATAAGTATTACAGAAACCCACCATCTATACATTTAGGTGGACTATAAAGCACCATGATGAAAACAAGCTTTCTTCAGGGTATCCCCTTTTGTGAATATGCTTACTTGATTTCTAGGAAGAGCAAGCACAGAAATACAAACCCGTTGAAGATATAACGAATCCTTCACTGGTCCCTCAAAGATTTATCACAGAGAAAGAAAGAAGGAGTACATAGTGCATTATCTTACTTTTTATTAATAAAGACATTTTCACAAAAAGAATAAATACATGGACAGGTGTCATATGATGATAATGGGTTGTGCCCATTGAGGTGAATTATTTTTATATGTGTTTTTTACTATTGGGGTAAGTGATTACCCTTAATTTCACTTTGTAGGTTTCCACACTAAGTGGAGCGCTCACTTTTATAATTTCTTATTGTTGTCTAATATTTTATATTACATTTGTAAAGTGTGAGCTGCACCATGTTTTATCATAAGGAATACAGGAAAGCTCAACTTGAACAAATTTTTAATAACATCACTGAAGATATAGAGATTGAAGATAAAGCTTTAGATAGTATTATGAATCAACGTGAAAATCTTTTGCTTAAGGAACACCGGCTATTTTGAGAGATTTTTACCCTCGAATAATATCAAGCCAATCAAATTATTCCAAAAGGGCTAAAAATCTCTAAAATGTCTACGTTTGATACTGCCACTTATTACTCAAATAAAAAGTATCTAAAAAATACCATTTAATCTTTTCCTTTTTAGCGATGTACATATGCTGTAATACATAATGTCCTTTTGGGTAATGTACATATGTGGTACTGCACTATTCAAACTTTTCTCTTAGAAAGTCTAGCCGCCTTAGAAAAAAGATAAGTAAAGTCTCTATAATAAAAATAGAGAAATTTGTAG
Source organism: Mixophyes fleayi (assembly GCF_038048845.1). NCBI lineage: Eukaryota > Metazoa > Chordata > Amphibia > Anura > Limnodynastidae > Mixophyes > Mixophyes fleayi. Next base: position 374,904,511 of record NC_134402.1, read on the forward strand.
AGGATAGTAAGACTGAGGATTATGATGTAGAGAATAATATAGCAGATATGACTAAAATCTACAATCTCAGCTCACACTCCTTAACTCATTCTGAGATCTATACTAAAAAAAGAGTATTACATTTGCTCCTTCTAGCATTATAAACCTTTTTGAATTATAAATTGACTTACAAAGGTATATAAGAAAGTAATCTATAAGAAAAATTTTCTTAAGCAAAAAATCTATAGATGGAAAAATTGCAGAAATAACATCCTTTTCTAAATTTAGAAAAAAAATCTACATTCAACCCTAATCATGTTAGAGGTAATTTCTTTAATAGTTTCAGAAAATTGGTAGACGATAATTTTAAGGACATTTCCAAAAAAAGAGAGTTAAAAAATATTTTAAGAATTGTAAAATTGGCGAATTTGCGTCTTTAAAGGACCAGAAATGACAAAACAGTTATAAAGCCAGCCAATAAAGGCTGATCCATAGTCATCCTGGATAAGAAAAACTATGTAGAGGAGGTATATCGTCTTCTGCAGGACACTGACACTTATAAAGAAATAAAACAGGATCCTTTAGATACAATACAATCTAAAATGGAGCAATTAAGAAATAAGACTTAATTGTAGTCTTGGAAGTAGAAGCTGAATTGTTAAATATTCAGAAACCTTCCACCCCTATTCTACATATATTACCGAAAATACATAACGATGTGAATAACCCTCCATGCAGACCCATTGTGGCTGGGACTAATTCGATTAGAGCTAATATATCTCAGTTAATTGATTCCCACTTGCAACCATTGATCAGTAAGGGAAAATCTTATTTAAAAGACACCACCAAGGTTTTGAACAAACTCCAGTGTATAACATGGTATAAAAATTGTATCTGGTTACAGCGGACGTTTGTTCATTGTATAAAATTTATTAAACATAATTTAGGTGTGGAGGCTGGTCTGTATTTTCTGGAGAGAGAAAATGTAAAAAGGGAGCTTATAGATTTTCTATTGGAGGGTATTTCATTCATCCTCACTAATAATTATTTTAGCTTTGATGGTAATTTTTTTCTGCAGACTATGGGTACAGCAATGGGGACCAAGTTCTCGCTAAGCTATGCCAATTTATTCATGTCCTACTGGGAGGAGTCGGCAGTGGGGCATCGCAATACGTTTGTGGTGAACCTGATTTGCTGGTATCATTTTATACATGATAATATGATTATATGGAGAGGATCAGCTGAATCTCCTAATTACTTTTGCATTTATCTAAATCATAATTATTTCAATATAGATTTATCCTTCCAAAGTAGTCCTGTTAGTATTAACTTTTTGGATTTAACCATATATAGTCATAATGTTAAAATTGAAACCTATACCTTCCATAAACCAACTGACTCTAATTCTTTTATACCTGCCGCCAATGAGCATCATAAAACTGGCTCAATAGTATACTGCTGGGCCAGTTCACTCATCTGCGAAGAAATTGCACAGATGATTCGCTGTTGCAAATACAGATTAAAAACATGTCTATGCTATTCAAAAAGAAAGGGTATACAGACAGAGACAGTGACTAATAAAGCGAAAGATCAGGTTTAGAATGAAAAAAATGTGAGTCAACCTGATATTTTCCAATATGCATTCTTTCCAATATATAATTCTCAACATAAAGATGTAGAGAAAATTATTAAGAAATATTGGAACATTTTAAAAAAGGATGAAGTAATAGGATCGCTACTGCATACAAAACCGAAATGTATTTATAGAAAATCCAAGAACCTTAAATATATGATAGTAAGAGAAGCCCTACCTGAGAAATGCAAAGAGAGAGAGATTGGATCTAAGGGTTTCCCTAGATGTGGCACTCGTCCTATGTGTATAAATAACTACTTTAATTAAATTGATAGAAATGTGACAGAATTCTATGTACAAAATCAGAAGTATAAGATAAATCAATTTATAACTATAACTAAATGATATATAGTACGGACCTCTAGACCATTGAAAATCCTCATGTTAGAACATTTTGGTAATATTAAGAGAAACCTTTTAACCCATTTGCTTTCAAGTCATTTTAAGGAGATTGTAACAAATTCAGAAGTATAATTCCTTGTATCAACCTAGATTGGCGCTGACCGATCAAGGGTGCAAAGTCTAATGGATTCACTTGTTTTCACCAAGAACCGCCGCAAGGTGGGATGGGCTTATCTGCCAAGAACCTGAAGGTCACGGTCCTCTAAACTGTCACTAGTTGTAACACACGATACTGAACACAGTAGGAGAGGGAAGAAGCAACTAAAAGCAATCAGAGATACTGAGTCTGACTAAGTACACAAATAGTTAATAAGTAATAGGGTCTGTTGGAAGGGGAGTGTCAGAACAAGCCGGGGTCTGGTACACAGGCAGACAATAAGGTGCAGAGTCAGGAGACAGATGGATAGTCAGAACGGAGCTGGAGTCTACTGCACAGGAGGGCACTGCAGTAGCAGAGTCATGAGGCAGACGGAGTGTCAAGACAGAGCCAGGGTCTGGTATACAAGTGGTCAATGAACAGGAAAATAATTTGGGGAGCGAGAGCACAGGTACTGAACAAGGACTGGGAGTCAGACAAGCTGGGACACTTGTTGCTCTGATATTGCTCTGATATTGCTCTCAGAGGGAGGTTTATATACTCTGCAGAAAGATTATGCTTCCGCCCAGCCAGGATTGTGTGACCTCCCGAACCAGGAAGTGCCGAGTTCTACACAGAGGCAGAGGAAATCAGCAGCACAGGAATGTGGAGCTGGTAAATTTTGTGACAGCATGCACACGTCCAGATCTCTAAGGCTTCTCTTCAAAGGTTGCTGGAATTTGTATCCCACATTTAGTATATCTAAAACATCGCTATTTTGTTTTCCAATTGTAATATGGACTGACACCACCCAAAGCTGAAGAGGGACCAAAATATGGAAAGCCAAACTTGCAGCTCTTACTTCTAATAAATTATTATGGTGAGGGGAATGTGGCCCCTGACTTGGGGACGTGGAGGGGGAAGTTCTGCCAGCTGCTAAGTAACACTCTCATCTGTTATGTTAATGTTAGGAAAAATTGTGATACTCTGTAGTAAAGCTGAACAAAAAGGTCTGGAGACAAGGCTAGTTACTTCCTCATTATCTGAGCCAAACCTCGAAGGGTAGTCTGTGGAAAGCGTCTGACTGCCACTTTGACACACTCCAGCTTTTTTGGGGGATAGAGAGAGGGAGGTGCTGACTAGGATAAAATCTAGCAAAATAAGGGACAAGAATGGATTAAGAATGGACTTTTCTTCATTTTTGTGAACGCTAAGTTTTGTAGTCGGAGAGAGTTTGGTCACTATGAGTACTGAGGCACTGATGGTCTGGATGGACTAACAGGATTTTTTCCAAGTATATTAGACAGAGTACATCTCTCTCGTGGAGGTCACATGATTGTTGCTAGGGGTCGGCATATTCAAATTTGCAGAGTATGTAATTCTCACTCTTACACTGCAGCAGTGCCAGAGCAATAGGTTTCTGGTCTGACTCCATGTTATGCTGCAGAAGCTGAACTTTCCTGTGCTTCTCCCTTGGATTCTTTCTCTGCCCTATTAACCCCTCCTTGCTTGGTTTTGACCTCTTCTCTCTCATGGATACTAATTTTGTACTACACTACTGCCTGTGTACAATTTCCTGGCTTGTTATTGGACTTCCCTTCTGCATACTGATTTTGTCCCTCGCTAACACCAGTGTACCAGTCCTCGGTTCGCTGACCTGCTTTCGGATCTTTCTTCCTCTTTTCCGTTGTGTTATGCCTAGTGGCTGATCAGAGGTCCATAACCTGCGTGTTCTTGACCACAAAGCCCATCCCGCCTTGCAACGGTTCTTGGTGATATACACATGTATCCATTACCCAGGGTTTACAATCATTATACAAGCCAAGGCAGAGTCAATTAACAGCCGATTACTTACCAAGAGAGCACAGCGAGTTGGCTAACCCCTTGTTTTGTTTCATCAGGCTACTTCTGAGTTTTGCCTCTCTGACAGCCAACACCGAGAAAATCATACAGGCCTACAACAATCCACAGTAGACCTTTTTTGAAATTCTCTCCAATGCTCAGTTTCCAAGGTTCGCGTTCAGAATATGTATCCCAGGAGCATGAAGGGTTTTCACATTGTCATTCCCATGGATGGGATTATCCCTTCCTTATGCATCTGCCCCTCTGAACCTCCTCTTGAAGGTTCTCTACAGAGTCAGGTGAGAGCAAGCCAAGAAAATAATATTTATATACCCTTTCTGGCCTTTCAGAATTTGGTTTCTGTTGCTTCTCAGAATTTATTAGATCAGGGTTGTCCAACCCGCGGCCCGCGGGCCGCATGCAGCCCAGCACGCCTGTAAATGTGGCCCAGAAGGAGTTTGGGTTGTGGCAAGGGGGCAACACTGTTAATGGAAAAAAAAAATCCTGCAAAAAAAAGAAAAGAAAATACTTACCTTGCGGTCACATCAGCTGGTACTCTGGCTCCCTCCCTTGTCTCCTCCTCCGTGCGGTGGGGTGCTCGCAGTGAATGTCGGGCGTGATGTCATCACGCCCAACATCTATTGCGGAGCGCAGCACAGAGGAGTCACCTGTGCGAGAAGAACAATCAGCAGCACAGAATTGGAGAAAAGAAGAGAAGAGGACAGGAGAACAAGCCGATTAAAAGGTAAGTTAAGGGGGATTTTTTTTATTATTTCAAGGGACGCTGACCAGTGAATAAAAGTCACCTGGTCCTGGAGCATCATGGACCTTATCTCCCTGCTACATACTTCTACTTGTAATACTAATGGGGCGTTAAATATTATTCTCTTTGGCCCATTATAAGTTGTTATCCCTTAACTAACATAGTGGTGTAATTAGCAAAACAGGTCACAATTTGGGGTCACAGTGATGTATATGTCAGGTACCGCAGGCCTGGTCAGGGCACCCTGATATACAATGCCTGGCTTAAATGCACTTTATTGATATTGCATTGAAACAATACAAAAAGTGATTATAGTATAATAACTAGAGAGGATTTTTTGAACAGGGCGATTGAAAGGTAAGTATAGGGGGATTTGAAAAAAAAGTGATATATATATATATATATATATATATATATATATATATATCACTTTTTTCCTCAAATATATATGTTAACTATGTTTTCTATGTTTTTTTTGGATGATTAGCTATCGTTATTGTTTGTGTATCTTATGTGCGGCCCAAACCAACTCGTCGTCATCCAATGTGGCCCAGGGAAGCTAAAAGGTTGGACACCCCTGTATTAGATACTTCCTGCAGACCATGTACTAGATACAAATACCCGTGCACAGCATTGATTACTTCAAACTCACATTTCTCATACACAGACATACAGATTCACACTCTCTCTCATACACACAAATGACCACACATTTACCTATTCCTGCTGTATTTGCCTCCAGTATCCTCCATGGCTTGTACAGTGTAGGTATGGAGGGGCCTGATTCATCAAAGGACAGCAATTTTGTGCATACAATTTGCAAAATCACGCTGTGCATGCACAGAATCGGATCATACGCCACAGAATGCAGCCACGTTCATTTCCAACTTCAAGCACAAAGGACACTTACTATAGTCTATGATTTCAGGGAGGGAACAGGGTAGGGACGGGGCCTTTGCCTCTAGTCATTGTCCAGTAAGGGCATGCCAATCTCGAGCTCCCGCAGTAGTGTCTAAATTTGCCCCCACATTCATTCCCTTGCCCAGTCTTGTCGCTTCCAACTACGCAACATCGCCCGCATCCGTCCCTTCCTCTCTCAGGATGCCACCAAAACTATCATCCACGCACTCATCATCTCCCGCCTGGATTATGGCAACCTTCTCCTCACTGGCCTCCCCCACTCCCATCTCTCCCCCCTCCGCTCTATACTCAACGCGGCTGCAAGACTCATCTTTCTCTCACGCCGCTCCTCCCCTGCCTCGCCCTACACTGGCTTTCCTTTCCCTATAGAATCCTCTTCAAGCTCCTCACCACCACTTACAAGGCTCTCTCCCACTCTACTGCCCCCTACATCTCTAACCTCCTCTCCATACACACTCCAGCCCGCTCCCTGCGCTCAGCCAATGATCGCCGCCTCTCCTCCTCTCTTATCACTTCTTCCCACTCCAGAATCCAAGACTTTTCCCGTGTAGCCCCCCTTCACTGGAACGACCTCCCTCGTTCCATCCATCTCTCTCCCACTTTGTGCTGCTTCAAACGTGCACTGAAAACTCACCTCTTACGAAAAGCCTACCAACCATTTACTTAACCACCTCACCTCCTCCACTCGCTCTCCCTTCTCTCTTGTGGCTCCCCCTTGTGCCTGTTTCTGTCTACCCTCCTTTAGGATGTAAGCTCACATGAGCAGGGCCCTCTTCCCTCCTGTCTCCTCACCTGTTCTTCTGCTCCGTGCTTATTGCAGCAGCCTGCCTGGAGTTTCTGAAGTATTGGTATTTTTGTTTATTGTCTGTACTGTTTCACCCTGTATAGTCTACTGTTTGTACTGTGTACGGCGCTGCGGAAATCTTGTGGCACCTAAAAAAATAAATGATAATAATAATAATAATAATTCAAACTCTGGGCATCTCTCAGGTACTTCTTCAGCTGTATCTCTTGCTCCAACTATAGGTCTTGATTAAATGATAATTATTAGTGATGACGACGGAGTTTGCATTCTGTTACATGGCAGTTCAGTCATTTGTAAGGCAGACATTTTTATAGTAGAAAACAAATGGAAATAATTTCAATGAGAGTCCCAGGAAAAAATCTGAAGCAGAATGTTTGACATGGCTCCAAATCTTTTTTTATGCTGTTCAAACTGTTCCACAAACTAGGTCTTGCAATTATAGCCATGGTGCCAGATATATGATGGAACCTTGAACTGTTTATTGCAGAGAAAACAACTATCCAGGTGATGCAATGAACACAGACCGGGTCAGACTTTAAACAGATTTTCAGGTATAGCAGTTTAGCAGGAGTAATGCAATTGTCAAGTTACCACCAGGAGAGATACAGGTGATTGATTAATGCTGTACAAAGAAGCAGAAACTGGCTAAGCATGGATATCCACAGAAACAGAGAAAGAAGCAGTGATCCAAGGTACAAACATAAACAGGCTCAGAAACATTAAAAATTCACAGGTACTGCAGGGTAACATAAACGAGTCCAAAAAATCCCCAGCGGCATATCATAATATTATCCCCCCCTTACAGGAGCAGATTCCAGATGCTCCATGAAAAGCTCCTTTCAGGCTTTATTCCTCTTCTGCCTTTTCTTCTTACGGGATCTCCTTGGAGGAACAAAAGCGCCCTTCTCCATTGGATTGTAGGCAAAACCCAGCTCTTTAAAAGCATAAGAAGAAAAGGAAAGTTTATCGACTAACTCTCTAGAGTCGTCAAGGAATCCGCTCTGAGTCTGAGTCCCAGCCAAGAACAGGAGTAGAATTTTTTATTTTATCACAAGATGGTGATATCCCCATGAAGTTGGTAACCAAGGTTTGTTGTGATTGATGCAGTCTTGGACGGGGTTTTTCCTTATTGTTCTTTTTATTATTTGAAGATATAGATTGACCACTGGAAGCAACGTGCATAAATGATTTGTGAATAAGCGTAGAAGCTGAAACAGAGGCCGGAATGAAAACAGAAGAACTATGACCAGGAGACTTGACTGTAGATGGAGAGTACTTCTGACAAATGGCATTAATAAAGTCCATGGTATTGTGGATAATGGGGTCATCAGAAAATTAATAATGACAAGGCCCAAGTTTGTGGCGCCCCTCTAAGACACATGATAGTTGAAGCCACTTGGTAAATTGGTTAACAAAGAAATCTGCTCTAAAAGCTCTGGCTCACTAGCAGACTCTGGGCGCTCTGGATCAATAGCAGACTCTGAGTGCTCTGGCTCAATAGCAGACTCTGGGCGCTCTGGCTCAATAGCAGACTCTGGGCGCTCTGGCTCAATAGCAGACTCTTGGCACTCTGGCTCAATAGCAGACTCTGGGCGCTCTGGATCAATGGCAGACTCTGGGCGCTCTGGATCAATAGCAGACTCTGGGCGCTGTGGATCAACAGCAGACTCTGGGCGCTGTGGATCAACAGCAGACTCTGGGCTCTCTGGATCAACAGCAGACTCTGGGCGCTCTGGATCAACAGCAGACTCTGGGCGCTCTGGATCAACAGCAGACTCTGGGCGCTCTGGATCAATAGCAGACTCTGGATGCTCTGGCTCAATAGCAGACTCTGGGCGCTCTGGCTCAATAGCAGACTCTTGGCGCTCTGGCTCAATAGCAGACTCTGGGCGCTCTGGATCAATGGCAGACTCTGGGCGCTCTGGATCAATAGCAGACTCTGGGCGCTCTGGATCAATAGCAGACTCTGGGCGCTGTGGAGCAACAGCAGACTCTGGGCTCTCTGGATCAACAGCAGACTCTGGGCGCTCTGGATCAATAGCAGACTCTGGACGCTCTGGATCAATAGCAGACTCTGGGCACTCTGGATCAATAGCAGACTCTGGGCGCTCTGGCTCAGTAGCAGACTCTGGGCTCTCTGGCTCAATAGCAGACTCTGGAGAGTCCCCGACGTGGGCAGTAGTCTGTGGAGAGTCCCCAACTGGGACGGCAGAGAAGGAGTCCATGAATGAGATGGCAGAGCAGAGCTCACCTGACGGAAAGCCTGGACTGGGCACACCACTCAGACTGGACAGCACGGTGAGAGACCTCGGACCAGACAGCACTGTGAGAAGCCCAGGACCAGATAGCACTGAGAGAAGCCTTGGACCAGACAGTACTGTTAGAAGCCTCGGACCGCACAGCACTGTGAGAAACCTCGGACCGGTCAGCACTGTGAGAAACCTCAGACCGGATAAGGCCAGAAGTCAACTCGGGCTGAACAGAACTGTGTGGCAACTAGGGCTGAACCGAACTGTGTGGCAACTCAGGCTAGACCATACTGTGTGGCAACTCGGGCCCTCTCTGGAACCGACTGGAGGGACAAGACCCTCTCTGGAACAGATTGGTGGGAAAGGGCCCTCTCTGGAAAAGACTGGAATGACATGGCCCTCTCTGGAACGGACTGGAGGGACATGGCCCTCTCTTGAACGGACTGGAGGGACAAGGCCCCCTCTGGAACGGACTGGAGGGACAAGGCCCCCTCTGGAACGGGCTGGAAAGGCAGCGCCACCTCTGGAATGGACTGAAAAAGCAGCGCCCCCTCTGGAGCAAGCAAAATCTCTGGAATGGACTCAGAAGCTGGCAATGCAGAACTGGAGGTAGATGCTGGCACCTCGGAATGGAAGCAGAGGATAGCACCTTGGAGCTGGTGGCAGGAGCTGGCAACTCGGAACAGGAGGCAGGAGCTGGCACCTCAGAACAGGTGGCAGAGACTAGCACCACTGGACTGGCGACAGAGACTGCCACCTCTGTACTGGCGGCAGAGACTAGAGTTGTTGGATTGGGCCTCATCCCAGGGATCAGAAGAGGATGTACTGTAGAAACAGGAAGTGAAGCACAAACAAATTCAGAATGAGGAGGGGGAAAACAGAAGATGGTTCTGTATGCTGTCGTGGCCTATGGAGAGGACAATCTTTTAAGAAATGTCCATTACTGGCACATTAAAGACATAAATAATTAGTCCTTCTGCGCCGCTGCTTCTCTTCAGTCTGATGGAGGCGTGGAACACCTGTTAACCTGGAGTTTGTTACACAGTAGTTCTTGATTAAATGCAAGTTTGTGGTAGCACTATTAAAAGGTGTTGTTTGCATTGATTTAGCAGCAGCAGCAGAGAAAATAGGCTGAGATAAATCAACAGCATTAGAAATGGAAGAGACAAAATTTGACAGTCTCTTGAGTGGGTCCGTGAGTAAAGCAGAAAATTGAGCCAGCTGAGAGCGTAACAAAATGATGTCCATATGTAGAGACTGTAACAGAGGCAGTTCAGTCATTTGTAAGGCAGGCATTTTTATAGGAGAAAACAAATGGAAATAATTTCAATGAGAGTACCAGGAAAAAATCTGAAGCAGAATCTTTGACATGGCTCCAAAGCTTTTTTTATGCTGTTCATTCTGTTACGAAACTGTTCCACAAACTAGATCTTGCAATTATAGCCATGGAGCTAAACATATGATGCAAACCTTGAACTGTTTATTGCAGAGAAAACATCCATCCAGGTGATGCAATGAACACAGACTGGGTCAGAATATAAACAGATTTTCAGGTATAGCAAATTAGCAGGAGCAATGCAATTGTCAGGTTACCTCCAGGAGAGATACAGGTGATTGATTAATGCTGTACAAGGAAGCAGGAACTGGCTAAGCATGGATATCCACAGAAACAGAGAAAGCAGGCAGTGACCAAGGTACAAACATAAACAGGCTCAGAAACATTAATGACCAGCAAGGAAAGCTGGAAGAGGCAGGCATATATACATATACATATATATATATATATATATATATATATATATATATATATAACACTCACGTTTGAATGATTAACCGGCCGTGCTAGTTAACCCCTGGTAGTGAAAAGACAGAACAGCACCTCTGGTGTTTCACAGGTACTGCAGGGTAACATAAACATCAGAAACAGTGCCAGTGGCAGATCACAACACCACACTTTTTTAATGTTTTATCATTACTGCCTAGATTATTAACGGAAATGCAAAGCGAATGTAATGTGCATTTTTTAAAAAAAATAATGATTGTACATCGAGTATATGCATGTTCAATAAGCGGATCTGAAGATACGTCTGTTGATGAATAGGGGTCTAGGACACTCTGCTCTAACAGACAAGATACTGCAGGATGCATCCAATACATATGTGGAATATCAAGTCACAAAAGAATGCAGTAAAAAAAAAACTATCCAAGACACCTATTAATAATATAGTTTGTAATAATATTAATGACAACACATTAAATAAAATATTGCCCCCCATAAAATACATTTATTAAGATGTTATTAATGTCTACTGTACATAACGCACATTTTTACAGTTGCTCCTGATTGCAAACACATGTTCTAGCATACATTCACAGCCGTCATCACTAGTAATTGGCACTTACACCAGCCCTGTATGCCCAAAGCTTGAATTGGAAACTGCTGTGTTCGCTTGAGCTTGGCACGCCCTTACTGTACTTTGACTACATACATACAGCCAGTCTCCTTCCCATTCCACCACCTGAAATTCTAGGCTGTAGGCTGTAGTAAGGGTCTGTGGGCATGCACAGAGTGATTTTACGCAAAATATGGCACGTATTGACATTCCTTAATGATTCAGGCCCACTATGTATTATACTCAATATAGATAAAGATAATTGAGTTCTGTTCAACGACTTTGAATAAAACTGATATTACAAATAGATATTTATGTTAGGAGCTATAAGTTTGTCTCCTTATGGATAAATGTATGGTAAAACAGACACAGCGTTATTGTACACAGCTAATTACATGGAATAAAAGATGAGCCAAACGTTACTTCTTATTATCTATTATTATTTATTATTTCATTTATGGCAAATAAGTTGATACTAATTGTTTTATAAATATGTTATTGTCTATTATTACAAGCAGAGAACTATACATTAAACTGGATCTGAAATGATCATTCCCGCTGGTGACTAATTACTCATTATCACATGATTGGTTGAGGTGTGTTAAAATAAACGCTCCTGAAGAATCTGCTGTAAAATCTGACCCTAAAACAAAATGCATAGATCTTGAAGGTTGTATTGACAGAACTTTGCGCCAATGAATACAGAAGTTCTGGCTTACCCATTTAGAACGTCTAGTTGGGCTAAATGTTGCTGCAACTAAGCTCATCTCTAAGCTCTAGTTAGGGTATAGTCACTAGGGTGTAGCTTACAACTCTATAATAATTTTTTGACGCTCTGTGAAACAAATCTTAGGAAGTTTGCTAAGCTCTGTTCCTGCTTGTTACAGTCTTCCAAATAGAGCTCTTTTTTGTCATATTAAATATCTGATGGATTATACGTATTGGTTTTCCCTAATTCAGGTACTAAATCTTGAGCACTGGAAGTACCCACTCTGTGTCATATTCTATTACAAAGCAGAGTTAATTTATATCAGTGCCAATATGTCAGTGTAACACCATTTAAATAGGCTTTATCCTCATAAAATACATAGGCATATATATTTTCCAATAATGTCAGCTAACATTTTTATTCTCTTCCATCATAAAACAGGATATAAAACAGATTATAATAAGCATCATCATCATGGAAGTAACTCTCTGTGACAGATCTTTCTCTACAAAATATTCAGCCAAGAGTCATTGTTAATGACATTAAGACAGTTGCCATAATTATGCTTAAACTGCAGAATATGTATCTTGTTAAGGTTTGCCTCAAGAACAAAAAGTTTCACTGAAGTTTTGAAATGTTTTGTATTACAAGTACAGTAACATATGTAATGTACAGTACATGTTGAATAAGTTAAGGGTGGTGTCAAAAGATTATTTCTGAATACAAGCATGTAGTCTTTTAAGCTTGTGTGCAAATAGAAAATCAGCTCCCTTTGCCTATAGTTTTTCAGTACTCAGGTTGAAGAAGGCTGTGAGTGAAACAATAATTACTTCTGAAACTTGTATGGACAAATGATAGGGCTGTGTCACAAGCTGCAGTCTATACAACCCTTTGTGATCAAATATGGTGTATAGATTAAACTCATCTAGCAGAAGGAGGAGTAGCTGACATTTTAGTTCCTGATGGCAAATAATGCCGGTCCTTTTTTTTGCAGAAAGAGCAGACTTTGAGTCCAGATCCGGGGCTACAGACTCCTGAGAGGGCTGCTTGTATTTTTGGTAGCCAAGAGGTGAAGTGACTCCACTTAGAGGGTCACTGCACCACAAACATGAATTCATCTGTCAACACTGAGGGTTAATGTATTGAGGTAGATGCCACCTGCCAACACATCCCTCCCGTTTCCAACTTGTAGATAAAACAGAATACCTCCAGCTGGATTGTCGATATTCTCTCTCCTTAATTTAGCAGCTGTCTCTAAAGAATGACCACCGTATCCTTCTCTTATCTTGCACCTTCCAAAATGTAACCAGAGACTTTTTACTGCAAAAATGACAAGTAGTCACTTGTGCTCTGGTATTGACTGGTTATAATAAGTGGTTGTAACTAGGGCTGGCTGCAACATCCTACCTGTCATCTCACAGTCATAGCATAGCCCTGGTACAGGCCAATGTTACTCTGTTGGACATCCATGCTATCAGTCTATAAGTTATAACAGCAAATCATGTATACCTCATAGAGCTAAAGCAACAGTCCCCATAATTCCAGTCTTGGAAACCAAAGACCTCACACTGCAAGTCTGGTAGGATCTTGAACCTATGATTGCTAACTTTTGCTAGTGTTGATCGTATTCTAAGATGCTCATACAGGTCGATGAATCATTTCTAAAATTCAAAAGTTTGAAGCAATTTCTGGAATTTTAGATCAATTAAAGAAAATCAGCTGCAGTTGAAAAAATCAAACATGTTCATTTACGTTTGAACCCTATTCGAGCTTGTTCACACACTGTTGAACTGATTTACATGTGCAAACTAGCTTAAACACATTTGCTCTAAATTTGTTAAATTGACACTTTGTCATTGCAACCAGCAAACCTCGAATGTGAACGGTAAATCTCGAATTGTGAACTGTAAACACAGCATTGTTTGAGGTTCAATTAAAAAAACCAAAACATTTTATTGATTAAATTAAACATAATATTATTAATATTACTATTCAGTTTTTTTTTTTGTTTTTTTTTAAAAAAGCACTCATTTTAAATTTTGGACGGTGAGTCGCACACATGGTCAGGAACTGCTAACAGTAAATGCGTGCCTCAAATTTCATTTCACAAATTTGAATCAAGGTCTATTGACGATTGTAATGTGAACATGTTTGTGGCCATCAAAATTAATGTTTGAAATTTTTGAGCATCATTAGTTGTAATCTACGTTCTTGCAAAGGCAGTTGCAATGATACCAAAGAGCGTACTTTTCTATGATAGATGGATGTATAATTAATATACTATATGGACTTAGACATAACTCAGGCACCATGGTGTAAATTCCTCATGTATACCTCATAGAGCTAAAGCAACAGCCCCCATAATTCCAGTCTTGGAAACCAAAGATCCCACACTCCAAGTTCGGTAGGATCTTGAACCTATTGTTGCTAACTTTTGCTAGTGTTGATCGTAATCTAAGATGCTCATACAAGTTGTTGAACAATTCCTAAAATTCGAAAGTTTGAAGCAATTTCTTGAATTTTAGCAGACAACTATTTTGTTAGCATGCAGTTAAACATCAATGTAATAATTACATGCTACATGCTTTGTAATAAAATTAAGCATTTCTTACGACTACGATGAAGATGGATAAAATAATCTTGTAAATCTTTAGTTTTAATTAAAAGTTTACAGCTCAATGTGAAATTGATTTTGAAGCTTTGGAGGGCAAGCACTTTAAATTTTGTTATTGGGATGTCAATAATAACTAATAGAATCTTAAATGCCAAAAACCACTGAGAGGAAAATAATTAATCTTAATTCATCACTGCAGGACACAAAGAGTCGATGGACAGATAACAGGAATAATTACTTATGTTAGATGGGAAAAGCCACTTTTAAATATATTCCACGTGTCTGTTGTCTGTGATAAGTTTTTCTTTGAAGAACTTTGAAATTGTTAAACTTTATGCTATAAACTGTTAAGGGGATTTACAATGTCAAATGTAAAATTATTTTATATTTTTATTTTATTATTTATTTGACACTTTATTTTCCCATAGTTCCATAAACTGCTCTGCTTGTATGGCAAATAACTTATTTCTACTCTCTCTTCTTACTATATGCATATCTGCAGACCCGCCTTTACCATTAGACAGTTGCCTAGGGTGCCGGGCTCTGTCACCCCCATTATCCCCCCTCCCCTCTCACTGCCTGTTGGGCGGGATGCCTTCATGTCATCAGTTTGAAACTTTGCCTAGGGTGCCAATAAACCTTGCAGCGGCCCTGTATAACTGCAAACATACAGTATGTATCATGTAGATTCCTGAATTCTTCTAGTATTGAACACTAGTCTTTTAAAAGTTGATTTGCATGCTACAATATACTTTATAATGTACAGCTTCCAAAACTTTGTCTTTGTCATAGAGACAAATTTGATGAGAGCCATATCAATGATCCATCAAGCAACTACAGTACGTAGTGTCTATGTAGGAACATAGGGCCTGATGTAGAGTTCAGTGTAGACTCCCCATTTGCGTATCTTCACAAGATCCGTGTAATTCAAAATAAGATGCTTGAAATCCGTTTGCACACCTCTACTGACCTGCACTTGCATGTTAACACACATGATTCAATTTTGCCCATCTCTGCATCTCATGCTGAAGTATGCTCCTATAAAAGCACTTTTATTACCAGAATACTGTAAGAGCTCGTTTGTTTTGTTAATTATTTTGTAATTTCAGAGTGTTAGGGTTGGATTGTCATCCAAAATGGAGAAGGTTTCCATTCACTACATTAAAATGAATGCAAAAGGGAAGTATAAGCTGGAGGGCCAGGACTCAATGATTTTGGCATCTTCATTGGTCTTCCTGTTGCATCCCAACTCATTTGCAATTTCACATAGCACCAGTTTTTGGCCTGGGCCAGTTCCATTCATTGTGTGAAATGCAAATATACAAATACATGGAATGGCGAACTTCTAGTCATATGAGAAACCCACAGAGCTCCAGGAAAAATGGCTGCATAACGCAGTCCCAAGGCGTGAAGGGAGGGGGAGGTGCTAACTAGCTCTAGATAGTAAAGCAGCTTTAATGTATGAAGGCCACATATCAAAAAAATCTTATTAATGGAACAATGTAATTTGTCTACTCTATTTTCTTTTCACAATGTGGTTGATGGGAGGTGAGTGGTGGTGGAAGGTGATCTGTTCCACTAGTTACTGTTTCTGCTGCTTAAAGAATGGGGAAACTTTTAACCTCCTTAGAGTATAAAATGTATATGAATTCTAGTAGGATTCCACACAATGCTTATTCAGAGTTTAGTTACTTTAGGCCTTTCTCTGGCTTGGTGAGGTATAAAAGGGCCCTTGTACATGTAAGTTTAATAATCAGTTTGATATTTGAGATCAGGGCCTGATTAAAGATTCCGGCCGCCCTAGGCTAATAAGCTTGCAGTGCCCCATCACCTTCCATGCCAGGTTAATACCTGGTAGATATTCGTAATTTAAAATCTAGCTTCCTTCAAAATCCACCCACCAATGTTTATGTTACTATGTTTTAGCTCCACTTGGTTTTCCAAAAGAGTTATAGCAATGTTTGCCACCAATTTAGTTTTCATTAAAATCAGAAATGTATAGCGGAACTGAGGTGTGAACGAACACCTGAAGGTGATGACGTGAAGGGGAGGGGATGTCATGCCTGGACCTATCGCTATCCTTGTTTCTCCTACTGGCTTATCTGCATGTCCAAGAATAACTCAATGGGCCTGATTCATTAAGGAAAGTAAAGGAAAAGAATGAGTAACTTTTCACCATGGCAAAACCATGTTGCATAGGAGGAGGAGGTACATTAAAATATGAGGACAGAATTATAGTTGTGGTAAGGAATGTTCTAGATCAACTTTAAATTTCAGTGTACAAATAAAGCTATCAAGTATTTGTGTGCTACATGAAAAAACAGCCACTATTTATGTGTAAAATAATAAAATAATTTGCACCCCTTGCATTTTAACATGGTTTTGTCCAGCAGAAAACTTACTCATTTTTTTGCCTTACTTTCCTTAATTAATCAGGCCCATTGTCTTCAGCCTGTACCATGGGAATACGTCAAGATTAAAACTTGACAGTTACCATTGAGTCACATGACTAATTATAAATGACAGCAAGAGGTAAATGCTAACTTTCAATATTTATGGATCAGCGCAATTTAGTGCAATTAGTTAAACCCGAATGCCAGCTTGTAAAACCCAATGACACTTGGCATTTGTACAACTGTGGAAGTTTATTTCTTATCACATAATTGCAAATTGTAAATAATTATCGCTTTTAAAGGACTGCTTTTATTTGACTGAGCATAGGACTATGTATTTGAACAGATCTCAAAAGGGACTGTCTTTGTGGATTACAAATCTCTTCTTAGATCTAATTGAAATGTGATTTTTGGCCCAGTCTCTGGACTTATATTTTGTTAGTTTTTATAGAAAAAAAAACAAAACAAACATTGATTTTTATTTTATTTGGTCTCTCTTATGTAGTCATTTGCTGTTACATGTTTAATGATTTATTTTGTTTCAATAAATATGTATGATATTTATATTTGATGATCTCATCACTGTTATGAACGTAATGTTTGCAAAACCTGCTAATAGAGGTGTTCACCAATAAGAACCACAATTCTGTAAGAGCATCATGTCCTTGCTCGGGGCGGGGTACGATAAAACTATGCTCATAGTTCCGAAATGCCTCCAGAAAAATCCAGAAAGAATAGAAAATCGACTTGAAAATAATTAGACTTACTTTCAAGACAACGCTGGAGATCCCTGAAGTCAGCAGTATAATGACAGGAAGGCTTTCCAATTGGAAAACTGACCGCCTCTGCTGCCCGACGTCATTGCGTCATGTGTCATGCAAAATTTAAATTGGCAATGTGGGGTCCCCTAAGGTTAAGTGGTTAAACACTTAACCGAACATTGCTGCTTTAAATTTAGCTTGCAAGAGATCGCAATGACGTCAGGCAGCAGAGGCGGTCAGTTCTCCAATCGGAAAGCCTTCCTGTCATTATGCTGCTGTATTCAGGGATCTCCAGCGTTGTCTTGAAGGTAAGTCTAATTATTTTCAAGTCGATTTTCTATTCTTTTGCGGGTTTTTTTGGAGGCATGACAGGTGTAAAATGATTACCACCGCTCGCTCGTACTCAGATACCACCATGACTTAAACTCCTGTAGTGCAAACTTATTTAAGCAGGCTTTTCGTATATAAGAACGAGACACACTAGCATGCAAAAATCATAATACTTTTAGTAGAAGCAAACTGTGGCTCACTCAGAAGTGAAGGTCTTGGAAACTCAGTCACAGCAGGAGTGCTGTTGCTTCCCGCTGTAGCTGAATGTAGCCTTCTCATGTGAATAACAGCAGGTAAAAATTTTCTCTGGATAGAGCAATCTGCCAGAGAATTTAGGAACAGAATTATCCATGCTAACTGTCACAAACTGACGGGCAAGATAGGACCCTTAGGACCTACTTAGTTTAATACCACCCACAGGGAGGCGCGGAGTCTAATGGGATGGAAGGTATTCACCAATGACCCCAGCAAGGAGGTATGGGCTTAGCGTCTCCTGTCACGCAGGTCACGATTCTTCATGTAGGCACTAAGAGAGGCCCAGTGGAGAGAATAGGATATAAGAGGCTCCAATGGGTAGAGTAGCGAACAGCAGGTAGGAGTACATGGGAGACAAGGTATACTGGATTGCAGGATGACAGATCCAGGAGAGAACTGATGATCTGCAGTAGTGATGGACAGAAGTCAAGGTGCTGCAACTGTAGCTGGAAGATATAATGATCTGCAGAAAAATACATAGAGGGCCAGGTATGCTGGGCAGCAAGGAGACTGGGTCAGCTGAGGAGTAAAGGTCTGCAGCAGTGGTACACAGAGGTCCAGGTGATGCTTGGGAGAACTGTAACTGGTGCAGCAATGTGTATCGGTTTGTGTTAAGGATACATGGAGGTCCAGGTATGCTGGGCAGCAAGAAGACTGGATCAGCTTACGTGTAAAGGGAGCCAAGAGTAGACATATCCACACAGATAGAGAGACTCAAAGAACTCTTAGAGAAGTATTGGTAAAGTTCTGCACAAAACATTAAGTATCTTCAAAATTCCTAGTGCGAGAAAAACCTGCCTATTTCTATATAATGTTTCATAAATTATAATATCTATCTTTATATCCATTACAAATAATAGAGGGGGTGCTACCCCAAGAGAAAAATTTAAATTGATAGCTTCAGAAAAAGAAAAAAGTTTATTTTCACAGGAGGCATTCACTAACTCATAGTACCATTTTATTAAATTTCAGTTAAAAATAATTTACTTTATTTCATTATTTATTATTACCATTTATTTATAAGGCGCCACAAGGTTTCCGCTGCGCAGTACACAGTACCAACAATGGACAGTACAGGGAATAACAGTACAGAACAATAAACGAGTAGTACCAAGACTTCAGAGGCTCCAGGCAAGGCAAATTTATTAAGTTATTAAGTATGAGTTGGAGCAGAAGAGAAGGTAGAGAGACAGGAGGGCCATGCTCATACAAGCTTATATCCTAAAGGGAGGGCAAACAGATGGCTGGCACAAAGGGAGTTAGAGGAGGGGAGCAAGCACTCCCCTCTTCTGAGGCAGAGCGAGATGAAGAGAGTGAGAATGGAGAGAGGGTTAAGTGGAAGGCTGGTAGGCGTGGCGGAAAAGATCAGTTTTGAGTGCCCGTTTGAAAGAGCAAAAGTTAGGGGACAAATGGATGGAGCGTGGGAGGTCATTCCAGTGCGGTGGGGCAGCTCGGGTGAAGTCTTGAATTCTGGAGTGGGATGAGGTGATCAGAGTGGAGGAGAGGCGACGGTCATTGGCCGATCGCAGGGATCGGGCGGGAGTGTGGATGGAGAGGAGATTGGAGATATAAGGGGCAGTAGATTGGGAGAAGCCTATTTAGAACTCATATACCACTTTTATTTGTTAATAGATGGCGACATATTTAAAATACAGTGAGAGCTGGTGAGAAAATAAAGAAAGTATATAGAGTGTGTTTAAAATATTGTGTTCATCACAACATATAGAGATTCCTTGGAAAACAACAATATTCAATGATATCTTCCGTACATCTAAGTATTACCTAGTATATTGCAAAATATCCTTAGATACAAAGCTTCTTATTTAGATCCTATTAATCTAGAATATTCTTCTGAATATATGTTAGTACTTATAATCGACCCTATATATTAATATACTTGATATCTAATGTAATTTCAAATTGATACTATCAAGGTAATTTCATTGTTTTCCAATAATTATTGTCTATGCGATTTGTGTGGTTCCAAAGCACAAGAAATTTATTTAGCAAAAGCAAACTTTCCAAGGATGGGGTCAGCTCTCCAGAGGATGAATATTAATTTTCCCACCAAGGACTAGTTTAAACTGGTCTATTAGCATTACACAGACAATATCATTCTAACCATTTTTTCCCTATCATCCATAACTAGCATATGGAATGTGCGATCCTTTCAGCGAATGAACCGGACGTCTGTGGATAAATAGGGGATTAGAATGAAACCAAACATGACCTGTGACCTGAACTAAAGTGCATATAACATTACAATATTTAACTATAAACTTAAGAACATTTGTTCATAAATGACTGTGGATTGGAACTATTATAAATATGAACTATATACAAGTGAATGTGTAAGTGCGAGTCTATGTGTGCATTATTTATCGTGCAATTGCGCCATGACACGTGGCGTACTGATCGCAATCGCACGGTAAAACAACATTAACCAATATACTTTCTTTCATCCAATTATTCAACTTTGACAATACCAATATTAATAGGATCTCATCTAGTTAGACCAGAGTGTTTGTTCTCATGATCTAAGATTAATTCAATGAAAACTGTTTAACAGATGAAAATAGATAAGCCAGATAGTGGACTTTCTGGCTGGATTGAATAAGGCCGTATATAGGGTAGCTGCTACCAACACATTCAATTCGGTAGATATCAAATCTCACTGTGTTTTATTATAGAATCCAGTATATTATCTTAATCTGTAAATTGCTCGCAATCTGAAAGAGCCATCATCACCTGACACATTTAATCCCATATATTTTGCTTGGTGTTTTTTTAAAACGATTAGTCAGGTTGCTCATTACGGTGCTGCAAGAAAAGGAGATTAATTAATCTCATATTTGACACAGACAAATATTTTGTTTGTCCCTTAAGAGGGATTTCTAACAGCCTCATAATACAACTACGTCTGTTTGACTGTCAGCTATACTTATGTTCTCATATATCCGGTTCTGTCATGCATTAGTTTAAGGAGAGTATAATTGTATCAGGATATATACTTGTGTCTGTAGAACCTCTTAGTATTAAACAATAGTGAGTATCTAACCTCTGTTTCATTCATAGATTTAAAAATCCTTAAGAAAATATATTCTCGCATCTATCTCCTCTCATGTCAGTTCTTAGCCCTAGGTAATTAAAGTTACATTTTCTGCATTATAACCAGAGATACATCATGGCCAACTTCAATCTGAGTCTGGAATTTAGCAACCGACAGCAGAAGTTAAGAAATAATGGTCAGTTAACCTTTTTTGACATAAGACAAAAAGGAGAGCATACTAATTGGTTAGAAGATTTGGGAGATCTCTGAGTTTTAAAGAAGCATACAAAAGTTTGATGGAATAAAAAAATGTTTGAAAGCCATTTGGAACATGGGTTAACACCTCGAAGTCTGAGACCAAAAATGTATCCATCCTTTGAGTTGAAAACTGAGGATTAAAACGAGAATGGGAATCAACTTTGTTAAAATGCAATAACCACTGTCTTGCCTCTACCTCCTCTCACTTATAGTTTTTCATGTCAGTGTATAGCCGGCTGTTTTATTTATCGATATATACCCTAGCACCTGTGGCTGTCTTAAAGTTCACTGATCTAGCATGATGCTGACTGTTTAATTCATGATTCTATAGAAACTTGCTTTCTGTAGTAGTAACGGCTCTCTAACAGGCATGTTCTTATTCATAATTGCAGCCATCTCACATACATTGCTAGAATTTAGTTTAGGATATCTACTAGTTATTCAGGTATTTGTTTGTCACTTATGTTTTAGTTATAAATCTTTACTTTATTTCTTTTAAACCAAGGATTCAAATGCTGCATTAACACACATTTTGCTTTTTCAAGGTGTCAAACAGTTTTTTATTCTGGTAGGAATTTAAATAACATCAGGGCCAATCAACATGATAATCAATTGATTGACATTTTAATTTATATTCTCCGATCCGCCCAATTCTCCCTTTCTTGATATACTTTTGAAAATAACTTAATTTTAGCATGCAGTATCTTAATTGATTCTTTCCAAGGAAATAGTTATAGATATTAAAGATTGTGTCATTTATGTCTGATGTATCTTTTAAGATTAATCAATTAATTATCTTGAAATGTTATAAGCGGACCGTTTTATTCAATTACATTTTTGAACTGGAGACAATAGAAGAAAGTTTTCAGCGCTCAAATCGGAGTGTCAATTTTGTATGAAATATTGTCACAATGATATCTAATATATAAATGTCTAGTCGCGTGTGTTAGTCTGTTTGTGTTTGTGTGGAAAAAATAAAACCAAGCTGCAGCGCCACCTGCTGGGCAGAGTTATACACTGACCTACTAAATTCTTAGTGTGTGTGTAAAAAAAAATTCAGAAAGGGCTGAAATTTGGTATACTAAGATGTTTTTAATTTGTTAATTGTTAAAAGTGTTTATAAAGATTTTAAAAAAATATATATATATATATATATTGAAGGAGAAGTGACAGTTGGGAGTGGTTGGTGGTTGCCGGGGGTGACATAGTGAGAGGAGTGTGATACTCAGGACCGCTGAGAGAGATCCCTGTGTCTGGATAGACATCTGGATAGATGTGGCGATGAAAATGAAGGATGAGGTGATGGAGAAGAATGATGAGGTGGTGACATGTGGACAAAACCACGTTAAAAAAGGGCGCTTACGTCGGGAAGTAACGCTCTTCCCCTGAGGAGGCCTGGGCTATGGCCCAAATGCATGACAAGAACCTTTTTAACACCTTAAGTAGCTTGATTTGACTAGAATGCATGAGTATCATGCACGGGTTAACTTGTTGTTAAATAATTGTTCACAATAGGGTCTGTTAGCAAATCTTGAAATGAAGATACATTTTAAAACATAATTCCTTAGCTATACGTATATTCAAGTTGTGAGGTGTTATCAGCCTAATCAAGTGTGTCACAATTTTATCTCTTGTTCTCATGCGATTCACCGGCATGGTATAAATAGTCTCCCAAGTTCATATTCAGTGTATATATAGACAGTGCTTTTTTTGTAAGAAAAAAGGTGCCGGAACTCACATCACATAGTCAATCACTGTACACCCACCCACACATGTCAGTTGTGTAACCAAACATAATGGTTACTGCCCGCAGTAAGCTCTCAGCGCGCGACCACACGACCAATCACAAGCTGAGCAGCGCCACAAGCCGAGCAGTGCCATCACAACCAGCGCGGACGAAGTACGCATGCATCGGTCTCAACACACAAGCAGCTCGCATGCACCGTTTTAATGATTTTGTGCCGACCTGCTACTACGCTCAACAGAGTGATTCAAGTGCACATGGACCAAACATCAAATGTTCAAAAGTTACTTTTAAAACTTGGAAATCCATTGAAAAAAGGTGCCGGAACTCAGTTCTGTGCGCTCTATGGCAAAAAAGCACTGTATATAGATGAAAAAATACAAAAGTATATCACAATGTAGTACTGCTAAATTGATGTACGGTATTCAAGTACTTACATCTATGTTGTATTCTGTCCTCTTGATCATCGGATGTTTCACTGTGAAGGCTGTGTCTGTGGTTAAAACTACAGCTCTTGGGAATTTCAATCTTCGCTTAGTTCTTATAGCTTCTCAACATTAGTGAACGTTCATAGAGAAATATGATACAAAATTCATCAAAAAATATCCAAATTTATTGGTAAAAGCAACATTATCCACTTACATGAAAATTAATGTAAAGTTTTCCCATCAGTGCAGCTTGCTGGCTGTTCCTCTATCTGATTCAATGCCTGAAGTGCAAATCAAGCGGTGTGAGATAGCTCACGGTGACAGCAAAGCCTCTCAGTCTGTGCGGTTTACTGAGAGCATCACTAAACATTTCCGTTTGTGAACATTCACTTAGTGAACGGATTGAAAGCTCAATGCATTTCCTTCCTTTCTGAACTTTTTCAAGAGCAAAGTACTTTACGTCAATTTAGCAGTACTATATTGTGATATACTTTTGTATTTCTTCATCTATGTATACACTGGATATGAACTTGGGAGGCTACTTACACCATGCCGGTTATTCACATAAGAACAAGAGCTAAAATTGGGACACACTTGATTAAGCTGATAACACCTGACAACTCAGTTTGCGAATTTGAATATACGTATGGCTAAGGCACTAAGGGGTATATTTACTAAACTGCGGGTTTGAAAAGTGGAGATGTTGCCTATACCAACCAGTCAGATTCTAGCTGTCATTTATTTAGTACATTCAAAATGATAACTAGAATCTGATTGGTTTCTATTGGCAACATCTCCACTTTTTCAAACCCGCAGTTTAGTAAATATACCCGTATGATTCAAAATGTATCTTTATTTCAAGATTTGCTAACAGACCCTATTGTGAACAATTATTTAACAGTATCATTGTGACAGTATTTCACACAAAATTGACACTCTGATTTGAGCGCTGAAAACTCTCTTCTATTGCAGTATATTTAAAGAGTTTTGGATTACTCTGCAGACAGCAGCTCTCAGGGGCAGAATAGGTATTTCTAATTGGTGCGCTAATAGAATATATGTAACCACTGAACTGGAGACAGTTATTCATGTTCAAGGTAGCAAATATTATTATAAAGTTATTATGAATGTAGGTAGATAGGATAATTTATAAAATAGTGATGTTTGGTGAGTCAGTTAAAATTTCTGTTAAAATTATGGAAGTGACTAGTGATACTGAACGTAGAACTAATACATTTTTGTGAAGTCTTGATATTATAAATAGTAATTCCTAATATCTTGTGAGATAATCAATATAATAATAAAACACAAGTTAATAAGCTATATTGAGATTACTATAAGTGAAAGTAAATAAAAGGAATTTGAATATTATATAATCATTTGTGAAAATGTGAATAGTGAAAAAAGACAATTTTTTTTAAAATCAAGTAACTTTTTAATATTCTTTTTCAACAAAAAATGTAAAGACAAAATTAAAATATACAGAAGATTACACAAAATGCAAAAAATCGCAGAACATAAGGATGCATAATTACCACCGGTACTTTTGTTACTGCCCTTAAATATATACCTAGAAAATCTTAGACTATTTGTGCGACAATTTGCTTTAGTTACTAAGACATGGCATACCATTCACATAACACTGAGAACAATTATAACATCTCATTAGGTATAGAGTACCCAGAAACAGTAACAACATCAACACTGCAATTCCTTTCTTGCTGCACATTGAACCATTAGGATTAGATAGGTGCACACGGCAGGCCCCAGGGCCACGACCCCCCTTCCCTCGTCATAACAACCGGATAACTAGTCCATTGAGGCTATAATAGCCGAACTGTATAGCGGAATTAACAAAAGATCGCCAACTTTGGAAATCAGGAGGGTCTGGGGCAAGCCAAACCAGAGCAATAATGACTTTAGCCGTTGTCACCAGACTAAAAATATATTTAAAGATAAATTTATCTTAAGGTCCTCAAGGGAGATTCCAAACAAACACCACTTGGGACCAATGGCGGGAGCAGCAGGCACTGTATCAAGAACACAATCCCAGACCTCATACCAAAGAAAAAGACAAATTTACTATGTAATCACAATTAAGAGTAAATAAAATAAATCTTTATGAAATAATAGTGATTTAATAATTAAGGGAAATAGTGAGGTGAAAATAAATATAAAAAATAAAATTAAAAAGTGAGGTAAAAATTGAATAGGTGAAGTAATAATTTAAGACATCATAAATATTGTTTGTTGGAATTCTCTAGAGGTACCCAAACTATTAACCAATTAGATATTTGTTAATCGATCATAGTCTCTATTAATAGTATTGATACTGGTCCTTGTCAATCTCATTGGTTAATTTTAGGTTTATGTTTTTGGTATTCAGTTTACTAATAAATTATACCAGGAGATGTCTCCACCCCCTCCCAGTAGGATGAGAATGTCATCAATATATTT
This sequence comes from Mixophyes fleayi, assembly GCF_038048845.1. Lineage (NCBI taxonomy): Eukaryota > Metazoa > Chordata > Amphibia > Anura > Limnodynastidae > Mixophyes > Mixophyes fleayi. The sequence goes on from NC_134402.1 coordinate 374,930,572, forward strand.
TGTCCATAATATCACTTGTTTGGTGTAGGGCTCATTTTCATCAATAAAAACATGTTCCCTCTCCCATGACCCAAGATATATATTTGCAAATGTGGGGGCACAGGCCACCCCATTACAATGCCCCTTATCTTGAGGTAGAATTTGTCATCGAAAGAGAAAAAATTCTTGGTCAATACAAATAATAATACAATAATAATTTTACCCAAAAAAAATCAACGTCACATGTCACTAGCCATGCTTGAGAGTCTAAAGTTATGTCATGTAGTTTTTAAAAACATCAGTAGTATCCTGTACATAGGATGGTAGACTCACAACATAATCTTGCATATGAATATCAATAAATATGCTCGCTTTCTCTGTGAATCCTCCAATACCCTATTGTATGGGTCTACCCGGAGGTGTCGCCTAATTTTTATGTACTTTGGGGAGCATATAAAAAGTTGGAAATTTTGGTAATGTAACCAGCAAAAATTCTAATTGAATAGGCTTCATTTATGATTTTGTTATATTGGGCGGTGGGGTTAAACATCAATTCTTGGTAACAAGCTTTGTCCTTCAGTTGTCTATATGCTTGTTTTTCATACTGGTCTATTGGCCACAGTACTCCATCGCTACCTTTATCAGAGAGTTTAATCAAAATATCTTGCCAACCCCTCATTTCTTGGAGGAATTTTGTCTCTTCCACCATTAAGTTGCTGATGGTATATTTAGTATTAGGTTGACATAGTATTTTAACTAGTTCTTTAGACACCAGGGAAGAGTATATTTTAATTTGAGGACAATTAATGTCATGTAGAAAATATTTCGATTTTTTTATTGCAAATAGTTCTTGTGTTCTTCTTGGGTGGAGTATTCTCTTGATGGAACTGTTCATTCATTAACTCTTCCAAAGTCTTCAGGACTACCTTTTCTTCCTTTAAAATCTGAACAATTTAAGAGAGAATGGGTAACAGGTTACTACTTGTTGCCTCTTGTAAGATAGGGAATGCTGTCTCTATTTCAGAATAGGAGTCATTACAGAAATTATTAGAAAGTAGTAATTTTCTAGACTAGAGTTGTAAGTTTTTCTTCTATGTGAAGCTATTTGGTCGTTCAATGGGGAGAAGGATATTCCCTTACTAAGTCATTTGATAAGTGCTGGGTTCAGAGCTTTGTCTGAGAGATTCGTAATTCTAAGTGAAGTATCTTGATGTGGATAGATTCTGTTTATCTTGGCTCCTTCTTTTTTTTTCCTTTATCCCCTGCTTAGAAGAATTCGTCCTACTTCTTCAAATATCTTTTTTGCTCCTTTTTATTCCTGGCTTTGTAAAAGACAAGAGCATTGTCTAAAAAAGTTTTTTCTGTTATCCTGTTCCCTCTCATAGTATCTGGATGAGGGAGGAGTACCCTCATTTTCTGATGTCTAAAAGTTTCCCTTCTTCTTTGAGTGATTGTTCTCAATGAAGATTGAAGATCCGACCTGAGGTATAGTCCTTCTGTTCTCTGTAAATTTCCATCTTTTTAAGTTAACTATACCGTTTTTGAAATCATCTAGTTGCCTTTTGTAGCGTTCATAGGTTTTTTGGAAGGTATCTAAACTCTCATACTCTTTGAGTTTGCTACTAAGATTATCTACCTCTTTAGTATATTCCTCTAGTAGTAATGTATCATGTTTTATTAAAATTTGTATTAGCTCTCAAGAGCATTTTAACAAAGTTGATTCCCATTCTCATTTTAAATCCTCAGTTTTCAACTCAAAGGCTGGATACATTTTCGGTCTCAGACCTCTAGTTGTTAACTCATGTTCCAAATAGTTTTCAAACATTATTTTATTCCACCAAATTTTTGTCTGCTTCTGTAAAACTCAGAGATCTCCCACATCTTCTAACCAATTAGTGTGCTCTCCTTTTTGTCTTATGTCAAAAAAGGTTAACTGAGCATTATTTCTTAACTTCTCCTGTCGGTTTCTCAATTTTAGACTCAGATTGAAATTGGCCATGATGTATCTCTAGTTATAATTCAGAAAATTTAACTTTAATTACATACGGCTACATATCGAGAGAAGGTAGATGCAAGATAGTGTTATTGCAAACTCGAATATATTTTCTCCTGGATTTTTAAATCTATGACTGAAACAGAGGTTAGATAACCACTATTGTTTAATACTAAGAGGTTTCTACAGACACAGGTATATTCTGATATGATTATACTCTCTTTAAACTAATGCATGAAAGAACCGGCTATATGCCTACGTGTATAGTTGACAGCCAGACAGGCGTAGTTGTATTAGGAGGCTGTTAGAGACAAACAAAATATTTGTCTATGTGTAAAATATGAAATTATTTATTTCCTTTTCTTGCAGCAACTGAATGAACAGCCTGACTAAAAAACAAATACACCAAGCACTATATGGGATTAGATGTGTCAGGTGATGACGACTCTTTCAGATTGCATGCAATTTACAGATTAAGATAATATGGACTCTATAATGAAACACAGTGACATTTGATATCCACCAAATTAAATGTGCTGGTAGCAGCTACCCTATATACAGGCTTAATTAATCCAGCTAAAGAGTCCAATATTGTGCTTATCTATCCTCGGCTATTACACGCACAGATTTCATTAAATTAATCTTAGAGCATGAGAATAAACACTCTGGTCTAACTAAGAAAGATCCTAGCAATATAGGTATAAATTGGAGATTACATTAGATACCAAGTATATGATTATTAAAGGACGATTTTAAGTAGTGGCATGTAGATATTCAGAAGAATATTCTAGAGTAATAGGATCTGAAAAAGGAGTTTTGGATTTAAAGATATCTTGCAATATACTAGGTAATACTAAGGTGTGTAGAAGATATTATTGAATATTAAGATGTTATCATCCAAGGAATCTCTATATATTGTGTTGAAAACAATATTTTAAACACGCTCTATATACTTTCTTTATTTTCTCCCCAGTTCTCCCTTTATTTTAATTATTTCACCATCTATTGACCGATAAAACTGGTATATGAGTTTTAAATAATGAAAATTAAGTAATTGATTTTGAACAGAAATTTAATAAAATGGTACTGTTTGTGAGTGCCCTTGTGAAAAGAAACTTTTTTCTTCATCCTGAGCTATCAGACTCAAAGAACTGGCAGAGAATGAATGAACCTATATACAGTCATGGCCAAAAGTTTTGAGAATGACACAGATATTATTTTTCACAAAGTCTGCTGCCTCAGTTTTTATGGTGGCATATACTCCAGAATGTTATAAAGAGTGATCAGATGAATTGCAATTAATTTATTAATTTCAAATTCCCTCTTTGCCATGACAATAAGCTTTATCCCCAAAACAACATTTCCACTGCATTTCAGCCCTGCCACAAAAGGACCAGCTAACATCAGGTTAGTGAATCTCTCGTTAACACAGGTGAGAGTGTTGATGAGGACAAGGCTGGAGATCACTCTGTCATGCTGATTGAGTTAGTATAACAGACTGTAAGCTTTAAAAGGAGGGTGGTGCTTAAAATCATTGTTCTTCCTCTGTTAACCATGGTTAGCTTCAAGGAAACATGTGCAATGATCATTGCTTTGCACAAAAAGGGTTTTACACGCAAGGATATTGCTGGTAGTAAGATTGCACCTAAATCAATCATTTATCGGATCATCAAGCACTTCAAGGAGAGAGGTTCAATAGTTGTGAAGAAGGCTTCAGGGTGCCCAAGAACGTCCAGCAAGCACCAGGACCATCTCCTAAAGTTGATTCTGCAATGGGATCAGGCCACCATCAGTGCAGACCTTGCTTAGGAATGGCAGCAGGCAGGTGTGAGTGCATCTGCAAGCACAATGAGACAAAGACTTTCAGAGGATGGCCTGGTGTTAAGAAGGTCTGCAAAAAAGCCACTTTTCACCTGGAAAAACATCAGGGACAGAATGATATTCTGCAAAAGGTACAGGGATTGGACTGCTGTGGACTGGAGTAAAGTAATTTTTTCTGATAAATCCCATATCTGATTGTTTGGGGCATCTGGAAAAACGCTTGTCTGTAAAAGGAAAGGTGAGTGCTACCATCAGTCTTGTGTTATGCCAACAGTAAAGCATCCTGAGACCATTCATGTGTGGGGTTACTTCTCAGCCATGGGCTCACTCACAATTTTGCCTAAGAACACAGCCATGAATAAAGAATGGTACCAATACATCCTTCAAGAGCAACTTCTCCCACATCCAAAAACAGTTTGGTGACAAACAATGCCTTTTCCAGCATTATGAAGCACCTTGTCATAAGTCAAAAGTGATAACTAAGTGACTCGGAGATCAAAACATCAAACTTTTGTGTTCATAGCCAGAAAACTCCCCAGACCTTAATCCCATTGAGAACTTATGGTCAATCCTCAGGAGATAGGTCGACAAACAAAACCCTCAAATTCTGACAAACTCCAAGGACCTGATTTACTAAGATGCGGGTTTAAAAAAGTAGGGATGTTGCCTATAGCAACCAATCAGTTTCTGGCTATCATTTTGTAGAAGGCACTAAGTAAATGAAAGCTAGAATCTGATTGGTTGCTATAGGCAACATCCCCACTTTTTCAAATCCGCAGTTTAGTTAATCTAGCCCAAAGCATTGCTTAGGCAGGAATGGGCGGCCATCAGTCAGTATGTGGCCCAGAAGATGTTTATCAGCATGCCAGGGCAAATTGCAGAGGTCTTCAAAGAAAAGGGTCAAAGCTGCAAATATTGACTCTTTGCATAAACTTAATGTAATTGTCAATAAACACTTTTGACCCTTATAAAATGCTTGTAATTTTACTTCAGTATACCATAGTAACATAAACTTAGTGAAAGACAATATTTCTCATTCTCAAAACTTTTGGCCATGACTGTATAGTCTGACCAGTAAAGGGCACTAACCATTAGGCAAACATGGTATACATGGTATACTTTAAAGGACTGGTCTTCGCATGCACAGACCCGATTTCAAAATGATACTGACCTGAGGCAGCAGCAGCGTTTTCGCACTGAGAGGCGGTTGGTGGAGGCACAGGCAGGCAAGCCAGGACTCGACCGAGTGATCAGTGGGCCAGATGTGTGATACTAATGATTGAAATGCTCAGTAAACTGCCTTGGAAGGTGGATGGGGAATCCTAGTTAGACAGCAAACAAGAACAGTCTGTGATACAAAGCAATGTTTGTTTGACAGGAAGAAAGAAAATGCAATCTGTTTTACAAACCAAGATTCGTGAGCAGGCAGAAATCAAGGTGAATCATTTTTCCAAAGCATGATTCATGAGCGGGCACATGTCAATCCATTTTCCAAAGCAAAAGTTTCTTAACAGTCAGGAGAAAAGTGAAACGCTTGTTTACAGACGCTGAGGGATCTGCTGGTATAAGGCCAGACTATCACTAAGACTAAAGTGACAGTGAGACCACAAAATATAATGCTCATTCCTGTGACTCACACACTCAGCTGCAGGTACTGAGCATTCAAAGATGATCCAAATGAGAAGATATGTTGCCAATGGTCAAACACTGGAGACAAGAAACAAACCCAAGGGAGGATCCAAAAGCCTGATCAAAAGAAAACTGAGCCTGTACACAGGAGACAGACAGGTAAATTGAGAGCAACAATGGAGTTCGCTGGAGCATGCGGAGGAACTAATACTGTAGCACCCTAATGGTGCCAGAGTCTGCTTTATATAGAGGAGGCAAAGGTCATAATTACCAGTGACATGGCATCACAGAACACCACCAGAACTTCATAAGAGTGTCCCGTTGCCTTGAAAAGAGATGCGTATGCGCTGAGTGGCTGGCGCTTAGACTGGAAAAAATGCATCTGGTTGCTAAGCGACTAGGTGCATCAGAGCAGCCTGTAGGCGACCATTCTTGCATGGAGGAGAAGGGATTGCTCCTGACAGTACTCCTTTCTCTCCTTTTGTCCAAATGGGTCTTCATGCAAAATGTATTGAATCTCTCCAGAAGCTGAGGAGCATGAAGATCTTGCCTGTTCACCCATGATCTCTCCTCAGGACCAAATCCCTTCCAATGAACCAGGTATTGAAGATGTCCATAAAAGGGGCGAGAGTCCAGAATCCGACTAATCTCATATTCATCGCCAGAAGATGTCTGGATGAGAGCAGGATGAGGAGATAGGTGAAAAAACTCATTGAGTACCAACAGCTGCAAGAGAAATATGAAAGGTGTCATCAACCTTAAGGGAGGAAGGCAAACAGAGCTTGTAGATGATGGGATTAATGACATGACAAATACTGAATGGCTCGATGAAGTGTGGGGCCAGTTTCATAAAGGCGACTATGAGTCTCAGATTTCGGGTGGACAACCAGACCTTCTCACCAATGTCAAGAATGGGGATAGAGGTTCCGATGTTAATCTGCAAAGTTTTTGTAACGTTGGGAAGATTTCAAAAGTCTAGCCTGAGTACGGGAAAAGTTCCATACCAAAGAATCCGCAGCAGGAACAAAAGAACCCGGATTGGAAGAAAAGTCTGGTAGGATTGGGTGAGCACTAAAAACAGTGAAAAAGGAGAACCCAGTAGATTCGTTGATATGATAGTTGTGTGAAAATTCAGCCCAGTTAAGAAGATTACACCAGTCTGCTTGATTTTCTGTAAAAAAAACCCTTCAAGATCTTGATTAACCTGCACCGTTTCACCGTTTCTTTGAGAATGGTAACCTAAAGAAAATTTTAGATCCAGACCCAAATTTTTGCAAAAGGATCTCCAAAAGCAGGACACAAACTGTACACCCTTAGCAGAAATAATTTGCCGAGGACATCCATGGTGTTTGAAAATTTCTTTACTGAAAATGAGAGCTAACTGAGTGTCAGTAGGTAGACCAACCAGAGGGACAAAGTGAGCCATCTTCAAAAATTGGTCAACAACAACTTAAATAGTTATAAACCCACCACAGAAGGGAAGATCAGTGATAAAATCCATAGATATACTGACCCACAGAGAATCAGGAACAAGGTGGAGATGCAAGTTTGGGACTATAGTGCTTAGCACAAACCACACAAGCAGAGACAAATTTACAGACTTCCAGAAGGAGAGTGGGCCACCAATAACATCTGTTCAAGAGGGCATAGGTCTTGTTGACTTAAGCATGGCAGTCTATTTTGGAAGAGTGAGCCCAATATAAAGCTTTAAGCCATAAATGCGGTACCACATAAGAACATCCCAGGCGTGGAGTTCTGTAATCGGTCTTGGTCAAGGCCACAATGTTGAGGCTCAATGACCACGTCATTGAGCCTGACGTGGTTTAAGCAGTGGGTGTTTTATATGAAAATTAGGTTTTTATGGTCAGTAAAAACTGTAACTTGATGAAAATCTCCCTCAAGAAAATGACGCCAATCTTCCAAGTCAGATTTGATGGCTAAGAGCTCTTTGTCACTGATTACATAATTTTTCTCACTGGGAGAGAATCTCTTAGAAAATAATCCACAGGAAAGATGAATACCAGAAGAAGATTTTTGGAAGAGTACAGACCCTACTCTGACAGAAGAGGAGTCAGCCATTTAGGATTACCACCTTCATCCAATTATTAAGTTTCAAAAGTCCACCCTTTGGACTGTTGAAGCTTAAGTGGAATGGATTAGTTCCCTTTCCACTAAATATCTCTGGGGTACTCCAATTACAGGGATGGAAATCAATAGAAGGAAGGTATAATATTACAAGGTCCCCTAGTTCGACACTTTGCCAATACTCTGTAGACAGGTCTTTGCTGTACCTGAATTTTATGCATGCTAAGAAATTTGAGTATTAGGAAGCTGAATGGAACAATCAGATAATAGGCTACTATCTCTAAAGGAGTATTTTTCTAGGAAGAGTAGTTCCTGAAATAATGACAGTTTCCCATGATAAAATGACTTACATTCATAGATTAATTCCACCTCCTTATGTACACACACAGTATGAACACGAAGTCACGAGATATATGGTTTCAGGGGAAGAACCTTTAGCTGCAAATTTAATCACAGAATCCACAGGGATTCAGTTGTTGGTTACATTGGACCTCACCAAGACTACTCAGGGAACCCTAAAATATAAATATATATATACACCCAAATTAATTGATAATATTACCAAGAAGAATGATAACACATTCGGGTATATGGGTAAGAAGCTGCAAAAGGAACTACTGGTGGATACTGTATGATGTTAGTCACCCAGTTCATTGCTAAGTGTTATACCTGAATCGCAGATAATACAAATGACCCCAAGGAAATTATCGACTTAAAATAGACAAGATACTACAGTTAAAATGGGAATTTCACAAGGCCCACAATCCCTCTTTATCTGAAATAGGGGAGAAAGTAGTAGAATGGATCTATTGGTTAAATCCTGTTAATTGTTTTTCAGGCCTAGGGGAATGGGCACAAGAACTGGTTACTGGCATAGGTAAGCTCTTTATCCTAGTTGGTGTCTTGATAGTAATTGGCTACTGTTTCAGATGTGTTTCTGCTGTTTTGTAGTCTGGTAAACAATCCACTGATGTGACTCCAGAAAATGAGAATGTAATGGTACTAAGAGGGACAGGTATCACAGAAAATGAGGTTTTGTATTATAAATCTGCAACAGAATTTTGACAGGGTAAGAGTATGGGATACACTCTCAAAGGGTGGACTGTTGAAGCCTAATAATTGGATGAAGGTGGTAATCCGCAATTTCTGTAGACTAATATTGGTTGTGATGCAATAAGTATGCACTCAAACAATTATCTTAGCAAATAACAAGGGTATCCATTGCTTATTGTCCCCAGCTTTAACTGGAACTAACCTAGGCTGCCTAGCCTGTGGTTGCTTTTCACTATATTAGTGGGACCACGCATTCTTTGTCCCCCTGCTTTAATGTTTTATTTACAGAGCTTCTCCCATCCATTTGAATGGCCTATTCATTTAAATTGGGTTTCTGCATGTTGTATACATGCTGGAATCCCTATTAAAATGAATAGTGTCATCATCTTCATCAACATGAATTTCTACACCAAACTCCAGTACCCAGTCCCAAAAAATACCCCAGTCTAGTTAGGTTGCATCTGGAGGGGTGTGCTATACTTAAAATACTCAAATAGTGCTTGCCTACCTCCATTCTGTCTTCCAGATTTGCTCACAGGCAAAATACAGAGATATTTTGTACACATGAGCAAAACCTCAGAAAAATGTACTTATGTTCATCTCTAGATTAGTTCCTTAGTGTTTGTTTGTATTTTCACAAGTGGTTTGTAAATTTAGTGGAAGTTGGTAACTGGCCTTATATAAGAAGCATAAGCCCTATTATGATTATGATATGACTGTCAGGGAGACTGCACACGTGTTATAGTGGAAAATAGACCATGCTGTCCAGCTCTGAGGCTAGTTTGGGTTGTGGAGATGCTGCCCCTGTTTTTATACAATTACACAGTGCACTGCGAATGGGAAATGTGTTGTCTCAAATTTTAGAACAAGACTCAATCTTGGGAAATTTTTCCATGTGTCTATTACCTAGATAAATTTTCCATTTCTGTATTGTTATTTGTCAGGCATGTATGGATTCGGCAGCTGACAGGGAGTGCTGGTCCTTCTATGCTCCGGGGTTACCTCTGGGTAAGTTAGTTTTCAATTTAAAAACACCTGAATATGTGACCCAGTATAGGAAATCTCGATGTTTACAATTTGGTCCACTATATTAGCAGGAGCGTCTTAATGTGTCGTGTGGCTTTTTATATATGTGCAAATGTGTGGGACTGAGACTCCTACATTTTATATACAAATAAAATAGCAACTATGTGAAGACTCCAGGGTCGGAACCGTAGTTCTCTAGACACCCAGCCCTCTATGTTCACAGGTCACACAGGTAAGGAGGCAAGAAAGAGATAATAACAAAGGGTACACACTAAGTAAAATGCAACAGTGCTCCCCAAAGAGAAACGTGTTCCACCACCAAATATAACAAGTGTCAGAAAATCACCAGTGCAAGTAAAAAGTCCCCAGCAAAGTCCTCAGCAGGTTACCTCCCAGCACAGAGCCAGTAATAAAGTCCACAGTTGACAATCCAAGTGGGCCAGGAGTTCTGATCCATAAGGTGGGTCTGTGTATCTTGCTGTTACCAGCTGCTCGGCCAACTCTCCACCAGCTTGGTGGGACCTTAGGCATTAGTCTCCCTACTTATGTAGGCTCACCAGTTCCCCAGAATCTGTGAGTGTCTCCAGATGAAGTGGTGACAGCATCAGTGCTAGAGGTACATTGCCCGCTCTGTCTGAAGAAGCTCCTGCTTCAGCAATACTCCACCTCCAGATTATAGATAGAGTCCTAACCCTCCTGTTTTTAACCCTTTCCACACTTTTTTGATGTCACAGGGTCCACAGATGTTTCACACTGCCTGTGAGCTTCCTTTCTGGGCACCACTACAATACTGGATCTGGCCACCGGGCAACATTTAATTACTGAGTGGGTCACTGTTGTTCAATTGATTCACTGATTGACAACCCGGGCTGGCCAGATATTTTCAATGTAAGGCCCAATCTTGTCACATTTTTCACTGGTTAACAGCGATGAGCTGGGGGATTTTTTTCTGTGTGAGACTATCTTCCCCAGCTGCACAATTGAAGTCCTTTTTTGGAGGGGAATGGCCATGCAATGCAAAGAGATGAAAATTAAAATGTGCCCTCTCCACCCATTAACACATTACAATAATCTCACTAAACAAAATGAAATCTCATTTCTACAATGCTCTGTAAAGGGAGGCATGCTGATGCCCTTATTCAATACTCCGCTAGGAATGACTTCACACTACTCCTCCATATTGCCTGTGTAAACTTCTGCTCCTCTGCAAAATGACCATCTTCTGCCACAAAGATATGCTCTGTGGCAGAAGCCAAGGTTTATTTGCGCAAATCATAATATAGATCCATAACTAAATTTGTGCTGTATAGCAGCTTTTTTGCGCTCCATAGATGACCTCCATTGAATTACACTTCTATATGTACTCTTTATGTTCAAAGAGGACAAAGTCTGCATATATCTCTAATTTTAATATTAGGAATTCATGTTTTAAAATTTCTTGCCTAAAAATCTTTTTTGCATTTGTTATGGCAACCAGTGCGGCATAAACTTGTAGAGCTATGCAGAATAGGTTTTCACCTTTAGCAGCCGCCTGTCCCATAGAGACTAGTAATGCTCACAGGTACTCAGATGCCCCCAGAACTTACATTCAGTGTAGTACAAGTTTATGTTCACACGGCAGCGCACAGGTACAGGAGATAAAACACAGAGGAGATACAGGCCAGAGATCTACGGACTGGACAGAGCACCAGTGGAGACGTCAGACACAAGCAGGCTCAGGGTCACAGGCAATGGTTCAGAGTCCGGATACAGGCAGAAAGTCAGGGTCACAGGCAATGGTTCAGAGTCCGGGTACAGGCAGAAGGTCAGGGTCACAGGCAATGGTTCAAAGTCTAGGAAGAGGCAGAGGTCATACACAGAGAAATCAATCCAAGGTTCAACACCAAAATAGCACAGGAGCAGGCAGCAGTACTGAGACAGAACGCTATAACCGGCAGTGAGGCTCAGTCCTCACTGCCTTAAATAGTACAGATGACCAATCAGGGAAAAACCCTGTAAGTGCTCCCAGCACTTGCATAATGAATTACTGACACTGAGCCAATGAGAGAGCAGAGTGCCCAGCAGTGTTCCTAACACTAATCAGCCATAATTGACTTAGCCTACACAGTCTTGTGCGCGTGTGCCCGGCTGTCTGAAGCGTCCCGGTTGTGCCTAGGCAACCGGGACGAAGGACCCAGAAGTGACGCCCCGGTCATCATGTGGACGGCCGGCATGACACCTGCGGGGCAGAGAGAGCGGTGACCTTGACCGCCGCGGCTGCTGACAGTATTGTATGAACCCGAAAGTTATGCTAACAATAATTATAGCAGAGTAACAGGCAAACTGGCTAGTGCACTAACTTCTTTGAGACACGCAGCACTTTCTGACACTGGTAGTTGATGTTCATGCACCAGGTTGCTTAATGCTGTGTGACGCCTAATACAAAATTTTAAAAGTTTTTCCAATTAAAAATTACCTCATGCAACTGTAATTTAGTGAATCAAAGGGGCAATAGGCATGCTACTTTTTTTTGGAACTGTGTGATACCGTTCTGGTGCTCCCTAATGCCTGTCTTTATTATAGCCTTTCAGTTGTTATACAGTAGTTATGTAAGTCATCCACATTGTACAAAGATGAGCTGCAGGTAAATGAACTATGTTTTTATTACTACTAAAGTCCACTTTTAATTACTGTTTTTTAAAACTTTTTGGGATAATCTTGAAATATCTCAGGATTGTTTTATTTTGTTTATCCATATAGCAATGTTCTTAATGTTAAATTATGATTTATGCAGCATTTTTCATTCTTCTTAAGATTTGATTCTTGAAGTAATATGAGATTATGCAGCATTTTTTTCAGTAAATTGTCATTTTTATTGTTGTTTTTCAATCCACTAAATAATTATTGCCAAACATCCTTCTTGAAAAACATTACTGTTTTGTAAAAAAAAAGAAAAAAAAAGTGAAACAACTTCTGTCTTTGCGTTTTAATTTTATGCAGGCCAAAGCAATGAAAGAAAAGGACAATTAAGCCACATCATTGCTTGGAAATCTTTTTACAGAATGGGATATGGAAGTGAATGGGGACCGAACTTCTGTCTACTGGGACTCAAACAAGATTTAGCAATGTCATGCTGCGATATCAATCTTTAATAAATGTAACAATCAAAAACTGTATACATATTCAGTCCTCTTAAAACTAGTATTATCGAAAGTGCTATTTGCAATCATTACATTTTTGAGAAAGTAATTGAAGATTTATTATGCAAAGCTAATTTTTTATTTTACAACCCATAACATTTTCATACTTTCCATATGGTCTTTCCTGAAAATGTACTTCTAAATTATACAGATTCAGCTCCATCTGCTCCTGTTATGTGCCTGAGGGGCACCCAGTAATTTATAGTACAGAATTTCCATGAATACTAATATCGACGGCACTACATTTATCTTTAAGGGAAAGGTTTTATCACTATAAAAAGGTAATATATATTTTTTTATACCAAATCAGCAATGTCGTGTTGCTTTCACACACGTGTCATAGTAAAAGATATTTCTTTTTATTTATTTGAGCAGTTGAACTTAAAGTTGATTTTGTAATTTCCTACCATTGAATTAGGTGAAAGATAATGCATTTTTTAAGTGTGACCAATAATTAAGGTTTTAGCAATGTTACAAGTTAATAAATTACATATATTGAATTCTGAAGTTACTAATATATATTTATTTTATTTATCTTACCTGATTGTGCCCTTTAAAACCCTTCATTTACAGATTTAGGGCCTGATTCATTAAGGATCTTAAATGAAGAGGATCCTTATTTCAGTCTCCTGGACAAAATCATGTTACAATGCAAGGGGCACAAATGAGTGTTCTGTTTTGCACATAAGTTAAATACTGATTGTTTTTTCATGTAACACACAAATACTTGATAGCTTATTTGTACATTGAAATTTAAAGTTGATATTTGTGTGTTACATGAAAAAACAGTCAGTCTTTAAATTATGTGCAAAACAGAACACTCATTTGCACCCCTTTTATTGTAACATGATTTTGTCCAGGAGACTGAAATAAGGATCCTCTTCATTTAAGATCCTTAATGAATCAGGCCCTTAGTTTTCATTTTTTAGTTAAGGCAAGAGTAAAATAGTATATTTTACTTCTCTCTTTCAGCAAAATCAGTTAACAAAAGATTTTGTTATATAATACCCCATTCATATTGCACCAAAATCCCGGGTTTTTGCCGGGGCGAGCTCAAACGACCTGGGTCTTGGTGCAGTATGAATGGTACAAGACAAAAATCCCAGGTCTAAAAACCCCGGTTTTCAACCCGTGATTTATCGAGGGGTAATTCACGGGTCAGACCCGGGTTGCCTGCACTATGAATGGTGCAACCCGGGTTTTTCAACCCGGGTTGCACAGAAAACAATCTGATTGGCTGTCTGCCTGTCTCTGGAGGATGATGTCATCGGTGGGAGCCCGTGGAAGAATCGAACAATCACCACCCACTTTTGCATCATCTTTATGCGTCAAAAAACCAGTCACCTTTCAATGACATCACCATTTTTCAGCCAATGAAAACTGCTCTGGTGATGACTCCTACAAATTGCCAGGGCACAGACTTGTGCAGTATGAATGGGGTCCACCCGGGAAATTCCCGGGTCCGAGGTGCAGTTTGAATGGTGTTTCTGAGCTGGGACGCTCCGAGCCCCGGCAAAAACCCGACTTGAAAAACCCGGGATATTGCCCGGGCAGCAGTATGAAAGCGGTATAATAGGTGGGTGTCTATCTTCTCTATACACAGCAGTGTGTGTGTGTGTGTGTGTGTGTGTGTGTGTGTGTGTGTATCCAAGTATCTGTATGTAGCATTGTGTTTGTGTCCAAACATCTCTATACAGAATTGTGTGTGGGTCCAAGTTTAAATTTTCTCTCTCTCTCTCCTTCTCTCGCTCTCTTTCCCTCACAACTAAATGAGAAGAACACCCATCAAAGCAACTTGTTAACTTTGCAATGTCTTTGCTGATTGCTCAATATGCTTTGTTTATTTTTTCAGTGTGAGACTTGTTCTTGACAATACTGTAGATAATCACCAACACAGAACCATTGTATATTATGCATATTTGGCTATTAAGCTGAATATATGCAACCTTTAAAAGGAAAGTGCACACGTATAAAATAAAAATAGAATTTCTATAATATAATGTATGATTATCTAAAACTGCCTAACACAGGTGAATGAGTAAAATTGGTGTTAAATGGACTATACAGTATTTGCTATTTGTGAAATGTTAGCATTATTCAGTAGAAGAAAAAAGATAATGTGAGTGGAAATAGCAATTGCTCTGTATAATATATGCTTTCATGTTTCCTAAAAAAGCAAGTCAATTAAGCGGCAAATGAACTATATAATATAAAATATGCTTGTTTATAAATGCAAAAGCTTGTGATTCATATTGTTTTTTGTAATGTTAATGGAATAATGGCATTACAAATGTGAGATGTTTGCAAGAGATTAGTTGACCTTGAGGATATGAATTTTTGCATTCAAATATTTTAAGGAGATTAGATGCCAGTAGTTTAATAAATTGTATGCAGAACCAAGATCTAGTATTTTAATGGGACAGCTAAGGGCACCATTTATGGCACTTTAGGATTGTTACACTCTAGGCAACTGCAGTGCAAGGAAAATATAGAAACTAAAGAGGTGTCATGTATGATGTATGCAATGAATAATTCACAACTGCTAGTGAAACAGTACGCTAGTTCATTTATAGGGTCATAGCATGACACTGCAACTCAAATCTGCAATTATATGTGTTTACTGCTTTTTTGTTAAAATGTCTAACAAAATCAGCAAAAATGCTTACTAAATAGGCAATAACAAGTGTTACCTTTTGTTTACATAAAGTAAAATATTACATTTTGTTCTTCCAACTATCCATTTTAAGTATGTGTATGATCATAAAACTCTCTGCTTGCAGCATCAGTAATAAAGTACAGAATATGTTAGGACTGATATAGACTGATAAAGAAGGGGTTGGATAATACTTGTTTATAACAGACTAAGAGAGGGAGACAATTGGTTTAGGTTTATTTATAGTATAAATAATATAAATATTAGCAATGTGTCTATAATGAGTAAACTCAAGGGAGCAAAACCAGTCTGTGAAAGTTTCGTCCTGATCCATCCAGTGGAATGCTCAGAACAGGCTCTCCAAGTCAAAGTTCTGCCCAGTGTACATCAACAGGATGTCAGACATAGACCCTTATGCATAACCGGGCAGACAAACAAATCAAATCCATCCAGTCGAAGGCCCAGAACAGCCTCCTCTGGTCAAAGTTCTGGCCGGCGTACACCAACGTGAGGTCCAACCAGGATCTTCACCCCTTAATATGTTTTCTGGGATCCAATGTTACCAGTCTGTGAAGTTTTTGCCCAAATCCATCCAGAGGAAAGCTTAGAACTGGTTTTGTGGGTCAAAGTTCTGCCCAGTGTACACCAACGGAAGGTCTGACCGTGACCTTATCCCCCTTTAAACTTGCCCCCGATCCAACTGGATCACCTTGCATTGGTTTCACATACCAATTTGGTGCTGGGGTGTCCGAATGCAAAAAAAACAAATACATCTAGTGGAGAGTCCAGAACAGGCTCTGTGGGTCAAAATTCTGCCCCAGCGTACACCAACAGGAGGTCCGATTGAGACCTACACCCCCAGTATGTCTTCTGGGATCCAATGTTAAAAGTCTTTTGAAATTTTTGTTCAAATCCATCAAATCCATCCAGTGGAAATCTCAGAACAGGCTCCCTGGGTCAAAGTAATAGCCAGTGTACACCAATGGGAGGTCCAATCAGGTCCCTATACTTAAAATCTGTCCGGGATCCAACTGGACCACCTTGTGTTGTACACATTTTGGTGATATACACTGAGCACCTTTTGGTCTAAATCACTATATATATATATATATATATATATATATACATACATACACACACACACACACATACACACACACACACACATATATACACACATACATACATACATGCATACATACATTTTATAAAATCCATTCAATTAAGATGTGGATGAATTGAAAATACATTAGATAATTTAACACCCAATTTAATCCATATAATATATTGTCTATTTCACATTGATTAATCTGAAATGATTTGCACTCTTTAGATAGTGAATATAATATGATAGAATTTTGACCGGTCAGAGTGCCCATGCTGACCCCTGTCCAGTGCTGCCAGCACTTACAATGGGCATGTGAGCACAAGAATTAGTGGCGCTATATAAATAACGGCCACTCATTCAGGTATAGGGGTATGGGGACCTCCTGTGAATTTTGATTACTGCTTTTGTGGCATTGTTTAAGCGGTTTCTACTGACATCTCCACCATCATCATGGGTGATTTCAACATCCCTATTTCTAATCCACATTCCAATGTTGCTTCCAAACTACTCTCTCTAACATCCTCAGTTGACCTTTCCCAGTGGATTGGATCCGCTACTCATCAGGATGGCCACTGTCTTGATCTTGTTTTTTCTAGACTATGCTCAGTTTCTCATTTCCTTAACACTCCTTTCCCCCTCTCGGATCATCACCTTATTAGCTACTCGCTCACCCCCAGTTCTTTACTCTCCCTACTGTTTCAAGCCTCCTCACAACCGCAGGAATTTCAACTCTATTGATTTTCAACAGTTTTCCACCTCTCTCCAACACCTTCTCTCCCCAATTTCTACATTCTCCTCCCCTGATCGGGCAGTACCCCATTTTCATCAAATCCTAGCAACTGCCTTGGATCAAGTGGCTCCAGCGACACTACATACTTTGCGTAGAATTTGTTGCCAAACGTGGCACACTAAAGTAACACGAACTCTACAAAAACTTTCTCGTAAAGCAGAACGTCACTGGCGTAAATCTTGTACCTCTAATGATTTCATCACATATACGGATATCTACCACTCCTATAGAAATGCTCTGAACTGCTAAACAAACCTACTTCCAATCTTTCATCTATGCTCAGGCTTCTAACCTCAAACTCCTCTTTAACACATTTAAATCTCTTCTGAATCCTCCTGCCCCAAATCCTCCAACTACCATCAGTGCACAGGATCTTGCTTTCTATTTCAAGGACAAAATTGATAAGATCAGACTTGAAATGATATCTCCCTTGACAAGCAATCAGCTCAATTCCTTTGTAGCACCCTCTGACACTCTCTCTTCATTTGATCCCACAAATGAAGAGGAAGTTTCTACTATCTTCTCATCTTCCTACTCTACCTCCTGTCCTCTTGATCCCATTCCCTCACAAATTGGTATGTCCATGTCTCCTGTGTTCATTCCCCCTCTAACAAAAATCTGTAATCTATCTCTTTCTACTGGTATTTTTCCATCACTATTCAAGCATGCAGTGATTACTCCCATTTTTAAAAAACCGAATTCTGACCCTAACTCTCTCGTAAATTACCGCCCCATCTCCCAGCTCCCATGTGTCACTCACCGGACTGTGAGTGCTTCTTCCCGGACATTTAGGAACCGTGGCCGTCCTCCATCCTGAGGGACTGCGCATGCGCAGCCCTTTCATACCTCCAGTGTATGTTCCTTTAACTAAATTGGCAGATCAGGCAACCTCCCTATATTAAGCACCTGTGGTCAACACCACGTGGCCTGATCTTGGAGTCTCATTCCCCATGAGTCTCTGAGGGTGTTCCTGTGTTTCCTCGTTTATTCAGCCCAGCTGATTCCTGTGGTTTCCAAGCCACTTCTACCGCTGTGGTTTCCAAACCACTTCTACTGCTGTGGTTCCCATACCACTTCTACCATCTACTGTATCATCGTGACTGTGAGCTGATTCCTATCCGCTGCCTCCGTGCACTACAGTCTTCTATCACTTCAACTCTACCATGTATCATTGGGACTGTTAGCTGATGCCTATCCGCTGCCTCCGTGCACTACAGTCTTTCATTCACATCCACTCACCTGTTCATGATTGTGACTGCCAGCTGATTCCTATCCGCTGCCTCCGTGCACTACAGTCTTCAACCTGCAACTCGTCTGTGTTTCATCATCGTGACTGTTTGGCTGATTCCTATCCGCTGCCTCCGTGCACTACAGTCTTCAACCTGCAACTCGTCTGTGTTTCATCATCGTGACTGCTAGCTGATTCCTATCCGCTGCCTCCGTGCACTACAGTCTTCAACCTGCAACCCGTCTGTGTTTCATCGTGACTGTTTAGCTGATTCCTATCCGCTGCCTCTGTGCGCTTCAGTCTTCAGCCCTTGTCAACTCTCCCGTGTTTCCTTGAGTCTGCTGCCACTGTTGCTGCCCGCTACTCTCCGGTACCTACTGTTCCAGTTCATCTCTGCTCCGGTGTCCCATCGTTACTGCACCTGCTGGTTGCTATTGGCTACCTCCGTGTTCCCGCAGAGACCCGCTGCTGTTACTTCTCAGCGCTACTCATCCATCTACTGCTGATCCGCTCTCCACGCCTTCCTGTGTTCCCTGCTGGTCTACCTACCTGTGCGCTGCACCTGCTAGACCACCTCTTCATCCATCCTGGGACTTTGGATCCTGCCGGCCTCCTGCCCTTCAGGTATCTCTGCACTCCTGTCTGACTGCCTTCTCCTGAACCACGGTATGCATACTTCCCATTGACTGTGCTGTGTATTGCATACCTTGCTGGACTGTGTTGGTTCTCCTCTGGAGTGTACTATCCGCTGAGTCTATTGCCATCATTGACTGTGTCGGTTCTCCTCTGGAGTGTACTATCTGCTGATTCTATTGCCATCATTGACTGTGTTATCTCATGCTGGATTACTTCAAGAGACTTTCTATATTGGCAGTGTTGTTCAGTCATTTATACAGTTATATTGTGCATATTACTGTGGATCAAAGTCAAGGTGCCCGTGTATATATTGTGTTGCAGTCTCTCCCCGTGCACCTCCTCACATATATATTCAGTGGTACAACTTGCTAGTAGCAGACCACTGACTCCTGTTTACAGTTTCACCCGTTCCAGTATCCTCTCACATAGCAGTGGTACAACTTGCTAACGCAGACCACTGACTCCCCGGATACCTCCACTTGGATTCCATTCCTTCACTCAGACAGCGGTACAACTTGCTATCCGCAGACCGCTGACCCTCATCACCTCCTCGTTTCTGTTGGACATTCCTCCTCACTATAGCAGTGGTACAACTTGCTACCGCAGACCACTGACTACCTTCACGTGTCCTTTGTCCATACAGTTCCTCGTGTATTACTACTTCCATATTGCCAGTGCTGCTAGTCATAGACTTTCCTGAGCATCTCATCATCTGCTATTTCCTGTTCCGTGATCACCCTGCTACCAGAGTACCATATTACCACCTATACTGCTCTGGTAAGCCTATCACCTGGTGATCCCTGGGTAAAGACTCCTAGTGCCCGTGACAGTAAGATCAGGCCATGACAGACCCAGATACGGAACCTACCGCTAAAGAGATGCTGCAGCATCTGGTCAGCCGTGTGGAGCAACAGGATGCTCGCCAACAGCTGTTACTTCAATGTTACCAATCTTTAACCTCCCAAGGAACATCTGGACAGACCGTTACAGCTAATGTTGAAGCTCCTGTGCTTTCCTCCGTTTCCCCAGTGCCATCCCAGGTGTCTACAGTTCCTACGCTACACCTGCCTACTCCGTCAAAATATGACGGGGACCCCAAAACTTGTAGAGGTTTCCTTAACCAATGTTCAGTCCATTTTGAACTTCAACCTCAAAATTTTTCTACCCATCGTTCCAGAGTGGCCTATCTTATCTCATTGTTTTCTGGACAAGCCCTGGCTTGGGCCTCCCCTCTGTGGGAGAGAAACGATCCAATTCTACAAGATAGTGCCAAATTCATTTCCACGTTCCGAAGTGTGTTCGATGAACCAGATCGTGTGACCTCCGCTGCTTCCAGCATTCTTCGTTTGCGACAAGGCTCCCATACAGTAGGACAGTAAGTCATTCAATTTAGGATCTTAGCCTCTGAACTTCAGTGGAACTCTGAAGCATTAGTTGCCGCCTTCTGGCAGGGGCTTTCCGATAAAATTAAGGATGCACTGACTACCCAAGAACTTCCTTCGTCACTAGAAGATTTGATCTCTCTTTGCCATCGTGTAGATATGAGATTTCGTGAAAGAAAGTCTGAGAAAACAACGGCTGTCAAAGCACCTCTTCGTTCTAACCCTCAATTTCGTCCAGCTCCATCTTCTGCGATTCCCATGGAGATAGGACGTTCCAAATTATCTTCAGAGGAGAGGAAACGAAGAGTAAAGAATAGACTCTGTATCTATTGTGCTGATTCCACGCATATGCTCAGCTCTTGCCCTAAGAGATCGGGAAATGCCAGGCCCTAACTAGTTCTGGAGAGGTGAAGTTAGGGTCCCTGGAGTCCTCTCCATTGTCTATGAAATCTAAAGTCTGCGCTTTCGATGTTACGATTTCCTTTGCTACCAAATCCTTTGAGTCACAGGCATTGATTGATTCCGGAGCAGCAGGAAATTTCATTTCTAAATCACTAGTGAATCAATGGTCCCTACCAGTGATCACTTTAAAAACACCCATTACTGTGACGGCTATAGATGGATCACGCCTCATCAATGGTCTCATCACCCAGAGTACGTCTCCAGTAACCCTTCAGATTGGTGTATTACACCATGAAGAAATTTCGTTTTTAATTCTTCCAGTTACGACAAGTCCGATTGTCTTAGGCCTTCCATGGCTTCAGTGTCACTCTCCCCAGATTGACTGGCGCACCCCTCAAGTTACGTCTTGGGGGTCTGAATGTCACCATCATTGCCTCTCTCAAGTTATTCCTCTTAAAGTACAGCAATCTTCCATCTCATCTTCCTCCCCGGGACTCCCTCCTCAGTATGCTTCATATGCCGATGTCTTTGATAAAGCTCAGTCTGAACGTCTTCCTCCTCATCGTTCTTGGGATTGTCCGATCGACCTTCTACCTGGCAAGACTCCTCCCAGGGGTCGGGTCTATCCTCTCTCGTTACCTGAAACTCAAGCCACATCTGAGTACATACAGGAGAATCTCCAGCGTGGGTTCATTCGACCTTCCACCTCTCCCGCTGGAGCTGGGTTCTTCTTCGTCAAAAAGAAGGATGGATCATTACGCCCTTGTATAGATTTTCGTGGACTCAACGCCATTACTATCAAGAATCGGTATCCCATTCCGCTGATCACTGAGCTATTTGATCGCATCAAGGGAGCTCGGATATTTACTAAATTGGATCTTCGTGGTGCCTACAATTTAATTAGAATCCGTTCCGGTGACGAATGGAAGACCGCGTTTAACACCAGAGATGGGCATTACGAATATTTAGTAATGCCCTTCGGGCTGTGCAATGCCCCCGCGGTTTTCCAGGGTTTCATCAATGAGATCTTTCGGGACTTATTATATGTATGTGTCGTTGTCTACCTGGACGACATATTGATCTTCTCACAGGACCTGCCTTCTCATCACCAACATGTGGCAGAGGTCCTCTCCAGACTACGGAAAAACTCGTTCTGTAAATTGGAGAAATGTTCATTCGAGTTACCCCAGATTCCATTCTTGGGGTATATAGTTTCCGGAGTTGGCCTGAAGATGGATCCAGACAAAGTAAATGCTGTACTACATTGGCCTCAGCCAACTACTCTTCGTGCCATCCAGCGTTTTTTAGGTTTTGCCAATTACTATAGACGCTTCATTCAAGACTTTTCATCCATTGCATCTCCCATTGTGGCCCTAACTCGGAAAGGGGCTAATACTAAGCAATGGTCATCTGAGGCTCTCCAAGCCTTTCAAATCCTCAAAGAGTCCTTCTCGTCTGCTCCCATTCTGCGACAGCCTGATGTGACACTCCCCTTCTTCCTAGAAGTAGATGCCTCTAATGTGGGCTTAGGAGCTATTCTCTCCCAACGCTCGGAGCAACAAAAATTACATCCTTGTGCCTTCTACTCTCGGGGTCTTCTGCCCGCAGAGAAAAATTATACTATCGGGGACAAGGAGTTGCTGGCCATCAAAGCTGCCTTAGAGGAATGGAGATACTTGTTGGAAGGAGCTCGCCATCCGGTGACGATCTTCACGGATCATAAGAACTTGTCATATTTGCAATCTGCTCAGTGCTTGAATCCTCGTCAAGCAAGATGGTCTCTTTTCTTTTCCCGTTTTGAATTAATTATAACCTTCAAACCAGCCGCTAAGAACAAGAAAGCTGACGCTCTATCTCGAGCTTTTGTGACGTCCTCTGATGTAGAAGAGGTTCCCAACCATGCTATTCTAGATCCCAAATGTATTTCTCTGGCTGCTTCATCCACCAAAATGCTACCATTTGGGAAGACCCTTGTGCCTCCTACTCTGAGGAGGAAAATCCTTTCGTGGTTCCATGCCTCTCGTTTTTCTGGACACGCCGGCGAACACAAGACCTTTGAGATTCTCTCTCGTAGTTACTGGTGGCCTTCAATGAGGAGAGACGTCAAAGAGTTTGTTGCTTCCTGTGATTTATGTTCTCAGTTCAAATCCTCCCGCAGAACTCCAGCAGGGTTGCTGCGACCACTACCCATTCCGTCCAAGCCTTGGACCCATATTAGTATGGATTTCGTTACTGATTTGCCACCAAGTAAGAATCACAATACTATTTGGGTAGTGGTAGACAGATTTTCGAAGATGGCTCATTTCGTCCCTCTGTCCGGTTTACCTTCCTCGTCTACTCTGGCTGAACATTTCGTTAAAGAAATCTTCCGCATCCATGGATGTCCGTCTGAGATTGTGTCGGATAGAGGAGTACAATTCGTTTCCAGATTCTGGCGGGCCCTTTGTAAAACCTTGGGCATACGATTAGCACTCTCATCTTCTTACCATCCGCAATCTAACGGACAAACGGAACGAGTCAATCAAGATCTTGAGACCTTTATTAGGATGTTCTCTTCAGCCAACCAAGACAACTGGGTAGAATTGCTCCCTTGGGCTGAATTCGCCCATAACAACATGTACCATGAGTCATCATCCAAAACTCCATTCTTTGTGGTCTACGGTCACCATCCGTCTTTTCCGGAATTTCCTGCCCTCCCGCCCACCCAAGTTCCTGCTGTGGAGACTGCTTGTCAGACCTTCAAAAATATCTGGTCTCAGGTCAAAACCTGTTTAAAGAAGACATCTAACAAATATAAGTCTTTCGCAGATAAGAAGAGGCGGGCTATTCCACCACTAAAAATTGGAGATCGTGTCTGGTTATCCACCAAAAATATTCGTTTGAAGGTTCCATCTATGAAATTCGCCCCTCGTTTTATTGGTCCATATAGGATCATTCAAGTTATCAATCCAGTATGTGTTAAACTTCTTCTTCCTAAGAATCTTCGGATCTCCAATGCCTTCCATGTGTCCTTGCTCAAACCTCTCATCATCAACCGTTTCTCGACTCCTCCCTCAGCACCGCAGCCAGTTCAAGTTCATCAGGAGGAGGATTTCGAGATTACTGAGGTATTGGATGCAAAAATTTCGCGAGGAGTCCTCCGTTTCCTCGTTCATTGGAAGGGCTTTGGTCCTGAAGAGCGTTCATGGATCAAAGCTGAAGATCTTAATGCTCCTGCCCTTCTGAAGAAGTTTTATTCCAAAAATCCGGACAAGCCCGGTTCCAGGCGTTCTGTGCCCACCTTTAAAAGGGGGGGTACTGTCACTCGCCGGACTGTGAGTGCTTCTTCCCGGACATTTAGGAACCGTGGCCGTCCTCCATCCTGAGGGACTGCGCATGCGCAGCCCTTTCATACCTCCAGTGTATGTTCCTTTAACTAAATTGGCAGATCAGGCAACCTCCCTATATTAAGCACCTGTGGTCAACACCACGTGGCCTGATCTTGGAGTCTCATTCCCCATGAGTCTCTGAGGGTGTTCCTGTGTTTCCTCGTTTATTCAGCCCAGCTGATTCCTGTGGTTTCCAAGCCACTTCTACCGCTGTGGTTTCCAAACCACTTCTACTGCTGTGGTTCCCATACCACTTCTACCATCTACTGTATCATCGTGACTGTGAGCTGATTCCTATCCGCTGCCTCCGTGCACTACAGTCTTCTATCACTTCAACTCTACCATGTATCATTGGGACTGTTAGCTGATGCCTATCCGCTGCCTCCGTGCACTACAGTCTTTCATTCACATCCACTCACCTGTTCATGATTGTGACTGCCAGCTGATTCCTATCCGCTGCCTCCGTGCACTACAGTCTTCAACCTGCAACTCGTCTGTGTTTCATCATCGTGACTGTTTGGCTGATTCCTATCCGCTGCCTCCGTGCACTACAGTCTTCAACCTGCAACTCGTCTGTGTTTCATCATCGTGACTGCTAGCTGATTCCTATCCGCTGCCTCCGTGCACTACAGTCTTCAACCTGCAACCCGTCTGTGTTTCATCGTGACTGTTTAGCTGATTCCTATCCGCTGCCTCTGTGCGCTTCAGTCTTCAGCCCTTGTCAACTCTCCCGTGTTTCCTTGAGTCTGCTGCCACTGTTGCTGCCCGCTACTCTCCGGTACCTACTGTTCCAGTTCATCTCTGCTCCGGTGTCCCATCGTTACTGCACCTGCTGGTTGCTATTGGCTACCTCCGTGTTCCCGCAGAGACCCGCTGCTGTTACTTCTCAGCGCTACTCATCCATCTACTGCTGATCCGCTCTCCACGCCTTCCTGTGTTCCCTGCTGGTCTACCTACCTGTGCGCTGCACCTGCTAGACCACCTCTTCATCCATCCTGGGACTTTGGATCCTGCCGGCCTCCTGCCCTTCAGGTATCTCTGCACTCCTGTCTGACTGCCTTCTCCTGAACCACGGTATGCATACTTCCCATTGACTGTGCTGTGTATTGCATACCTTGCTGGACTGTGTTGGTTCTCCTCTGGAGTGTACTATCCGCTGAGTCTATTGCCATCATTGACTGTGTCGGTTCTCCTCTGGAGTGTACTATCTGCTGATTCTATTGCCATCATTGACTGTGTTATCTCATGCTGGATTACTTCAAGAGACTTTCTATATTGGCAGTGTTGTTCAGTCATTTATACAGTTATATTGTGCATATTACTGTGGATCAAAGTCAAGGTGCCCGTGTATATATTGTGTTGCAGTCTCTCCCCGTGCACCTCCTCACATATATATTCAGTGGTACAACTTGCTAGTAGCAGACCACTGACTCCTGTTTACAGTTTCACCCGTTCCAGTATCCTCTCACATAGCAGTGGTACAACTTGCTAACGCAGACCACTGACTCCCCGGATACCTCCACTTGGATTCCATTCCTTCACTCAGACAGCGGTACAACTTGCTATCCGCAGACCGCTGACCCTCATCACCTCCTCGTTTCTGTTGGACATTCCTCCTCACTATAGCAGTGGTACAACTTGCTACCGCAGACCACTGACTACCTTCACGTGTCCTTTGTCCATACAGTTCCTCGTGTATTACTACTTCCATATTGCCAGTGCTGCTAGTCATAGACTTTCCTGAGCATCTCATCATCTGCTATTTCCTGTTCCGTGATCACCCTGCTACCAGAGTACCATATTACCACCTATACTGCTCTGGTAAGCCTATCACCTGGTGATCCCTGGGTAAAGACTCCTAGTGCCCGTGACAGTAAGATCAGGCCATGACAGACCCAGATACGGAACCTACCGCTAAAGAGATGCTGCAGCATCTGGTCAGCCGTGTGGAGCAACAGGATGCTCGCCAACAGCTGTTACTTCAATGTTACCAATCTTTAACCTCCCAAGGAACATCTGGACAGACCGTTACAGCTAATGTTGAAGCTCCTGTGCTTTCCTCCGTTTCCCCAGTGCCATCCCAGGTGTCTACAGTTCCTACGCTACACCTGCCTACTCCGTCAAAATATGACGGGGACCCCAAAACTTGTAGAGGTTTCCTTAACCAATGTTCAGTCCATTTTGAACTTCAACCTCAAAATTTTTCTACCCATCGTTCCAGAGTGGCCTATCTTATCTCATTGTTTTCTGGACAAGCCCTGGCTTGGGCCTCCCCTCTGTGGGAGAGAAACGATCCAATTCTACAAGATAGTGCCAAATTCATTTCCACGTTCCGAAGTGTGTTCGATGAACCAGATCGTGTGACCTCCGCTGCTTCCAGCATTCTTCGTTTGCGACAAGGCTCCCATACAGTAGGACAGTAAGTCATTCAATTTAGGATCTTAGCCTCTGAACTTCAGTGGAACTCTGAAGCATTAGTTGCCGCCTTCTGGCAGGGGCTTTCCGATAAAATTAAGGATGCACTGACTACCCAAGAACTTCCTTCGTCACTAGAAGATTTGATCTCTCTTTGCCATCGTGTAGATATGAGATTTCGTGAAAGAGAGTCTGAGAAAACAACGGCTGTCAAAGCACCTCTTCGTTCTAACCCTCAATTTCGTCCAGCTCCATCTTCTGCGATTCCCATGGAGATAGGACGTTCCAAATTATCTTCAGAGGAGAGGAAACGAAGAGTAAAGAATAGACTCTGTATCTATTGTGCTGATTCCACGCATATGCTCAGCTCTTGCCCTAAGAGATCGGGAAATGCCAGGCCCTAACTAGTTCTGGAGAGGTGAAGTTAGGGTCCCTGGAGTCCTCTCCATTGTCTATGAAATCTAAAGTCTGCGCTTTCGATGTTACGATTTCCTTTGCTACCAAATCCTTTGAGTCACAGGCATTGATTGATTCCGGAGCAGCAGGAAATTTCATTTCTAAATCACTAGTGAATCAATGGTCCCTACCAGTGATCACTTTAAAAACACCCATTACTGTGACGGCTATAGATGGATCACGCCTCATCAATGGTCTCATCACCCAGAGTACGTCTCCAGTAACCCTTCAGATTGGTGTATTACACCATGAAGAAATTTCGTTTTTAATTCTTCCAGTTACGACAAGTCCGATTGTCTTAGGCCTTCCATGGCTTCAGTGTCACTCTCCCCAGATTGACTGGCGCACCCCTCAAGTTACGTCTTGGGGGTCTGAATGTCACCATCATTGCCTCTCTCAAGTTATTCCTCTTAAAGTACAGCAATCTTCCATCTCATCTTCCTCCCCGGGACTCCCTCCTCAGTATGCTTCATATGCCGATGTCTTTGATAAAGCTCAGTCTGAACGTCTTCCTCCTCATCGTTCTTGGGATTGTCCGATCGACCTTCTACCTGGCAAGACTCCTCCCAGGGGTCGGGTCTATCCTCTCTCGTTACCTGAAACTCAAGCCACATCTGAGTACATACAGGAGAA
Source organism: Mixophyes fleayi (assembly GCF_038048845.1). Taxonomy (NCBI): domain Eukaryota; kingdom Metazoa; phylum Chordata; class Amphibia; order Anura; family Limnodynastidae; genus Mixophyes; species Mixophyes fleayi. Next base: position 374,958,408 of record NC_134402.1, read on the forward strand.
TCTCCAGCGTGGGTTCATTCGACCTTCCACCTCTCCCGCTGGAGCTGGGTTCTTCTTCGTCAAAAAGAAGGATGGATCATTACGCCCTTGTATAGATTTTTGTGGACTCAACGCCATTACTATCAAGAATCGGTATCCCATTCCGCTGATCACTGAGCTATTTGATCGCATCAAGGGAGCTCGGATATTTACTAAATTGGATCTTCGTGGTGCCTACAATTTAATTAGAATCCGTTCCGGTGACGAATGGAAGACCGCGTTTAACACCAGAGATGGGCATTACGAATATTTAGTAATGCCCTTCGGGCTGTGCAATGCCCCCGCGGTTTTCCAGGGTTTCATCAATGAGATCTTTCGGGACTTATTATATGTATGTGTCGTTGTCTACCTGGACGACATATTGATCTTCTCACAGGACCTGCCTTCTCATCACCAACATGTGGCAGAGGTCCTCTCCAGACTACGGAAAAACTCGTTGTTCTGTAAATTGGAGAAATGTTCATTCGAGTTACCCCAGATTCCATTCTTGGGGTATATAGTTTCCGGAGTTGGCCTGAAGATGGATCCAGACAAAGTAAATGCTGTACTACATTGGCCTCAGCCAACTACTCTTCGTGCCATCCAGCGTTTTTTAGGTTTTGCCAATTACTATAGACGCTTCATTCAAGACTTTTCATCCATTGCATCTCCCATTGTGGCCCTAACTCGGAAAGGGGCTAATACTAAGCAATGGTCATCTGAGGCTCTCCAAGCCTTTCAAATCCTCAAAGAGTCCTTCTCGTCTGCTCCCATTCTGCGACAGCCTGATGTGACACTCCCCTTCTTCCTAGAAGTAGATGCCTCTAATGTGGGCTTAGGAGCTATTCTCTCCCAACGCTCGGAGCAACAAAAATTACATCCTTGTGCCTTCTACTCTCGGGGTCTTCTGCCCGCAGAGAAAAATTATACTATCGGGGACAAGGAGTTGCTGGCCATCAAAGCTGCCTTAGAGGAATGGAGATACTTGTTGGAAGGAGCTCGCCATCCGGTGACGATCTTCACGGATCATAAGAACTTGTCATATTTGCAATCTGCTCAGTGCTTGAATCCTCGTCAAGCAAGATGGTCTCTTTTCTTTTCCCGTTTTGAATTAATTATAACCTTCAAACCAGCCGCTAAGAACAAGAAAGCTGACGCTCTATCTCGAGCTTTTGTGACGTCCTCTGATGTAGAAGAGGTTCCCAACCATGCTATTCTAGATCCCAAATGTATTTCTCTGGCTGCTTCATCCACCAAAATGCTACCATTTGGGAAGACCCTTGTGCCTCCTACTCTGAGGAGGAAAATCCTTTCGTGGTTCCATGCCTCTCGTTTTTCTGGACACGCCGGCGAACACAAGACCTTTGAGATTCTCTCTCGTAGTTACTGGTGGCCTTCAATGAGGAGAGACGTCAAAGAGTTTGTTGCTTCCTGTGATTTATGTTCTCAGTTCAAATCCTCCCGCAGAACTCCAGCAGGGTTGCTGCGACCACTACCCATTCCGTCCAAGCCTTGGACCCATATTAGTATGGATTTCGTTACTGATTTGCCACCAAGTAAGAATCACAATACTATTTGGGTAGTGGTAGACAGATTTTCGAAGATGGCTCATTTCGTCCCTCTGTCCGGTTTACCTTCCTCGTCTACTCTGGCTGAACATTTCGTTAAAGAAATCTTCCGCATCCATGGATGTCCGTCTGAGATTGTGTCGGATAGAGGAGTACAATTCGTTTCCAGATTCTGGCGGGCCCTTTGTAAAACCTTGGGCATACGATTAGCACTCTCATCTTCTTACCATCCGCAATCTAACGGACAAACGGAACGAGTCAATCAAGATCTTGAGACCTTTATTAGGATGTTCTCTTCAGCCAACCAAGACAACTGGGTAGAATTGCTCCCTTGGGCTGAATTCGCCCATAACAACATGTACCATGAGTCATCATCCAAAACTCCATTCTTTGTGGTCTACGGTCACCATCCGTCTTTTCCGGAATTTCCTGCCCTCCCGCCCACCCAAGTTCCTGCTGTGGAGACTGCTTGTCAGACCTTCAAAAATATCTGGTCTCAGGTCAAAACCTGTTTAAAGAAGACATCTAACAAATATAAGTCTTTCGCAGATAAGAAGAGGCGGGCTATTCCACCACTAAAAATTGGAGATCGTGTCTGGTTATCCACCAAAAATATTCGTTTGAAGGTTCCATCTATGAAATTCGCCCCTCGTTTTATTGGTCCATATAGGATCATTCAAGTTATCAATCCAGTATGTGTTAAACTTCTTCTTCCTAAGAATCTTCGGATCTCCAATGCCTTCCATGTGTCCTTGCTCAAACCTCTCATCATCAACCGTTTCTCGACTCCTCCCTCAGCACCGCAGCCAGTTCAAGTTCATCAGGAGGAGGATTTCGAGATTACTGAGGTATTGGATGCAAAAATTTCGCGAGGAGTCCTCCGTTTCCTCGTTCATTGGAAGGGCTTTGGTCCTGAAGAGCGTTCATGGATCAAAGCTGAAGATCTTAATGCTCCTGCCCTTCTGAAGAAGTTTTATTCCAAAAATCCGGACAAGCCCGGTTCCAGGCGTTCTGTGCCCACCTTTAAAAGGGGGGGTACTGTCACTCGCCGGACTGTGAGTGCTTCTTCCCGGACATTTAGGAACCGTGGCCGTCCTCCATCCTGAGGGACTGCGCATGCGCAGCCCTTTCATACCTCCAGTGTATGTTCCTTTAACTAAATTGGCAGATCAGGCAACCTCCCTATATTAAGCACCTGTGGTCAACACCACGTGGCCTGATCTTGGAGTCTCATTCCCCATGAGTCTCTGAGGGTGTTCCTGTGTTTCCTCGTTTATTCAGCCCAGCTGATTCCTGTGGTTTCCAAGCCACTTCTACCGCTGTGGTTTCCAAACCACTTCTACTGCTGTGGTTCCCATACCACTTCTACCATCTACTGTATCATCGTGACTGTGAGCTGATTCCTATCCGCTGCCTCCGTGCACTACAGTCTTCTATCACTTCAACTCTACCATGTATCATTGGGACTGTTAGCTGATGCCTATCCGCTGCCTCCGTGCACTACAGTCTTTCATTCACATCCACTCACCTGTTCATGATTGTGACTGCCAGCTGATTCCTATCCGCTGCCTCCGTGCACTACAGTCTTCAACCTGCAACTCGTCTGTGTTTCATCATCGTGACTGTTTGGCTGATTCCTATCCGCTGCCTCCGTGCACTACAGTCTTCAACCTGCAACTCGTCTGTGTTTCATCATCGTGACTGCTAGCTGATTCCTATCCGCTGCCTCCGTGCACTACAGTCTTCAACCTGCAACCCGTCTGTGTTTCATCGTGACTGTTTAGCTGATTCCTATCCGCTGCCTCTGTGCGCTTCAGTCTTCAGCCCTTGTCAACTCTCCCGTGTTTCCTTGAGTCTGCTGCCACTGTTGCTGCCCGCTACTCTCCGGTACCTACTGTTCCAGTTCATCTCTGCTCCGGTGTCCCATCGTTACTGCACCTGCTGGTTGCTATTGGCTACCTCCGTGTTCCCGCAGAGACCCGCTGCTGTTACTTCTCAGCGCTACTCATCCATCTACTGCTGATCCGCTCTCCACGCCTTCCTGTGTTCCCTGCTGGTCTACCTACCTGTGCGCTGCACCTGCTAGACCACCTCTTCATCCATCCTGGGACTTTGGATCCTGCCGGCCTCCTGCCCTTCAGGTATCTCTGCACTCCTGTCTGACTGCCTTCTCCTGAACCACGGTATGCATACTTCCCATTGACTGTGCTGTGTATTGCATACCTTGCTGGACTGTGTTGGTTCTCCTCTGGAGTGTACTATCCGCTGAGTCTATTGCCATCATTGACTGTGTCGGTTCTCCTCTGGAGTGTACTATCTGCTGATTCTATTGCCATCATTGACTGTGTTATCTCATGCTGGATTACTTCAAGAGACTTTCTATATTGGCAGTGTTGTTCAGTCATTTATACAGTTATATTGTGCATATTACTGTGGATCAAAGTCAAGGTGCCCGTGTATATATTGTGTTGCAGTCTCTCCCCGTGCACCTCCTCACATATATATTCAGTGGTACAACTTGCTAGTAGCAGACCACTGACTCCTGTTTACAGTTTCACCCGTTCCAGTATCCTCTCACATAGCAGTGGTACAACTTGCTAACGCAGACCACTGACTCCCCGGATACCTCCACTTGGATTCCATTCCTTCACTCAGACAGCGGTACAACTTGCTATCCGCAGACCGCTGACCCTCATCACCTCCTCGTTTCTGTTGGACATTCCTCCTCACTATAGCAGTGGTACAACTTGCTACCGCAGACCACTGACTACCTTCACGTGTCCTTTGTCCATACAGTTCCTCGTGTATTACTACTTCCATATTGCCAGTGCTGCTAGTCATAGACTTTCCTGAGCATCTCATCATCTGCTATTTCCTGTTCCGTGATCACCCTGCTACCAGAGTACCATATTACCACCTATACTGCTCTGGTAAGCCTATCACCTGGTGATCCCTGGGTAAAGACTCCTAGTGCCCGTGACACCATGCCCCTCCAAGCTTCTCGAGAGAATTGCCTACACTCACCTCACACACTTTCTTATAGCAAACAACCTATTGGATCCTCTTCCGTCAGGCTTTCGCTCTCAACACTCCTTAGAGACTGCGCTGACCAAGGTTGTCAATGATTTGATCACAGCAAAAATAACCATTACTCTCTTCTAATTCTACTGGATCTCTCTGCTGCACTTGGCACTGTTGACCACTCTCTCCTCATACAGACACTACAATCCCTAGGTCTTGAAGGCACTGTAAATCGTCTAATCGCTCTTTCAGTGTTAATTTCTCTGGATCCACCTCTGCTCCGCTTCCTTTATCAGTTTGAGTACCACAAGGCTCAGTCCTAGGTCCTCTGCTATTCTCTATCTACGCCACTTCTCTTGGAAAACTAGTAAGCTCCTTTGGATTTCAGTATTATCTCTATGCAGATGATACACAAATCAATCTATCCTCTCCTGATCTTTCACCATCTGTGTTGTCTCGCGTTACTGACTGTCTTTCTGCCATTTCATCTTGGATGTCTTCTCGCCAACTCAAACTCAATCTTTAAAAAACTGAATTAATAATATTCCCACCCAAAAACAGAAGCTTCCTGCCTGACATTTCTATTTCTGTTGATAACATGACCATAAATCCTTGATTCACAACTGTCGTTTATTTTCCACATCAACTCTATATTTAAATCATGTTACATACACCTAAAGAACATTTCCAGAATACGCACATATCTGACACAAGACACTGCAAAAATATTAATTCATGCACTCATCATCTCCCGCATCAACTATTGCAGTTCCCTCCTTACTGGTCTTCCCAAAGTCAGACTTGAACCCCTACAATCTATTTTCCATGCAGTGGCTTGATTGATTTTCCTTGCAAACCGTTATTCCTCTGCTGAGCCACTCTGTCAGTCTCTACATTGGCTGCCTGTATTTCAACGAATCCAATATAAAATATAAGACCATCAACAAAATTGCACCGACATACATTTCCTCACTTGTCTCAAACTATCTCCCAACTCGACACCTCCGCTCTGCACAAGATCTGCGTCTCTCTTCCACTCTCATCACATCCTCCCATTCTCGGTTACAGGATTTTTTCTGGGCTGCACCCACTTTGTGGAATTCCCTCCCACGCACAGTAAGACTTTCCTCTAGTCTTCAAACCTTCAAGCGTTCACTGAAAACCCACCTCTTCAGACAAGGTTATGATATTCCTCAACCACCATCTTAATCTCCCTAGATTACCCTATTACCATCCTCTACACAGCTAACGCAAGACAACAACCCTCTGACCAACATTGCTACACACACAGCCCACTCAATACTTTTACCTATGCATTCTAGCTGGTCCATTTTGCAATATGATGTAGCACATGCCCTTGTGTTTCAAACTCTCATTATCCTATAGATTGTAAGCTTGCGAGCAGGGTTCTCTTACCTCTCTGTCTGTATGTATTACCCAGTATTGTCTTATTAATGTTTGTTCCCAATTGTAAAGTGCTATGGAATTTGCTGGCTCTATATAAATAAATGTCGATGATGATGATGATGATGATGATTATATTGAGAGATCGGCATATTTGGGATGTTAAGTAGTCAAAAACCTGGCACAAGAGAGACAGGCCACACCATGATTTTTGCAACGATTCCCCTGACCTTGAACCAGTAATCTAGAACTGTTCCACTTAATGTGAGAGGCATTGAGGCTTTCCCATGCCAGGTCCACATCTCCAGGAAAGGCCAGAGACATACAGTTAGATCCTGGACATTTGGGAGGGGCAATTGTACCATCTAGAGAGAATCTTGAACTGCATAATTTTAAGTAGCTTGTCTGCGAATTTTGAAAAATTTGGTCCATATCTGACCTGTACAAATCCCAGTCCTACAATCTAAGGTAGTTGTATAGATCTTCTATTAACATTTTATAAATAGCAGATATGATATGTTTAAGGTCAATATTTGTCTTTTAAAGTGCACACAACTCATATAAAAAATGTGTATGACATGTTCTGCATAAGGAATTAGAATAGAATTAGAACAGAAGTGTAAAAAAACATTTACACATAGAGTTGTATGTTAGCTAATAAGTCTGATAAGGGCCTCATTGTGGGCAGCACAGTGGCCTAGTGGTTAGCACTTGTGCTTCGCAGCACTGGGGTCATGAGTTCGATTCCCAACCATGGCCTTATCTGTGTGTGAGTTTGTATGTTCTCCCTGTGTTTGCATGAGTTTCCTCTGGGTGCTCCGGTTTCCTCCCACACTCCAAAAACATACTGGTAGGTTAATTGGCTGCTATCAAAAATTGACCCTAGTCTCTACCTCTCTGTCTGTATGTGTGTGAGTGTGTGTCTATATTATGGAATTTAGACTGTAAGCTCCAATGGGGCAGGGACTGATGTGAATGAGTTCTCTGTACAGTGCTGTGGAATTAGTGGCACTATATAAATAAATATCAGTGTTAAAATAAAGCTGGAGGCAGGCAGTATTTTAAATGTATGAAAAAATAAATTGCATTTGCACCCTCATCCCATTTATATGCTACATGTGCTTGTTGAACATTTAATTTCAAAACAATGGGCATTAATAAGGAGTTGCTCCCTGCCCCAATTGCTGCTATAACAGCCTCCTCTCTTTAGGAAGGCTTTCCACTGCTGTTCCATGTGGAACATGGCTGTGGGGATTCACGTCCATTCAGCCACAAGAACATTAGTGAGGCCAGGCACTGATGTTGGACAATAAGGCCTGGCTCGCAGTTAACATTTTGATTCATCCAAAAGATGTTTAAGTTAGGGGCAGTCAAATTCTTCGACACCAACTTGGGAAACCATTTATTGATGGACCTTGTTTTGTACACAGGGGCATTGTCATGCTAAAACAGGAAAGAGCCTTACCCAAAAAGTCGGTGGTACATTTTCTCTCCCATCCTGGTGGGGGAAAGTGGACTCTTTCAAAGTTATTGGTGTTGAGCACACCACAATTGGTTGATTATTTTCTCATATATAATTTATTTGAATAAATTGTATTAAGAAAATAAATTGGACCTTACTGTCATACTGTGAATAAATGTCTTGCTGATGAATTGATGGTGAAAGTAATGTAGAATTTGCTCTACATAAGGCTTTGTAACTCATTCTTAAGTAATGATGGGTGAACTGATTTGGCCGATTCTGAAATTCTGACACATTTCACTGTAGGTGAATTAATTTCACTAATCAATTACAATGTAATATTGTGGTCTCGTACAATAGCCAATAAGATCAGAACATTCATCCCTGCAAAGACAGACTTTCAGTCTCTACATATGACTTCTGTGCAAGTCAACCATTGATACCGGAGTTTGTATCCTTCCAGCAGCAGGCTGCAAATAAGTGGAGATTTTTCTCCCTTGGTGAGTCGAGGGTGAAAAGTGTCATCACATGTCCCCATTTAGTCAGGCAGCATATGGTGAGAAGAGAACATTCACTTTCTAAACAGGAACTTTGAGAAATAAATATTTTCATGTTATTCATATGTGCAGTTTGGACTCCGGACTTACTGGTTATACTGTACATGGAAAAGCTTTACTGTGAATAAGTTATATGATACTGGGACAGTTATTAATTCAAGAGAATGAGAGCCCACAGAATTAGAAAGTAATAAGATATTGCTACATCTCTGAGACACCAGTGGGGCTATCTAAAGATAAAATAATTGTATTGATGTCTGCATATCTGCTCAATTATCACTGGTATATTAATCATATGAATTGTTTACTCACAAACTGACATATGAATTTTTATATTTTAATAACATTTTATTTTATATTATTAAATATGACTATATTGATCTGTGCATTTGAGATAGATTAAGATTTAAAGTGATAATAATATACGTTTAACTAAGCACAGACCTATTTTTTGCTTCAATTAAAAAGCTGACTCAAGACCTCCTTGGTACCAGGTGTAAAAAAATCAGCATGTTTATATCATACTTGCCTACACTCCCGGAATTCCCGGGAGGCTCTTGAATTTCGGGGAGTCCCGGAAGAGTAGGCAAACCTCCCGGATTCGCAGAAATTCAGGGCATTGAATGGTGGGGCTTAACCACGTCATTAAGCTCCGCCCGAGCTATCCAATGCCGTGAGTTTGGGCATTTTATAGTAGGGGCGGGGCTATTTTTAAGTTTTGAAAGTTGGCATGTATGGTTTATAGTCTATAAGGTAAAGGTAATCCAGCACAGCGTTATGAACGATCCTCCTAAGCCCCAAACCAAAGGGCTGCAATTGGAGGGGGTGCTGCGTGCACAGTAGACATAGTCAAAGAGGGAGATAAAGTATTGCACTTAGAGCACTCCAGTTCAAAGTGATCATTGAAAATTTAAAAGTTTAAAATGTAACTTTTATTGGTAAATATTAAAACTCAATGAACAGTAGGGAAGGCGAATTATTAAAATGATAGAAAAAGTGAAAAGTATGAGAAATAGTGTATTAAAACTTGACCCGAAAGAGGGGCTGGACACAAATGACATATATTGCTAGGATGGTAGTTAGGTGTCCGGTTCGTATTGCATAGTAAATAGGTCCAATCGTAGCTGGGGAAAGATTGGTTGTGTGTATCAGTGATATATATCAACAGTATTATTCCTGATTCGGAAAAATAATATGATGTCACCACTACCTAATAGTTGGTGTCATTGGAGTGCCAACATATGAGAGGTTGAAGAAATGAGTATTATATAGGTGTGTCTCCTGTATGGACGCTATAGATCTAGGTAGTCTCTAGTTGGATCAGTGTCACTTATATTGTGGCAGAACATCCCATTGCACGTAATTGGAAATGGAATAAGTTAGTGTTCCTAAAGGTATGCAATTGCGATATAGGCGCTGGTATAGCAAGTATTGTTAATCGCTAATTTAAAAGGACAAATTAGCACTCCTTATGTTAATTAAAATATAACTTTTAATGGTTATTGTTTAATAATGACATCCTCCCGGAAAACAAGGTGAAATATATTAAAATAACTTACAAATACACACATACACACGTGTGATAAAAACAAAAACACCAACTGATAGGGATCTATTATATAAGGAAATAGTCTGGTGGATACAAAGAGTATCTTGTATAAAACCTTTTTTAGCAAACCATTTACTGGTAAGTGGTGGTTGGTAAGAAGACAAAAAATGATTTAAAGAGTAATTGAGAACCGTGTCTCTTATTGTGTTGGTGTTACAAGCCTTCTAGTCACCACTATAACAAATGTAGCAGGCAGATAACGGAGTAAGGTACTGGATCTTGGTGAATTTAATAAGGGGAACCCCCTAGCTCAAAAAGGTCTTAGCTTGTGTGATGCTATTGGTAAGTTTGAAATACAAGGCTTAATCTGGATTATTGCCAGTATGAAGCACTACACCATAGCACATCTATACTGAGGCTGGTGTGCTTCCTGCACTGTGTAATATTGTCAGCAATAATAAAGGCAGATAACTTATTGCCAGTAATGGCTCTATGTTACCAGAAAAAGTCCCTGATGTAAAACAAATGACAGTCTCTATAGTAGACACTGTTCACAGCAATTATACATTCAGGTGCATCTATGATAAGGCTGGTGCAATTCCTGCAATGTATGACCTTGTCAGCTATACCACATGTAATTAGCTCATTACCAGTAGCAGCTCTGTGGTACTGAAAGAGTTCCCTGATATGAGTGAGCTTATGTGTAGTCTCCGTGAAAGACACTAGTCTCAGCAGCTGAGCTATTTTTATCTGGCTAATAAAAGATCCCCTATTGTAGCTAAAAAACGTTTTTTTCTGCCTGCCACTAAATGGAAGCTATTACTGCATCCCTATCTGTAGTTCCCCTTATTAAATTCACCAAGATCCAGTACCTTACTCCGTTATCTGCCTGCTACATTTGTTATAGTGGTGACTAGAAGGCTTGTAACACCAACACAATAAGAGACACGGTTCTCAATTACTCTTTAAATCATTTTTTGTCTTCTTACCAACCACCACTTACCAGTAAATGGTTTGCTAAAAAAGGTTTTATACAAGATACTCTTTGTATCCACCAGACTATTTCCTTATATAATAGATCCCTATCAGTTGGTGTTTTTGTTTTTATCACACGTGTGTATGTGTGTATTTGTAAGTTATTTTAATATATTTCACCTTGTTTTCCGGGAGGATGTCATTATTAAACAATAACCATTAAAAGTTATATTTTAATTAACATAAGGAGTGCTAATTTGTCCTTCTAACATGAACCTCTGTTCATTATTCGTTCTGTCCAAATATAACAGGACCAGCACCCCCACAAGCTATACGCTATAGATTTATATCTTGACATACATTGCATGTGGATGTTTTCTTCTAATCCCTGTGCAGAGCATTTCCCCCTTTAGTCACTTTAATCGCTAATTTAGCAGTATTGCTAGCTGAATGCACACTAACGTAGCAGGCACGCCTTCTATGTGGACACTTTGGGTCTCATTCAACCCGTAACTAAATGGATATCTCCTGTAGTGTAATAGGGAGTACCATGGCACACAATCTAATGATAAGTAAATGATTGCCCCTAAAGGTATGCACGTGCAATAGGAGTCCGATAATAACGCTAGTATAGCGAGAGTTCAGCGAAAGTTTAAATCGCTACTCATAGCTGGGAGCCGCAGCGGATGGCTGCAAACATCTATCCCTCTACTTCCGGGTCTGACGTCACCTCTAGTGACGTCAGACCCGACGTACGTTTCGCCTGATTGTCAGCTTAATCATGGGAATTACCCGTTCGTTTGGCAGACAGTCTTTTTATACCTTGGGCAGCCAATCAGCTATACCCCGTGTTAAGAGCATTATCCAGACTAAACAGTTGATTAGAAAGTTGTTTATTATTGCATGGTAATAAAGATTATTCATGTGAGTGTTACATTCGTCGCGGTTTGTTAAATAATGTATATACATTTTTCCACAAGTGGCATCATTGATATAAGGTTTTTTTTAATATATGTCTTGTTTATTTTGATTGTATGATGCACAGGATAGAGTATCAGTTAGTTGTTGGTATTCATCAGTGGAAATACCTAATTCTACTATCCATTGTTGGTTTTAGGTATTTTGATGTGTATTCCTTCCATTTTTTAATTAGTATTATTTATTTTCATATTCTTTTTTTGTGTGTTATTGTTTTTTGTTTGTATGTTGGTTTTTGATATTTGAGTTATTTGTATACGTTTACTTTTTTATTTTATTTATTATTTATTTTATTATTTATTTATTATTGTTTTTTTGTTATTTATTTTTGTTCTTACTGGTTGTTTGTTTAACTTCCAGTGTTCATTGTTTTGTTTGACACAAGAATGCAGGTAAAGGGTATATGTTGTGTTATCTTGCTAATAAGTAAGGTTATGGCATCATATTGCCAGTAGGAAGCATCCATTTATTTGGCAACACCCTTATAAATCAGAGATAGATATGTGAGAATCAGAATTCACTATTAGAATCAAAGGCACATATACATGGAATGAGTTGGATATAGAGGATATTGTCATGTCCATATATGGTGTATTTCTGTGAAAATGAAGTTAGAACATATGGTCTTATAGGAAGCTGGGATAGCTGGTGTTTTTATTGAGGCCTGTAGGCATGAGGGAGTTTAGGAGGAAGATCCACTTGGTCTCTTTGCGTAAGAGTTCTTTAGTGGTGTTGGTATATATCTTTTCTATGCCAAAGGCCCTTAGAGATCTTGGATTGCCATCTTGTTCCTGCAAAAAATGTCTTCCCACAGAGGTAAAGGGTCTAAATTTCATCTTGTCTGCTACCGCATTCCTAATCGAACCGACATGTTCCAAAATTCTTTGTTTAAGGACTCTACTGGTCATGCCCATATATAGTTTTTCGCAAGGGCATGTGAGAACATAGACAACTTGCTTGGTGGTACAGTTGATAAAGTTTTTAATTTCGTGTTTATGACCAAATCTGTCAGTGAGTTCCTTTGTTTTAGACATGTAAGTACATGCCTTACAGCTGCCACATTGGTAAGAGCCCTTGGTGGATTCAGTCCTTCTTTTTGTAGAAAAATGGCTGCTAACAAGCTTATCAGCCAAGTTGGGAATCCTACGCCAGCTAAAAGAGGGTTTATGGTCGAGATAGGATGCAAGTTCTATATCAGATTTGAGGATTGGCCAGTGAAGTTGGATTATTCCTTGTATGTCTCGCCACTCATGGCAAAAGTCACCAACAAATCTGACATTGTTGTTCATCTTGGTGTTATCTTGTATTTTCTTTTGCTTGTAAATTAGATTGTCTTGTCTCTATTTATAGTTCTCACTTGGTTATAAGCTTTTTTAAGGAGACGTTTGCTGTAACCACATTGCATCAGTCTCAATTTCAATTCTTTAGCTCTTATCTCGTAATCTGATGACTCTGAGCAATTACGTTTAAGTCTTAAGTATTCTCCCTTCAGGATGTCACGGATAACAGGTAAAAAGTGAGAGCTTTCATAGTGTAGAATACTATTCGTTGCTGTCTGTTTGCGATATAGATCTGTGGTGATCTTTCCATCAGTATTCTTCCTAATTGTTAGGTCCAAAAAGTTGACATTTTGTAGGTCCATTTCATAGGTGAGATGTAGGTTATTAGGATTATCATTAAGAATCCTGATAAATTCCCCAAATGATTCCTGATCACCTTTCCAGATGATCAGGATATCATCGATGTAACGCAGCTAGGTGACAATGTTGTCTCTGTATTTCTTTAGGGCCTCACTAAACACGGTTTCTCCCTCCCATTGACCTAAGTATAAGTTAGCAAAAGTTGGTGCGCAAGCCGCGCCCATCGCCGTGCCTCCTACTTGCAAGTAGAATTTTTTGTTGAAAACAAAGAAATTTTTGGTCAAAATAAATTCCAAAAGTTCGATGATAAAAGAATTGAATGTCGGATTATCATTCGTCCGTAAGAAAAATTGAACTGCCTCTATTCCTTTGTTGTGCTGTATGCTCGTGTACAATGATTCCACATCGCATGTTATGAGCCAGGTGTCTTGTTCTAATGTTACTCCGTCTAGGAATTTTAATACGTCCGTGGTGTCTCTGACGTATGAGGGCAGATTTAGGACATGTTCTCTCAAGTGTACATCTACAAACGTGCTAGCCTGTTCGGTTAATCCCCCGATCCCTGATAGGATCGGTCTACCAGGTGGAGTCTGTGAATTTTTGTGAACTTTTGGAAGTAAGTATAGTGTGGGTATTTTGGGATGATTCGTCTCTAGAAATTTGAACTCGTTTTTGGTAATAATTCCATTCGCTAAAGCTCTGTTGATTAGTAGGTCATATTGTGCTTTGAAGTCAGAAAGGGGGTTAGAGAAAAGTAATTTGTAACAATTTTTGTCATTAAGTTGTTTGTGTGCCTCTTTGAGGTACAGATTTACCGGCCAAATCACCACATTCCCTCCTTTATCTGATGGTTTGATGAGTACTTCATCCCAAGATTGTATCTCCCTCAGAGCAATTCTTTAATTCCTTGTTAGGTTGTCGTTGTTTCCCTTCCATCCAGATGATAGTAGATCTAAGTCTCTGGACACTAGTTCCTCAAAGACTGTAATTTGAGGGCATATATTGTCCTGTGGACAGAAGGTGGATTTTTTCTTACATAGTGGTCTTGATTTTGAGCATTCATATTCATTAGTGGTAGGTTGTACCTCTAGAAGTTGTTCTAGGGCCAATAATGATTGGATCTCATCTTCATCCAGATTAATGTGTTGAATTGTAGGTGTTTGAGATGTAGTGCCAGATTCCGCCCTTTGATTTAATTTATTTTTCTCATGGTTTATACACTGAAATAGCTCTGTTTCCCCAGGAATGCCAAGTCTTCTCCAAGTTGTGAACAATAAGGTTGCATACCATTAATTTTGTTTGTTCTTTTGTACTTCGCTAGACATAAAATATATGTTAGCTTGTGCAGATCAATTTTAATATGTGCACAATAGGCACTTGTTCACCCTGTGGAAATTCACCCCAAATAAATGTACAAGATCTATGCAGCTGTACGCAGGCTATTATTAGACCACAACTCTACAGTTTATATAAAAAAAAATTCCCCCACAATCATAGCATTATCTCAAATATATTTATTTATTACTAGCTACTAAAAACAGATATATTTCCACCAATGTCAGCAATATCTAATAAGTCAATTCTTTGGAATCAAGCGGTTATTTAGTGTTCTAGTTGTGTGACAAACCAAAGCAATAGCACATGTTAATATTACCTCTTATTTATTATAAAAACAATAGAAAGAATGATGCTAGAAACAGTTGCCATCCTACAGTTTACTTTAATGTTCCTACCATAATTCAAAAAACTGTCCAATTATATGAAGCAAAACATTTATTTGGTAGTAATTACAAACTTCCTCCAGGACCAAACAACCAAGGCGACTGATTTCAGATATATGATAATGGTTAAGAGTAGTAAACCTGAGGGATATTTTATCCAAACATATATCTGCTTCTGTAAGACAGATGTCTGAAAATATCTGCTAAAGCCGACTCCAGCATGATCTAAGTTATTCACACAGTCACAGCAGCAAATACTTTACCCTATGCCATGCAAATGGTCCCATAAATTATGCTGACTGCACATTAATGCTTCTAAAACTAAGATATATTTGTGAGAGTGTAAAAAAACGTATTTTTATATGTATTAAGATAGCTGTTGAGAATTAATTACTATAGATTTTGTTTTTAGTTTAATATCTTAGACAAATTATTGTTCTTATAATGCTCACTTGATCATTTTAACCAAAGGCATTAAAGGAAATAGTCTTGTTTTTGCTTTGGTGATAGATTTTGTTGGATAGCACAGTAAAAATGGATTACTTGTCATGTTGTTTCATTTTGTTAAAAATATTCATGTTTATTAAATGAACAACCCACATTTGTGGACATTTATTTTAGAATCAACTGTAATAGACTCATTCATCAAGGAACACAATTTGCGCTATTTTTAAAGGCCCAGAAATTGCATACACATACGCCCGTATTTAAGTACAACTGGATCTGAAGAAACATTTCCAGGTGAATACAGGTATAAGTACGTTCTGACTATATGGCACTTGCCCTATGCAGTGATACTCCACGCTCTGCAGGATACACACAACCCATATGTGCAATATAAGTTCTCATCAGAACAGGAACACCTGTTAATAATATAATCATTCATAAACATTCATTGAAAAAAAAATGTTATTTGTTTTCATTTTTCCAGATGAAACACATTTATCGGGATGTTATTAATGCCTAATGTAAATAAAATGCATTTATACAGTGTATCTTAATTGCAAGCACATGTTCTGACATGCATACACGAACATCAGCACTTACACCTGTCCTGTAGCTGGTGCAAGTGATACGTCTAAAAGCCACGCACCTCACAGTGACCTGATAGATCAAACTACGAGGGTATAGTTATCAAACTTTCTGAAAAGAAAAAGTGGAAGTGTTGTCCATAATAACCAATCAGATTCTAGCCGTCATTTTCTACATATTTCAGACAATGGAAATGTTGGCAGCTATCCTGCTGACATGAAGATGCTGGCAGGTTAAATGCCGACACTTCCATTCTTGAAATTGTGGACAGTGTGATTGTCGACATTCACAATGTTGACAGTCAGAATGCCCGCATAAAAAGAGCGATGCCGGCGGATCCGCAATCTGATTTGGATGTGTTTTGGGAGGGAGGGGGGTAGTTTTAAACTTTATTAGGTTTCTTTTGTTTTTTATAACTGTTTTGTGCCGGCAGATCCTGCGGGTGTATAACCACCGGAGCTGCCAGCATCGCTCTTTTAATGTCGGCATTGTGAGTATCGACAATCACACTGTCCATATTTTCAAGCTGTCAACAGAATGGAAGTGTCGACATTTTCATGTCGCCAGGATAACTGACAATATTTTCAATGTCCACAAAGGGGCGGGTGATATAACAATACTCATATGCATATAACCTTAGCTGTGTTTTGTGTGTTTTATTTTTAAATTAGTGTTTTATTAAAGTACTTCCTCATTAATCCACATTTAAGCAGCCAAATTGGAAAGGAAATTGTGTTTACATCTAATATGTTTATGTCTAGTAATATTTTTCAGCACTATTTTGCCAGAAAATCATGATTATAGTTCTGTCAAACATAGCACTTGATTAATGTGGTATTATGGTGTTCTTTTATTCTTATTACTCCAGAGCCGACTGGTTCCTCATCTATTTAATTTTGGAAGAAAATGAATAAACACAGAACCTGTTCACATGATTGAATGTGAAGCCCTAGACCTAGCAACGGAAATGCTTTGGCGACCTAGACAAAGATCCAGGGAAAATAGGCAGTTATTAGATGATTTTACAAAGAAAGAAAAAAAGCATCGGAAAATGTTTTCTTCTCTTAAAAAAAAATGTTCAATAAGCCTAGCAGTGTTTTATGATTTTTGTCATTATCCGATAGAGTAATGTGTTCTGCTTGGTGCATAAAATAAATGAGTTTATAAACGTGTCAACGTGTGCCTGGCTTAACAAATTAAAGAAAATACTGTTTTTCAAAATATCTCCATCGCTTAAGTAATAAACATAATAGAAGAGCGTGTAGTTTAATTGACAGATCTAGTTAACTCTTTCATAGTCACTGTCCCTAACTTACAGAAACATTCCCAGGTACTAAAGGTTTTTATACCTGGAAAATGTCCCAGTTTTTCAATATTGACCAATTGAGGAAACAATTTTCTCTTTTTCTGCTCTTAGATGCAATTCTTACCACCTGCTCTCATCTTCTGGCCATTACAATAAGGAGCAAAATTATGACAATTTTAACATGAATCAAGCTTCATGTTGGAACAGACCATTTTCCAGATGTGGAAAGTTTTGGCTGTAGAGTGTTTGAGTATCAGACAGTGCCGTTCTGAACTATATTTTCAAGTTTTTTATTTGCAGAATTTATAGTCTATCTTAATAGAGCTTAACGACAACAGTTTATTCATTCTGCTCTGTGGTGTTATTGGGGTAGTACTGAAGTGGGCTGGGAGGACTAACACAGCAAAGAGTAATACATCAAGCAGTTGAATTGATCTTAATTTGCTGTACCACAACTAACATTACCAGTACATTGGTAACTTTATTTTTTTATAGCCTGGGTAGTGGCACTAATGTCTGTGGGAAAATTGCTCTTTCCAGTTGCACTTAATCGCTCTCTTTCACAACCTTGTTAAAGGATGCCTCTGGTCTGTTACAAGTTGATGGTCAGACAGACTTATCAAAAATTACATAATCACTGTGTGTGTGCACAAAGTACTGCAATTTAATGCTACCATTTCAGGAAAGCAAAGGTAAGTATGTAGCAGCTAAACATTCATACAATTTTCACCGATTAGCCACAACATTAAAACCACTTGCCTAATATTGTGTAGGTCCCCCCATTATGCCGCCAAAAAAGCTCTGACCCGTCAAGGCATGGACTCCACAAGACCTCTCAATGTGTTCCGTTGTATCTAGGACTAAGACATTAGCAGATCCTTTAAGTCCAGTAAGCTGCGAGGTGGGGACTCCATGGCTCGGACTGTTTCCAGCACATCTCACAGATGCTCGATCTGATTGAGATCTGGGGAATTTGGAGTTAACACCTTCAACTTTCTGTTTTGTTTATCAAACCACTTCTGAACAGCAGACTATACTGCTGCCCAGGGGCAAACACAGGATTTTTATAGGGGAGGTATCCAGCTGTTAGATTTCGTAATATGCACTTGTTAAAAGTACTGGGAATTTTCTTTCCTTTCTTGGTCTAAATGAAAGTGAGAAGTAATCAGAATAGATGGCCCTAACATGTCCCTTCATAACACTGCTCCCCCTTCATCACACTGCTCCCCCTTCATCACTCTGTTTCCCCTTCATTATACAGCTCAATCTGCATTACACTGCCACCCCATATCATACTGCCACCCCCTGCATTACACTGTCAACCCCCTGGATCACAATTTCTCTCCTACATCACAATATTCCCCCTCCAGTACATTGCTCCCTCTGCAACAAACTGTACCCCCCCAGGCCCGCCACTACCATTAGGCAGCTGCCTAGGGCACCGGGCTCTGGGGTGAGCCACCGAGGCTCCCCACCACCACCTCCATGGTGAACAGAAACAAAGAGCACCTGAAATGTTTAATAGAAAGCTGCAGACTCAGCAGCTACACTGACAGAGCATGGGGGGGGCGGTCCTTCCTGCTGCTCTGTTTCTCTGTGTCAGCAGTCACATGTTACTTAGTGGAGTCTGGGTGATGGAAACGTTCCTGCTGTCTAGAAGACTAGAAAATCAGGTAAGAAGAAGGGGTAATCCCCAATTTAGTCTATTCTACAAGACATATATCTCACAGATGAAGTACTTGTAAATACGCCAACTTGTATTTTAGGCTTAGTGATCTTTTACAAAATGAGTAGAAAAATATATGTTCAATATTAAAGAGCTGAATCTTTTACAAGGATGTTTCCTATGATATGAAGTACCAGAAGATATAGTGCAATTGTGTTCAATCCACAAATCAAACCACCTATAAACCACTGTCTATAGTGAATGTATGTAATATACTCTCCCTTGGTCTAACAGAAAAAGAGCTCCAGGTGAGATATATCTTCTAACTATCACATAGATGAGACTCTTTGCATAGAAATTGGTTATGTTTTTTTTTTTTATTTTAAACTTTATGTATAAAAAAACATGTAAATAATCATAATAAACTGTATTGCGTAATGACACTGGTGAAAAGCTGAGAGGGTGGCATGAGAGAGAAAAGCTGGTGGGCAGAGGGGAATGAGTGGGTAAATCATGTGGGCAGCGAGGAGCATATGTGAGAAAAGCTGAGGGCAGGGGCGGATTGGTAATAGGCCTTACCTGTGAATTTTCCCAGTAGTTTGGTGGCCTAATGAGGCTGCCTGATGTTTTTTTTCTATTTTATTTAATTAAAGTGATTTTTTCCCCCAGTGGTTTGGGCAGGAGAAAGGATGGTGGCTGGCCCCTCCTCTGGGACCAGCTCCCTAACTTGATTTGCCAGCGAATCTCCTTCCTTCCTACTGTTTGTCCTCCTCCAATATCCGTACAGCCACACATCACAAGGCACGTGCACCACATGACAGGTGCCGCTCCCGTGTGTGAGAGGTGCTGTTAAAATCGCAGCCACTGATAAGCCTTTAGAGCCTAGCTAGTAGGAGGTCTTCACCTTTAGCAGCCGCCTTTCCCATAGAACTGTACACGTTCACCGGTACTCGGATGACCCCAGGATTTATTTGTATGGCAGGAGAGGCTTAACAAGGTAACTGCGTAAGGAACAAGGTAGCTGGAAGACTGGAGAAGGAGTCTGGGACCAGACTAGGGTAGCAGAACCGTGGTCAGAGAAAGGATCAGATGAAAGGCTGAAGGTCAGACCTGGCAATCAAACAAACTGGTCCAAAGTTCAGGCAGAGGTCAGGGTCACATTCACAGAAGCAAAATCCTAATCCAAGCAAAGGTGAACAACAAGGAATCAATCAGAATGTCACAAAAGGTAGGGAACAAACATGGTTAGCAACACACAGGCAGTGGACGCTATAACCGGCAGGGAGGCTAACCCCTCCCTGCTTTAAATACATGGAAGGGCCAAAGAAAAACTGGGAGGCACAGGAGGGAGAATTAGACCCAGCAGGAGACTAATAGATCTCTAGTATTTGCGCACGCGCTGGCTTCCCAGCTGACCGGTTCGCGGCGGTGATATGCAGAGCGACCCGGCCATTGCCATGCTGACGGCCAGGACGAAAACCGGAATTCACGTCCCGGTCATCATGACGACCGCCAGGGTGTCTCTAGGAAACCAGAGCGAGTTGTGGCAGTGCCGAGTCGCCACGGCACATAACAGGTGCGACACAGAGAGGAGCCTCCAATACCGCTGGAACAAGGTAAGTATGAGGGGGTCTGCTATATTCCTATACTATTTGAGGGAATGTGGGGGCTGCTATTTTCTTATACTATGTGAAGGAATGTGGAGGCTGTTATTTTCCTATACTATATGGGGGAATGTGGGGTCTGCTATATTCCTATACTATGTGAGGGAATGGGGGGCTGCTATTTTCCTGTACTATGTAAGGAATTGTGAGGGCTGCTTTATTCCTATACTGTGTGAGGGAATGGGGGTCCTGCTATAATCCTATACTATATGAAGGAATTGGTGGGCTGCTATATTCCTACACTGTCAGAATCACTAGGTGGAATTGATGATACCTGCCAGCAGTTGGCGCTACTGAGTACTGAGGCGCGGAGTTTAACACGCCCCTGGTTTTCACCAGGAACGCCCGCAAGGAGGTATGGACTTCGCTGCAAGGGACATGCAGGTCGCGGCCCTCAGTATCAGTCAGCTGGCGACAGTGTCGGACTGGCCCACAGGACTACTGGAAAAATCACCGGTAGGCCCCTCTGCCTTACGGCCACACCCCCTTCTAGAAGTGGGTGGAGCCCATTCAGCTCACATGTTCGGTATCCCTGCTGCCCTCCTCGTCGTTCCTGCTGCTGTGTGTACAGAGTTCATCTCGTCTTCTTGTTATAAACCTTTGTAATCATTCTCACTACCGGCCTGGTGTGGAGAGTTCCCCAATCACCATCCTGATATCACCCGTGTTACACGCAGTACGTGTGCCCAGATCCTGCCAGCGTGTTAGACAGAGGAGCGTGTGCCTGCTGGGAGACCAGGTCCAGGGATTCTTGTCAGATATTTCCAGATAAGGTTTGACCACAGGGAACAGTTCCCCCTACGCACATCAGACTTCTTGTCAGTAAGTGTGTTACACAGATTCTGTCTGAGCGTGAGCGGAATAATAAAGGGAATACTCGTAGAATATTTAACTTAAACCAGGAATTAATGAATGGCTGCTGAACATACGTATCCTGTCATCCAGCCGGCAGCCACGTTCTGGATCAAAGGGGGGGGGGGGTCAGCTCACCTGGTGATCGGCGTCCCTGCTGCTACAGATAACTGGCTGCAGTCATCTTTCAAATGCGATCGCAGCTGCGATCATGTGACCTGCCCCCTCCTCCTCCTGTCAGCTGACTGTCTTATGCTCCCGCCGCCGCTGAAGGACTAAGGAGCAGAGGCTGCATCAATCAAAATATAGGTAAGTAGATTTTCTTATTTTTATTTAATATTATTGGATATGTCTTTTAATTTCCTCCAAATTCCAGGACTTTCACTTGACACAGAATTATCTTATATATATAACCTCCATCTGTTCTCTAGCTACTGGATAAGCAGAGGCTTACTGCAGAGAATATATATATATATATATATATATATATATATATATATATATATATTAGTGTGTGCGCGAATTGAGAGAGCACTATTCCATGGCATATGTGAATTGGGGGGCACTATTGTGGGCATAATATGAATTGGGGACAGTATTACGTGGCATATGTGAATTTTGGGTACTACTGTGTGGCATAACATTGTTTGGGGCACTACTGTGTGGAGTAACATTGTTTGGGGCACTACTGTGTGGCATAATATTGTTTTGGGGGCACTACTATGTGGCATAGGGGGGCTGCCTATCTATACTAAACTATAGTGAGGGGGGCTGCCTATGCTAAACTATAATTAGAGGGGGCTGCCTTTGCTAAACTATAGGGGGGGCTGTACAGAGAACACTATAGGGAGGGGGTGATGGGACCTTTAATTTAATGCTGGGGTGGTTTGGGTCTATAATTGAATGTAGGGCTGAGTGTGGGGAGGAGGGCTATCTATTAAATGTGAATATTAATATTTAATGTGGGAAATGGATGTATTAAACGTAAATGCTATTAATTTCTTGCTGGGGCTGTTTGGAGGGAGGGTAATAGGTTTATTTATTAAATGGGAATAGTATTAATTTAATGTTGGGGTCGGTTGGAGGGAAATAGATCTATTTATCAAATGTGAGTACTATTACTTTAATGTTGGGGCTGGAGAGAGGCCTATTTATTAAATGTGGGTGCTGTTGATTTAATAGCGGGGATGGTTGGTGTTTTCTAAATGTATCCATTATTTTTTCCAAATAGGACCCTCAACATTCCAGGATACAGACAAGCCGCAACTAAAGAAACCAGAAGCCACAGGTGGTAAAAGTGACAACAACAGGTAGGACAGTCTGTAACAGAAAAGTGTAACTCACAGCGCTAGAAGGATCACATGCAATGGATGCCAGCATACATGGATCGCTGTAACACATAAAATAATACACACATAGAGCAGTACAGTCCCAATAGATAAATAAATGTCAGAAATATCTTCCAGTGAAAAATCCCTCTTCCAATGGTGATCTATGTGGCCAACTAATGTGAATAACCACGTGGAGGGATCCCCCGCAGGGAATACGCTTACAAGATACTCTCTTTGGGTACAGCACATCAAACAACCATCTGGCGGTGACTCCAACGTTATCTTCCATACAGAACTCCAATGATATGGGATATATGCACAGAGAAAAGATCATAGTATAATGGCATTTTTATTAAAAGTATTATAAAACAACAAACAAGTTATACTGTGCTTCTAGGAGCGTACCACAATAAACGATTCAAATAGCGTCTTAGAATGAGGATAGGAGTGGGTTTACCCGATGTCCATCAGCTCTCAATCGACAGGTGAATCCGTGTGGTAGTCCAGAAGCCGGTCTTCCTAATTAACCAACGCGTTTCGAATATACAATATTCTTTATCAAGGTAACAGGAAACCCAGAGTAATATCCTTATAAATTCTTGCAATCCGGTCATGTGATTTTGCCCACAAATCCCGTCAAAAGTGGGCAGTCATGTGATAGTATCCGGAAGCGTCACTATAGATCAAAACGAGGCTTGGAACCTTCTCATCTTGTACATGCGCAGATGAAGATTAGCTCTCCGTTGTTTATGCCTCTAATAGATCCTCGTAGTGGAAGCCAGTTTTGTCTCTCTCACATTCTCAGTAAATAGATTTAAATAGAAATAGAGATAGAGTCAATCTTGGTACATATAAATATGTCCCAGGAATAAAGTACTATATCAAATATATACATACATAAACAGAACGGGCCATATTTAATATGTCATATAAATGAAATAATATATTCCATTCATTATGAAGGTACCATGGATATAGTTAATTAAAATGACATAGATAATAGACCAACATAAACATTAAAAATTAAAAATTAAAAACTTGTTACTTCACTTTATGCTCCGATTTGCTATAAAGATGACATATAAAACATTATAATACTCCCATAAAAAACAGGATCATATACACCTAGCCCAAGGTGAATTTGATAAAGATCTACAATATATTGGTTCATAAGAACCATTTTAGCTCAAATTCAGCATTGAGACCCCTAGGTATTAGGTAGGACAGTCTGTCAAATGTTCTGAGTCTAGTGCAAGCTTAGCTAACCTGTGGCACTCCAAGTGTTGTGAAACTACAAGTTCCAGCATACCCTTCCAGCAATAAGCTGCTATATATTGGCAAAGCATACTGGGGCTTGTAGTTTCACAACACCTGGAGTGCCACATGTTAGTCAAGCCTGGTTTACTGGAACAATCCCAATTTTTGGTGACTGTTCTACCCAATCTAAGGGGCAGGTCAAGACTGTGTACTCTATATACACACTGCATTCTTTATATACTACACTATAGTACTAGCTGTCCTTCATGAGCTGACCACTCCCCCTATAGTGTCTGGTCCCGCCTCTATGATGGCCGGCCACACCCCCACTGGTGGGCCCCTAGCGTTGCAGTCCCCCGGTGGGCCCTTCATGCCCCAGTCCGACACTGGCTGGCGAGGTAACAATTGAGGCAGCGGTGATAGCCCACCAGGATGCAGGATGTAAGAGTAGTCAGCAAGCCGGGTCAAAACCAGAGGAACGGATATAGCCAAATCAGAAGCAGGAGAATGGTCAGGAAGCTGGGTCAATACCAAATATCACTCTAAGCCAGGAACCAAAGGAGAAGTCAGGAACAAGCTGGGGTCAGAATCCAAATAACAGCAACACAGGAACAAATGCTGGAACAAGGCTGAAGACCAAATACTCTGGCACTAGACATGTGTCAGAGGCTGCCTTATATACCCTAAGGTGCTTTCTGATAGGGTTAGGGAGATTTTGGCGGTAAGACATGCTGGCTGCATACAGGTGAGCAGAGATAGCGTCCCGCTGCTAGGCAACAGGACGTCATTTGCTTGGAAGGTGCAGGCGTCTGTCTCTTGCACCAAGTGTCAGTGCGGAGACGGCGCCTAACATATACTATGTGAAGGAATGGGGCGTGTTGCTATATTCCTATGCGATGTGAGGGAATGGAGGTGCAGCTATATTCCTGTGCCAGGTGAGGAAATGGGGGGCTGCTATATTTCTATACTATGTGAGGGAATGGGGGCACTGTAATATTGCTATACTATGTGAAGGAGTGGAGGGGGGGCTGCAATATTCCTATACTATGTGAGGGAATGGTGAGACTACTATATTCCTATACTATGAGAGGGAACTGGGGATGGGGCTGCTATATTCCTATACTATGTGATGGAATGGGGAGGACTTGTATATTCCTATACTATGTGATGGAATGGGAGGCTGCTATATTCCTGTACAGTCATGGCCAAAAGTTTTGAGAATGGCGCAAATGGTGGTTTTCACAAAATTTGCTACTTCAGTGTTTTTAGACCTTTTTGCCAAGTATTACTATGGTATACTGAAGTAAAATTACAAGCATTTCATAAGTGTCAAAGGCTTTTATTGACAATTACATTAAGTTTATACAGAGTCAATATTTGCAGTATTGACTCTTCTTTTTGAAGACTTCTGCAATTCACCATGGCATGCTGTCAATCAACTTCTGGGCCACATACTGACAGATAGCCGCCGATTCTTGCCTAGCCAATGCTTGGAGTTTGTCAGAATTTGTTGGTTTTCGTTTGTCCACCTGCCTCTTGGGTATTGACCACAAGTTCTCAATGGGATTAAGGTGTGGGGAGTTTCCTGGCCATGGATCCAAAATTTCATTGTTTTGATCCCCGAGCCACTTAGTTATCACTTTTGCCTTGTGGGAAGGTGCTCCATCATACTGGAAAAGGCATTGTTTGTCACTAAACTGTGTTCTTAAGCAAAATTGTGAGTGAGCCCACTTCCACCAATGCAGAGCTTGCTCATGGCAGCAGGCAGGTGTAAGTGCATCTACACGCAGAGAAAACTTTTGAAGGATGGCTTGGTGTCAAGAAGGCCAGCAAAGAAGCCACTTCTCTCCAAGAAAAACATCAGGGACAGACTGATATTCTGAAAAAGGTACAGGGATTGGACTGCTGGGGACTGTGGTAAAGTAATTTTCACTGATGAATCCCCTTTCATATTGTTTGGGGCATCTGGAAAAGCGCTTGTCCAGAGAAGGAAAGATGAGCGCTACCATCAGTCCTGTGTCATGCCAACAGTAAGCATCCTGAGACCATTCATGTGTGGGGTTGTTTTTCAGCCAAGGAAGTGGGCTCACTCACTTCCCAGTGAAGTGGGCAGATGCAGGAAGCTGCCATACTCTCCCGGGAGTCCAGGGGAATAACCAGGAATCCAAGAGTCTCCCAGACATTCCGGGAGAGTTGGCAAGTATGATTTAGAGCTCCTACACAGTTGTTTCAAGGAAAAGATGCAACAGTGCGGTGAGCTGTTCATATGCTGCTCTGGCATGCTGATCAAATACGATTGAGTCAACATATTTTGTAATAGTTAAACTTATTAAACAAATTCAGATATGTTTTTATGAAGGGAATTTTGGAAGAATGTGTTAGTAGGCAACTAAAGAGATGAGAGCACAGAGGCATTAGCCAGTGGAAATGACCCACTGTGTCTTAAGTCATCACATCAAGGTTTTGCTAAATGTTACTACAATGAAATTCCACTAGTTCTAAATACCATACACTTTTTTTGTTGGCACCACCTACAGTTGATTTGGTCCCACCCACATTAGGACACTTTAATAATTTTTTTCAGGGCCACTTTATATCCACAATCTGCCCCTGGCTGGGGGTGACATGTGTGAGAAAATCTGGTAGGCAGGGTGGTATGTGAGGGAAAAGCTAGTGGGGTAGCATGGGCATGGGAGAGAAAAACCGATGGACAGTGTGGTCATGTGAGAGAAAAGCTAGAGGATATGTGAGAAAAAGCTAGTGGGCAGAGAGTAACATGGGACAAAAAAGCTGCTGAGCAGCTTGGGCATGTGAGGTAAAAAAGCTAGTAGGCAGAGGGTAGCATGGTTGAGAAAAGCTGGTGGGCAGCTTGGGCATGTGAGAGAAAAGCTAGTGGGCAAAGGGTAGCATGGGAGAGAAAATCTGGTGGGCAGGTGTGTGTGACCTATGTATATTGATCAGTGTGTATCAGGTATGTAATGTCAGGTTGATCTGTGTATAGTGATCAGTGCGTATGTAGTAAGTAAACAGAATGGCACGTAGGGAAAGACTGGTTGGCTGGGTGGCATGTGTAAGAAAACATAGTGGGCAGGGGGCATGTGAAAAAAGCTAGTGGGGAGGGAGGCATGTATGTACCAGGTGTGTGATCGTGATGTGTGAGACCGGTGTATAGTGATCATGTGTGTAGTGGGTAAGTAAATAGTGTCTGTTGCCAAATTATTGAAAAAAGTTTTCTTGCTTTCTTGTGAAATTTAACAGTTGAAACCCCTTCTAGAAATCCTACAGTTGCCCCTCTGCAATTGTAGAGCATGGGCAGCATTGTGCCTCAGACATCAGTGCATCTGAACATCAGTGCAACTGGACTGCAGCCCTTCCAGACAGCCAGGAGGAGGTAAGAATTATTATTTTAATTTTACAAAAGTCAAGCGTGTGATGAGGTGGGAAGTGGGCTTTGGGAGAGGAGGGGCGACAGGCTGAAGCTTTGCCTAGGGCGCCGCAAAGTCTTTCACCGGCCCTGTGTTCCTCACATCACAATGTCTCTCCTGCATCACAATGTCCCCCCTCCAGCACACTGCCCACACCTGCAACACACTGCCCACCCCACTGCAGTACAATGTCCACCCTGCAGCACACTGCCCTCCTCTCCAGCATACTGCCCCTCTCATCAGTACACTGCCCCCCACATCACTATGTCTCTCCTGCATCACAATGTCCCCCCTCCAGCACACTGCCCACCCCTGCTGCACTATGCATAACCCCCCACAGCACAACATCCCCCCCACAGCACACTGTCACCTTCTTCAGCACACTCCCCCACCTCCAGCACACTGCCCCTCCAGCATCACAATGCCTGCCCCCACATAACTATGTCTCTTGTGCATCACAATGTTCCCCCTTCTAGCACACTGCCTACCCCTGCAGCACACTGCACACCTGAACACTCATATAGGTAGGTATTGTTAAAGTGTTGTTAGAGTGCGGATTGTACCTGGTCTCCGGATGCTCTTCTTTGAATCACGGCATTATTAGTAATGGTAAATTAAGTAATGTCACATTTATTATTCTGGAACACTATATTACTAAATTGTTTTTATTTATATTTTAGAGACAAATAATGATCAGCATTAAATAACATATAATTACAATTTTCTTGTTATAAGCAATGCTACTCTCAAACATTTTACTGGGAATATAACTCAATATTCACTGTTTTAGGGCTAGATTTACTAAGCTGCGGGTTTGAAAAAGTGGGGATGTTGCCTATGGCAACCAATCAGATTCTAGCTGTCATTTTGTAGAAGGTACTAAATAAATGAAAGCTAGAATCTGATTGGTTGCTATAGGCAACATCCCCACTTTTTTAAACCCGCAGCTTAGTAAATCTAGCCCTTAGTGTTTTGGCAACAGTTATAGAAATTGCACAGTGGATTTAAACACATTTTTTACATTTGTACATACATATCAGATAAAACAATTACTATTTTCCTTTCGATATCAACATTATTGTTCATTTACTTGTCTGTTTGGAAATGAACGTAGCTAGGAAATATGGATGCCAACCTCAAGATTGGTGACAGTTGGTTACAGCTCAAATGGAGGTTCTGTGTAATTGTGAGGTAAGATTGTCTATCACTGGACACACACACCATTCTTATCTGGTGATTAAACATAACTATCAGCCAAATGTTCAGTATATATCTTCTTCTAAATTGTGATGAATAAATAATACTGATATTCTGATAACTATGTGAAACTATTTTTTGTCACTTGCAAACAGGTAAATATTTAATATATAACCTTTGTTGACTGCTGCTCCTCTGCCACGCCAGTTCGTGAGCTGTCTTTTTTCTGTCTGTGTGTTAAAACCTGTCTGAAAATTGTAAACAACACGTGATATAGGATGTCACAGATAAATGTAAATTTTGTTAAGTATAAATTGCATTTAAATCCATGATTGGGGAAACATTGCATCCCGATACTAAAAATAACTCAGATTTCTTGGGGCCAGCAAAGAGTTCTGGGAGCTGGCTTACCGCCTGTTAGGCTGTGTCCAAAACTGTATAAAACTGATATGTATCATTATTGTTCCATCTGACTTTCTGATCACTAGTACCTTCAATCAGTGTAAACTGTCCTTATCAGGAAACTGGAGCTAATAAACATCACTTGCTTCAAGATCCTGCTTTGACAAATTCTTCCCTGCTGTATTTCACAATTGGGATAAAGAAAGGGAAACATGGCAAAGTATGCCCAGTCGGGTCCCAGCAATAACAGACAGAGTGGCATAGACGGTCCATTCTGTTACAACGTCTATTTTTGTCATTTTTAATTGTCCAATATAGCACTCTCTTCCAGTATATAATTTTTTTGCTCTATTAATAATATTAATTATATACGATGGGAAAAAAGAAAAGTGTGGTAATAGCGCAGACCCAAAATAGTGTTAAATAATGCCCTCATGTTATGTTCCTGCTGATGTTGACACAAGCTCAGAGGCATCAATAACCACAGCGTTTGGTAGAAAACCAAGGTATGTTTTAGCTACTGTTTCTAGCATGGACAAACTACACTTGTCAATGATTTTTTTAAAAAAAGGTTAACAGCATTGGCGGCCCAATATGCTCAAGTACCTAATTCCGGTGGTAGTCAGCATATCGATGCAGACTACCCCGATAACGCTTACCGTGACATGATGAATCAGAAGAGCTCCTTACCGACGATCACCGATGACGACCACTGATACACATGCTCTGACACAGCTGCAATGTCAGAGTGAGCTTTATATACTCTGCAGGTGTAAATATGCTGCCTCCCAGCCACAATCATGTGACCGCCTGATCCAGGAAGTGCTGACCTCTACACAGAGGCAGAGGAAATCAGCAGCACAGGCGTGTGGAGCAGGTAAATGTGGTGACACGGTTGGGAATTAATGGAATCTGACAAAGAGAGGAAATGTTGATTGATGAATTGATGATTGAAGCAATGAATTGTGTAACTTCCAATACATTATAATGTAATGTGCACATTTTTTCACAATCCCAATAGAAAAAAATACCATGCTGTGCCATGTGTCAAATTTAAATTTTATCAGTGACATGCTGGTAACAGATTCCTGAGAGTCTACTAATGACAGCAGGATTATGGAGGAAAATAATTAGGACAAATAATTTAAATGGAGACAATGTATAATGTCATCCAAGATGAATCTCAATTGGATGAAGACTTCTGAGTTTCAAGAACAAGAGGCACAGACAAAAAACTACTCAGATGCTTGTAGAGACCTTTAGGTGGGCCCCTTCTACTCAAATTGGTTTGTTCGCCATGGTGATACATGCACAAAAGCTGGTACAAGTGTATGTGTCCAATTCCTTCATATATCTGGACAATACAGATATAACTTGTGAATACCAGTGTTTATACAGTGCCATTGCGCCATCCAGGGCAAGTGAAATTGCCTTTCTCTAAGTCCCACTGTAGCTTCCTATGCCTTTTGGGCCTTGTGTTCTCTGTGATGGTGGCTTCGCTAGGCAAAGGGCTAGGTTCATCAGATACCAGCGCCCATGTTTAGTGTGACACTGGGCAGGTAAGGATCCCATGTTGTGA
Organism: Mixophyes fleayi; assembly: GCF_038048845.1. NCBI lineage: Eukaryota > Metazoa > Chordata > Amphibia > Anura > Limnodynastidae > Mixophyes > Mixophyes fleayi. The sequence goes on from NC_134402.1 coordinate 374,989,012, forward strand.
AGGTATCTGCAATTTGCTTCCAGTATGCTTATGCTCAACAATGGAATTCAATGGCCGGTAGACAAATAATAGTCAATGCCCATGGTCAGAGATTGAGCACTTCTTATGTACACAAGGTAGCACAGATATGTCCGATTGCACACAGCAGGGGATTGTAGTGCTATTACTGTAGTTTGTGACACATGCCCATGACTAACAGCAAAAGAGGTTCCCAATCTTTTGCTTTCTTTTTCCCCATTTCTTTTCTCTTTCTTTAAAATATTTTTTAAAATCATGTATGGTTTTATTTATTTTTTATGAAGTGATACAGAGACAGGCTATAACAAGGCCTGGCTGAAAAAACCCCAAAACAAAACACAACTATACAAGCAAGCAGAGTAGTCTCACACTAAATGAGACAAGAATGAATTGCAACAATCAATACATGAATCCGCACTCACCTGAGCCTTAGATGCATAACCTGGACTAGGGCATATAGCGCTAATTTAAGTTCTATAACAAAAGCAGGAAACAGCAGAATATAGCTTCACTGTAAGTGCTTGAGAATACAGTAACATATACTAGCATACAACCATAGCATAATGGCATATGTAGATCTTCTACACGTGCATGGTAGACATCATCTGTAGGATTGTAGTCAGGAGAAATACCATAAAGTGTGAAGCCATCATCCCCCATATGAATGCTATACTGGGATTCGACATCTTGACCAGATTTTATATATACACACACACACATATACACACATATATAATATATATACACACACACACACACACACACATATATACATACGTATATATACACACTTGTTCACAAGTCCTACATAACACTTGTGCTTCACAGTCTCATGACCATAGTCAATGGGGCTTAGGCTTAACTAGCAGAGGAAATTAATCATGTATTGTCGGGTGACTTATGTGCTAGTCGTATATGGAGAGCCTGGGGGCAAATAAGAGAACAGGACCAATGGTTCTTCTTACACATTTGGACATGGCATGCCAGAATGTTTGTAGTTTAGGAAACTCCCATTATAAACACTGAATGCCAGGTGGTCTCATTTCTGCAAATATGCCTCTCCACTTGCCTAGATCAATGGGTTGTTAATAAAGCTTGACACTGTAAATAGATGACATATAATTGCAGGGGTGTTTCGAATTCAATTGCTGTTTTGTATTTATGAAGATGGGGCCAAAATATAATTTATAGATGGATAAATAATGGATTTTGGACAGGACAGCAGACATAAATTCATACTTCTCCAAGCTCATAAAGACCACTACTCTTCTCATTCATTTTAACACTTTTTCTGATGTTTCTCCGTCATTGTCTCACTAATTCTCACTACTCCTGTTTTCACACTTTTTGCCCTCTCCTTTTAATATTCTTGCTGTTGATTTGTTTTGCTTCTTATACTTACTTTTTTCTATATTTTACAATTATATTCCTCCCTCTCCTTTCTCTTTCTCCTTATCACACTTTTCAGTTTCTGTCTTTCTGTATGATGTTGCATTTTCACAGTAACCTTTTATAGAGCTTTCTGTTGATATGTCATGATGCAGAAACAGCAGAATGGAATCAATAAGAGACACAAGAATTTCAAGGGTAAATTCAACTTCAAACATTTAAGGACAAATTCTGCCAGACAAACGTGTAAAATTAATCTGCCAAATGTGGAATTATGTGAATGCTCCCAGGACCAGTTCTTTTTTAAAATACTGTGCTTAGTAGCAAATGTTCCCTGGAAACTATTTTAAAATGTTGGCAGCTGTGTTGTTTGTGTATTGGATCTTGTCTCAATGCAGCAATTTTGTTAAAGGCACAATATAGAAATGGGCAGATATATGTTATTTTTTCAGTATGGAACATTGCTTTGTCACCAATTTACTTTTTCATAACTGCAGCTTGTTTACAGGGTTATTCACTCATAGGTTCTCTCGTCTTTCCATATTAAAGAGACTCTAACCCTATATATTTGTTTTAATTACCCATTTGTATTTAGCTAATAAAGATTAGTACATATTGAGGTATGATGTAGTAAAATATTCTTGCTGTAGGGTTTCTATGATGGCAGTAGTAATTCTGCTAGCAAAGATCACCACTTAGTACAGGTCCATTAATTGTTTCTTCTTTCTCATATTCCTTGTATTTCCTTCTGTTCTTTTCATGTAAATCTGATTGACACGAGATTCATAATCTTTTCACAATACAATAGATTGGGATATGGCCTAATAGCAAGGGATATATGCGATATCATTGCAGGGAGCTCATTATGTATATATGGGCTTTGCCAGGTACGGGAATATCAATAAATGCCAAAAAAAGACAAAGATCGCAGGCACTCGCTAAATTTGCTCATCACCTTCAAAGATAAAACTTAAGACTATGTCTAGCATATTCATTCCACTGCGCTGAGCGTGATTAAGCACAGAACATTGTGAGGTACGTGTTATGTGGTTAAACAAAAAAAAATTGTGTCACAGCAAGACCCACAGTTACTCCTTGACTTATTGCAAAAAACAATCACAAGCTACATTGATCAGAGTTACTGTAAACCAAACAATTCCCAGCATAGTTGTAGCCTTATGAAGACTAGACCTATTTGACATGTGAAATATTTAAGAACAGAAAAAAAAAACGTCATTAAATGTGATTTAATATCACGAAAAGTCACAATGCTTATTCATTAAAATTAGTAATAAAAATTGACATACAGAAATATAAATGCAAAACATATTCTTCAATATATAACCAAAATAAAATAGAGAAAAAGGAAATCTACAAGTATTTTTGTTAACCTGCCATCTGGGGTAAGGCCAGAGAGTTTGAACAATTGTCAGTAGTAGACTGATCCTCAAAACTGACAATTCTGAAATAATTTAAACACCTTTTTAACCTTGTCCTGCCTTGCCCAATCCCCCCCCCCCCCCACCTTCTCTATGTCACCAAGGCAAGAGGTAAGCTGGTATGCTGACCAGTTCTAGAAATGAGTTATATAATTATTAGACATTATTGAGAAGTGCACTGACCCTCATGTTTTGGTTTTGGAGATGGTTTTGGTTCTAAACCGTGTTTGTGTTTTGGCTATGCTATTGGTTTTGCCAAACAACCGTGAACAGTTTTGGTTTTGGATTTGGATATGGATTTAATTAAAAAGTGTGAAAACTAGGTAAAATCAAGTCATTTTGAGCTGTGTTCTTATATAACTATGTATAGCGTTAACATTCATTTTCAGTAATTTCTAGTCTATTTTCTAATGATCCCTTCACAATTGTCCCAAATTTCACCAATTTTTACCTGCAGCAAGTCTTAATGTAAGATTTTGTAACTTTGTCATCATTGCATTTGCTTTCTCTGATTCAATGAAAAATATAATTACCTGAATAGTGTTGATATCTCCATTTCATTGCACCCAAACCTCTTTTGCATGTTCAGACTATTACTGTAAATGAATAGCCACACAGATACAAATGTAAATTTGGCAAAAAGTCACAATATTTACTTAAACAAAACTAGTGGTGGAGAGAACAATGTGAGTCAGCTACCAACTAATAGCAAAACCAAACAGTGGAACTTCAAATTGCGAGTACACCACTGGTCCCAGGATATAATCCTTTATGATGTTATAGCTTCCTAGTAACTGTCATAAGTTTTTAGAACTAGCAGAAGAGGTCTTCACCTATAACAGCCATCTTTGTCGTAAAGTAGGACGCACTAACAGGTACTCGGATACCCCCAGGACTTAACTCAACGTAGGAAATTGTTACAAGCAAGAACCAGTAGCACGGAGATAGGAAAAATGGGGCCTAGAGCATGCTTCCGACATCCACTCAGGAGGCAGCAATAATTTAATTATAGCCGCGGCATCGACTACCTGCTACTAGCTGGGACGCAGTGGCAGTGTAAGGTGTCCTGGCTGTCAGGGCAATGGCCGCGATGCCGCTAATCACAATGCCAACATTGAAAGAGTAATGGAGGTAGGTTCGGTGGCTGTACCCAGGACCCGCCTTCATTACTCTTTTAATGTCAGCATTGTGATTAGTAACATTGTCAATGTGGCAAATAACACAAGTGACATTGGGAACCTGTCAGTTCAATGGAAGTGTCGGCATTTAGCCTGCCGACATGTTCATGTAGGCAGGGAAAGTGTCGGCATGTCCACTGCCGGAATTATGTACCCCAGGCTATTATATATGCAATGCATTAACAACAACCAGAAGCCACTAGTACGTGTAAAGTCTATTAAAAATTGAAATTAAACTCAACTGATCAGAAAACTATTGTAGCTGACTAATCTCTACAGAACGGCTTTACAGCAGTGACATGATTCTATTGCTTTCTATGTCCCTGGTTCACCCTGAACACTATTTTCTGAGCAGAGCAAGGCAGCCAACCTCCTCCCTACACAGTCTGTGCACTTGAGAAAACGAGGGAGGACAATCAAATAAACGAATATCTCCGAGCATGTGCTCTTCCTTGCCTCACAGAAATGCAACTCCCAATTCTAAAATGCTGAGATCACACTAAAAGAGATTAAAACAACCATTAAGACCCTTAGAAATACAGCAGCGCTGGGTCCAGATGGCCTTACAGCATTATATTATAAAAAGTTTGCCCCCAAACTGGTCCCTATGCTCCTTTCCCTCTTTAGCCAAGTCTGGATGGTAAAAAATTTGAAAGGGACGCCACCAGAGCAAATGTTATTGTTATCGGCACAGAAGGGCAAGAACCTAGGCTCTGTGAGAGCTATCTCTCTACTGAATGTAGATTTAAAACTATATGCTAAATTACTAGCGAACAGACTAGCACGAGTGATCCTCGCCCTGGTACACCCTGACCCGGTAGGCTTCATACCTGCTTGTCAGGGAATAGACAACACGAGATGAGCAATTGATCTATATGAATCAGATAACCGGACACGGACCTCTGCTCTGGTGGTGTCTCTTGACGCAGAAAAGGCTTTCGACAGGGTCTCTTGGCCATTCATGAGAGCTACCTTTAAAGCAATGGGCTTTAAAGGCCAATTTTTATGTGGATTAGCCTCTTTTTGTCACAACCCCTCAGCCACTGTCTGGGCTAACGTGGCTGCGTCATCACCATTCCAAATAACGAATGGCACATGACAAGGCTGTCCACTCTCCCCCTTACTATTTGCTCTAACAATGAAACTATTTTAGGGGTTAAGGTTAGGATTAGGGTTAACCCTAACTCCTAACCCTAATATCCCTAACACCCCTAACGCCTAAAATAGTACTTACGTTACAAAAATGACTTGCTTTAAGTGAAGTCGTGTTTCCTGATGATGTCATTTTCTGAAGCCGGCAAGACAGAGAGTCGTGATGTGAAGTCTTCTGCATTCCGGTAAGTAGGTTTTTTCACAGGTCGCTGTATTCTTCATTCGGAATCCTCATGTCGATCTGTTTTGTGTCGGGGTAGTCCGTACTGATAATCGGTACTTCATCCCTTGAGACACCAAACAAATTTTAGATGGCAACTAGATAACCTAAAATAGTTTGGAATCTATTTAACAGCTCAATATAATAAACTATACGCTGCTAACTTTCCCCGACTTTTGATTGATCTCAAAAGAAATCGCGAGAAGTGGGATAGCTTGTACATATCTTGGCTGGGTCGTGTAGTGGCAGTAAAAATGAATTTAGTACCAAGTATCCTTTACCTATTTCAGGCACTGCCTATAAGAGTACCGTCACTCACATTGAAAACCCTACAGAAGCAAATTGCTAGATTAATCTGGGCAGGCAAATGACCCCGAATACAAGCCTGTACTCTAAAATGCAGAACAGCAGAGGGAGGGCTGGGCCTCCCAAATATTTATAAATATTACATTGCCATACATCTAACCCAACTAGTACTATTCCACTCACCATTGACTACGAGACTGTGGGTTGATATAGAAGCTAATGTCATGCATCTGCTCTCACCTTACACCCTCCTATGGATACCAATTAAACACCGCCCGCCACTCTCCTTTCTCTCATCCACTACCCGCTTCTCACTTCAGATATGGGACTATAGTACCAGAGCATTTCACTTGGTGATAAATCACGAAATCATGTTCCCGCTGTGGAATGACCCAACCTTTCCCTCTGGAAAACAACAATCTTTCATCCGAATCTGGTCTCTTTGTGGACTTAGGTTTCTAACAGACATAGCTCCTATGCGTATTTTTGCTGAATTTGCAGACCTCCAATGATGACATGATATTCCTCATAACCACTGCTATCAATATTTACAGCTAAGACATCTATATCACTCAATCCCAGCACTTAACACAATATATCAACACACTCTTTTAGAATCCTTTTGTATAAATTAGTACCCCCCCCCCTCCGCGGGTTTAAATTCTACCTTTTACAGCCTTCTGGGGGCATTTCAGCAACCGGACAAAGACTAAAGCCAAAATGGGAAGAAGAAGACCTTGGTAAAGTACTGGAACTGCAGGAATGGTCTAAGATCAGGAAACGTGTCGCCAAGAGCTCTATTTGTGTGAAGACCAAAGAGAATGCATATAAACTACTTTATAGATGGTATTTAGTCCCTTCACGTCTAAAAGCTATATATCCTGACTCCTCTAGCCTATGCTGGAGAACCTGTGCGCATGAGGGCTCGTTTCACCACATATGGTGGTCATGCCCTAAGATGGTGAGATTTTGGCAAAAGATCCATAACCTAATTCTTAGAGTCACCACACTACAAATTCCCCCTTGCCCTTCCTACTCCATTCTACAAAGACCTGTACCTGACACTGACAAACATACAACAGTGCTCGGAAGTCATATACTTAATGCTACCAAATGTGCAGTAGCTGCAAATTGGAAGCAGCGTGAGCCCCCTACATTACCTGAAGTGATCAATAGAATCTGGCAGACTTATCGCTGTGAGCATATTACAAGCATAATCAATGATCGGCCCATTAAATTTCAAAATATCTGGCAACCCTGGCTTGCCACCTATGGAGTAGACCAACCAAGAACACATTAAAGCAGAGTTTGACATCACTTAATTAGTTTTAGGTCCCTAAGACGCCAGGCTGAGTCTCCTCCATTCCCCTCTTTTCCCCCTACTAACCTTTCCACTTCTTAGCCCTTTAAACCTGATCTCTCCATTTCTCACATTAAGGGCTAGATTTACTAAGCTGCGGGTTTGAAAAAGTGGGGATGTTGCCTATAGCAACCAGTCAGATTCTAGCTGTCATTTTGTAGAATGTACTAAATAAATGTAAGTTGGAATCTGATTGGTTGCTATAGGCAACATCCCCACTTTTTCAAACCCGCAGCTTAGTAAATCTAGCCCTAAGTCTCCTTCCCCCTCTCCTCCTCCCTCACCAGGCTTTACTTTCTCTCTATCCACAACATCACAATTTAGCTTCATACCAAAGTTCTTAATAATAATTTTTTAAGTTTGAAAATTGTCTGATTTGTAACCTAGCCTTTATGCTGTTAAAACCTGAAAAACTTTTCAATAAAGTATGTTGAAAAAAAATAAAAAAAATAAATTAAACTGAGGGAGGACTGTATATACAGAAGAGAAATTTGAAAAAACAAAATCCCGGAAATTATGTTTTGGCTTGTTTTGAAACTAGAATTTGGCGCGCGAAACCGGGCCATGACTCAGTTTCACTTGGATCCCCTACGTCAGATCTTGTCGGATTTCACAAAATCAGAACCACTCATCTCTAATAATTATTATAACTCTCTTCTGGAACATAGCAGAGAGATATAGCATTAAGTCCACTAAACATGGTATAATATTCTGCACTTATGCATATGAAATATGATAAAGTTCTCCTGATTCCTTGGGAATATACATTATACCTATAGATTCCTTTTGGGGCCTGTAAATCTCATTGACACATTATGTGGCTCCAGTGGTTACAGAGTTATGCAGAGGTCTCCTCAAATATGGATTATGGAAAGTATAAGAATAATTATATTTCCCTATGAGGATTTAACACTGGACTTTCAGTGGCCATAAAAATGGACTCTTCTAGCCAAAGGAATGTCAGAATCTCTGAACTTTTAACTGGACAATAAATCAAACAGTCATTTGCCCCCCTGTGACACTTGGGTCTTGAAATGAACCATCACAGCTAGGTAACGAAAAGCAGATCTCTGAAGCATACATCAAAATACATTCACCCCTTGTTTGCTTACACACCGTGATTTGCTGGAAACCATGTATCTAAAGCAAATTCAGATGTTAGGAAATATCATAGTCTACTATTACATTAGGTCCTACCTGACTTAAACAATATCAGTATTATATCTAATAATTTTCCAATAAATGCATTTGTGTTTTTGTTTTATTTTGATCCTAAAAATACATTTTTTTGAATTCCAGTAGCAGCTACATGACAGTGTTTAATGATTGTAGAATAAACTACAACTTCCATCATTCATTACAAGCATGCTTATATTAGCATTACTACAGTCATGGCCAAAAGTTTTGAGAATGGCACAAGTATTGGTTTTCACAAAGTTTGCTGCTTCAGTGTTTTTAGACCTTTTTGTCGGATGAAGCTATGGTATACTAAAATAAAATTACAAGCATTTCATGAGTGTCAAAGGCTTTTATTGACAACTACATTAAGTTTATGCAAAGAGTCAATATTTGCAGTGTTGACCCTTCTTTTTGAAGGCCTATGCAATTCGCCATGGCATGCTGTTAATCAACTTCTGGGCCACATACTGACTGATGGCTGCCCATTCTTGCCTAATCAATGCTTGGACTTTATGGGTTTTTGTTTGTCCACCCACCTCTTGAGGATTGACCACAAGTTCTCAATGGGATTAAGGTCTGGAGAGTTTCCTGGCCATGGACCCAAAATTTCGATGTTTTCCTCCCCGAGCCGCTTAGTTATCACTTTTGCCTTATGCAAAGGTCCCTCATGCTGGAAAAGGCATTGTTCGTCACCAAACTGTTCTTGGATGGTTGGGAGAAGTTGCTTTTGGAAGATGTTTTGGTAGCATCCTTTATTCATGACTGTGTTTTTACACAAGTGAGTGAGCCCCTCCCTTGGCTGAGAAGCAACCACACACATGACATAGGACTGAAGGTATGACACAGGACTGATGGTAGCACTCACCTTTCCTTCTCTGGACAAGCATTTTTCCAGATGGCCCAAACAATCTGAAAAGGGATTCATCAGAGAAAATGACTTTACCCCAGTCCTCAGCAGTCCAATCACTGTACCTTTTGCAGAATATCAGTCTATCCCTGATGTTTTTCCAGTAGAGAAGTGGCTTCTTTGCTAGCCTTATTGACAGCAGGCCATCCTCCAAAAGTCTTCGCCTCACTGTGCATGCAGATACACTCACACCTGCCTGCTGCCATTCCTGAGCAAGCACTGTACTGGTGGTGTCCCGATCCCACAGATTAATTAAATTTAGAAGATGGTCCTGGTGCTTGTTGGACGTTCTTGGGCACCCTGAAGCCTTCTTCACAACTATTGAACCTCTATCCTTGAAGTTCTTGATGATCCGATAAATGGTTGATTTAGGTGCAATCTTACTAGCAGCAATACCCTTGTCTGTGAAGCCCTTTTTGTGTAAAGCAATGATGACTGCACGTGTTTCCTTGCAGGTAACCATAGTGAACAGAGGAAGAACAATGATTTTAAGCACCACCCTCCTTTTAACGCTTCCAGTCTATTATTCTAACTCAATCAGAATGACAGAGTGATCTCCAGCCTTGTCCTCGTCAACATTCTCACCTGTGTTAACGAGATAATCACTGACCTGATGTTAGCTGGTTCTTTTGTGGCAGGGCTGAAATGCAGTGGAAATGTTGTTTTTGGGATAAAGTTCATTATCATGGCAAAGAGGGACTTTGAAATTAATTGCAATTCATTTGATTCATTTTTCAATTCATTCTTCATAACATTCTGGATTACATGCAAATTGACATCATACAAACTTAGGCAGTAGACTTTCTGAAAAATAATATTTGCGTCATTCTCAAAACTTTTGCCCATGACTGTACATTTCTTCTCTGTAACAACATCACCCAATTGCCGGTAACCAGATTGCATAACATAGCGTTTAAATCCTGCCAGCACATCGATAACAATTGGAGCGTAGATAGAGTAGCTATGATTGGTAGAGTACCATAATGAACCGGCAAGTATGTACATTTGGGCCTAATATATTTAAAAAGACATTAATTTCACTTGGGCATTAATTCAGACCAACATATGAGGTACCCCAAAGCCCTGTTGAACAGCACAGAGGAGTGCATAAACGCTTTTAAAACCCAGCGCTACAAGGGGTTAATTGTGCTCCTGAAAACTTGTGCCCAGGAGTGATTGTCAGAAGGATGATGAAGGCCCTGATTGGCTGGGGGAGTAACAGGAAGAGGATGTGCAGGAAGGAGGAGAGAGAGAGAGAGCAGCATGGTAGAAGTAACAAGGGGAGGATGTGCAGCCGAGCAGAGAGAAGATAAGCTGCTGCCAGAACTGTGACATTCCAGCAAAGCGGACGGAGAACAGCTGGGGACACGCAGCGGGGCACCAAAGACAGTCTCCACTAACTGCAGAACCGTCTCAAGGTAAAACCCTAGCCTGCAGTGTACTGCACACACCCCAGTGTCAGAGGGAAGAGTGATGAGAGAATCTTTCCAAAACTGACATTGCATTCTTGTACAAGGAAGGATTGTGAGAGCTTTTCCCCCAGATCATACCTTTACACAGGCTGCAGGGAACAATTAAGATGGTCGTTTCAGCTATATCCTGTGTGTGCGCTGATATCTGGACATTATACCCTGTTGCAGAGCACATGTGCTGATAGAGATTCATTGACTGTTGAGAGAACAGTGCCATCTTGTGGCTGAAATGAGCAACAGCCCTGCTTTCTACTATAATACTTAACCCTTGATGGAAACCTCTGCAGGACATTGGAACACTACCAAATTCCTGTGCACAGGTCAGCCCAGGACTGAGTGGAAAATATGGTAACGTTACCGGGGATAATATTGGTGCACCAAATGTTTTAGATGATGTTAATGTTATGTGATTTACCTAAGAATTGATTTATTAATATTAAAGGTGTGACATTCAGTGTTAGTGGTACCGCTGCAATTCAAGTTAACTCAGCAGTAGATGCTAAAAGTGGGGCGCCTGACCCATAGGAAATAGCACGGTACCCCAAACACCTGAATAAGAAGGGGCGCGGTAGTGACCGTAAGAGTCTTGATGGGTTATTACTGATGGTTCTTGCATCATCACCAGTCAGATATTGCTAACTTGAAAGTAGTAACTGTGATTACCAGTGTGCCTTATTAGACAATGTGTATGTTATATGTTAAATGCTATTGTGCTCTATGCTGATCAGACGCATTATTTTGTCATTACTATTGAGCTGAAGGGGTCAGTGGCGCTGTGTCTTACCGAAACTATCCTTACCGCATTCTCAATAAAACCAAGTTATTTGACCAATCCTTGTCCCTTTCATTGAAGTATTTATCTCCTGACCACCGGATATCCGAACAGAAAAGAACCTGACTCGTGTCTGGAGGACAAGGTAAGGGAAGGATTTCCATCAGTACTCGACCACCACACATACACAGGGGTAAATGTATCAAGCGAGAGTTTTTCGGCGGGTTTTAAAAACCAATCAGATTCTAGCTATCATTTATTTAGTACATTCTACAAAATGACAGCTAGAATCCGTTTGCTTTGTGGTCTGAGTTGCGTGTATTCCTATCGCAGTCCTATTCATTCATCCCATGACATTAATTCAATCTTTTGTTTACTCTTTTAGTGATCAACGCTCCCAGAGAGCTCTCACACACATTTTACAAGTAAACTCTCTCTCTCACACACTTATGCACATCCATCTCCTCCTTTTCTATCCCCATATCTTAAATTGCTTTTTTTTTTGCACTTAAATTTCACCTTCCCATTATATTAATTTTACAATTTTTTTTTAAAACTCAAGATAAGGTCTCTCCCTAACTGACACACGCACAAGCACATCCACTCATATCTTCCTTCCCTCACCCCATGCCTTAAACCTTTTTTAATTCACTTTTATTTTTTTTAAAAAACAACAACACTTTAAAACACAGAATGTAAAGCTCTAGCTGATAAACACAAGCAGCACAATACACATATTTTTACATTTATTTTTTATGGTATAATAGTTATATAGTTGGTTTTATTAAGTTTATTGGATTGATAGCTTGTAGTTTATTGGTTGATTTAGTGCAGAGTTTATTGTATTAGTAGTTTACAGTTAATTGGTTTACTTTATTAAGCATTTGGTAAACGCCAAAGTTTTTTGCAGTGTTTCTTTCTATAATAAAAGTAGTGCTCTATGGAAAGGTAAGGTAAGGGAAAATGTGTTTTCACAGGTAATCACTGAGAAGCAGGATGAGTGGATGTCACCCCCCAAGAAAAAAAGCTTTTCAAAGAAAGACATTAAGAAGAGCAGTGGCTGAAAAAGAAGAAGTAGAAGAGGATGCCAGGGCTGCAATCAGAGGACCAAAGTCCACTGACGAACAGAACAATGCATCTTTCAGCTTCTATGATTCGATTCTTAGAAACAAGGTGCAAGTTACCTCTTCTAAGCCCAAACATCGCATGTGGAAGACTACTGCAGACGCTATCAGCTCCTTCTGTGTAACAATCATTTATTGATTCCTTTATTGTGAGGAGAAGCCAGGGGAAGGCTGGGCTGGGTGGCAGGGAAGCATTTGCCCCCCCGGCCAGGTCCCATAGAGGGCTACCTTGGGCTGGGTCACTTTTTTTTTTCCCCCCTTTATAGTGATCCTAATAGGTTGCTGAATCAAGTCATGCACCCGGGCTAAAATTTGCCAGCCTTTCCCTAGGAGAAGCTAAAGGAACAGCTGTACCTGGTCCTTGTCGAGTATTGTGCAGTCTTAGTTGACACAATGGGACCCGCCACTGAGAAGTTGGTGTAAGATTTTTTTCAACTTTTGAAAAAAAAATAAACATTAATCTTATAAAAAACAAACTGAAAAACATGACAATTGTTAAGCTCTGATTTCTATAAATGGAACATAAAATCAGTACCCTCTCACAACCTGCGCAAGTTTCAAAAGGTAAATGGCAACTAGTATGTCATATTACACCACCTTGTCTGATTTTTTAGTCCTTCCATTCCATTTCAATGATTTCATTCTCGTGCAAAACTTTCCTCATTTTCCAATCAAATTGAGAAACACAGATCTTCCAAGGCCGACACCATGACTAGATTGTAAACTGGAGGAAGTGAGCTAATAGCAAATAGAAAAGAAATATGAATACAAATAGAAAAATTGCCTAAAAATCCATCTCAGAGTGAATTGATAAGTGCTCATATAATAGCCGGTATGTGGGAGCTGATTTTTGCTTTCGGGACTTGTCCACCCTGTTTAAATAAATAGTTTATGATTAGCCAAACCCTCTGGTGACTGCAGAAGGAGGTCACAGGTGAGGGCGAGGGAGGTAGGCAAGGTGCCGAGTTGCAGGTCTCATTCAGGGGGTGTGTCTTAGAATTGAGATGACTGCATCACATTAGAAGGAAGAGCTGGTAGGCACAAAATCGTTTAGCACCATGAAAGGGAGGACAAATCGAGATCTGTGTCTATAAAAGACTCAGGTTTCCCATGGCTGCGGGTAACAGCCAACATTGCTGGCAAGGGAGGGACACAGCTTATAAGGGCCCAAATTATTTCATTAATGCCAGAAGGGAGGGATCCCTACCTTTAAGGATACCTTGAAGTCTAAGCCACCAGACGATGGGTGGGTGGCGGCTGTTGCAGAGCAGCATGCTTGTATATAATTTGGAGAGGAGTCCACAAGCCCCAAGAGTGGGAGTACCCCATAACACAAAAGAGGAACCCATAAAGTGTTTGGAGAACTCTAAAGAGTCAGCAGTTGTGGATGAGTCCCAGAGGAGCAGAGAGGACACCAGAGAGGGTGTTATAGCCCAAGGAGTGAGTAAAGAGGCTGCAACAGGACACTAGTGAGTGACAGATCTACCAAGCAAGGCTGAGAGTGCACCAGACAGAGAGATTGTTAGAGCCTGTACAATGTGAGTGAGAATCCCAGGAGCGGCAGAGAGGGCACAGCAAGTATGTGTTGCCCAAGAGATAAATGTCCATGCAGAGGAGGGGTGAGTTACTGTGTTCATTAGAGTAAAGGTGAGTTGGCCTGTATTGAAGTGAGAGAACACAACATGTGTAGCAGAAGCTATCGCCAGATGTGGGAAATTTCAGCAATGGAGTAACAGTGCTAATGGAATAAAAGCATGTCTGCAGACAGAGAGCATGGACAGGCTGACATGCAATCTGCAAGTGGATGAGTGGAACCACAATACCCAGGATGACCTGGCACATAGTGTACTGTAATAATCATACAAAGCAACTGTATTGTTAGTGCTGAAAGACTTGAGCAGGAGGAATGAGCTATAACCTACAAGTTATATACAACTATTAGGGCAGTTCAAGTCTTAAACTAACAGCTCAAAAAAACACGTTTAAGCTTTGCGCAGGAGGAGTATGAGGACATGTATTTGAAACCATATTCATATTGCTCATGTAATAATTGTGCTGTAGTGAGAACATGGATGAAGAGTTTATTTTTATAATGATGACCTGGCGGCCAAATTAATGAAACATAGGTGTGCACCGCACCCTAAGTTTCCACACTTGTGGCACAACACATCAAATGTTTACGTCACGCCTAACAGCTTGCCAGGGCTAGAGAAGGAGGTGCACTACCCAACCCATGCACCCCAGAGCTAGAGAAGGAGGTGCACTACCTAACCTATGCACCCCAGGGCTAGAGAAGGAGGTGCACTCCCTAACCCATGCACCCCAGGGCTAGAGAAGGAGGTGCACTACCTAACCCATGCACCCCAGGGCTAGAGAAGGAGGTGCACTACCCAACCCATGCACCCCAGGGCTAGAGAAGGAGGTGCACTACCCAACCCATGCACCCCAGAGCTAGAGAAGGAGGTGCACTACCTAACCTATGCACCCCAGGGCTAGAGAAGGAGGTGCACTCCCTAACCCATGCACCCCAGGGCTAGAGAAGGAGGTGCACTACCTAACCTATGCACCCCAGGGCTAGAGAAGGAGGTGCACTACCTAACCTATGCACCCCAGGGCTAGAGAAGGAGGTGCACTACCCAACCCATGCACCCCAGAGCTAGAGAAGGAGGTGCACTACCTAACCTATGCACCCCAGGGCTAGAGAAGGAGGTGCACTCCCTAACCCATGCACCCCAGGGCTAGAGGAAGGAGGTGCACTACCTAACCCATGCACCCCAGGGCTAGAGAAGGAGGTGCACTACCCAACCCATGCACCCCAGGGCTAGAGAAGGAGGTGCACTACCTAACCCATGCACCCCAGGGCTAAAGAAGGAGGTGCACTACCTAACCCATGCACCCCAATACCACACAATAGTAATATAATTACATTTAAAGGCTATGTTTGGTGCAGTACAATTGTGAAATGGAAACTGCAATTCATATTTTATTACCAACAGGAGACAAAGTGAACAATACAGATCTCTGACAGGCTTTATTATGGCAACTTGCAGAGTGCAAAAGCAAGTATTTCAGACCCTGTGTCTCAGCAACCTCAAGACTTTATACGCAATAGGTGAGGAGCGAAGATAATGTAATTGCTTGAGAATTTTACCTATTAACATAGAAAATTGTTTGTGTTGGCAGAACATTACCGCAAAGGTGAAATTACTGCAATCCGTGCCTAATTTAATTGCCCCCTAACTGTCATATTTCTAGTACAGTTTAGAAAAACAAAGCAAATATCTGATTGGTTGCTGCGGGAAACACCCCTTATTCTACACAGTTACCATTTTTTTATAAATGTCCCTCTTTGTTTTATCCACCTCTACTATTTTTGTTCTGTCTAAAGAACATCTCCACTGTTTATATGGACACATGCCAATTTATGTTAGTTTCCCAGTTATCCCATTAACTTTTATTTGTGGGTTAGGGCGGCTATTATTACAAACTACTGTTCACTTGCATCTGTTTTTTTATGTTTTTTATTAACAGGTGAATGCTACAGAGATACCAGGAACATATTTTTTTTTGCTTTCTTTTAATTACTACAGTAGTTGACTTTTTCAAATCCATATTATCACAACTGGATTCAAGGGACCGAAGTCAGAGTTAATGGCAACTTGCACAGGCAAAAATAGCATATTTCAGCCCATGTGCGGAGTTGCACGCATCTCAAGATGTACCCAGCTCTGCATCTGTAGCAGTTGTGCCAGGTTTATTGCAGGTGTACATATACCCACATATTAGAGATGTTCAGGCTCGGTTCTCCGAGAACCGAACACACCCTAACTTCTGAGATTCGAGTACCGAGCTGGCTTGGTACTTTCAGACCCTCGGAATTGAAAAAGAGGCAAAACGTCATCTTTACGTTGTCGGATCTCACGAGTTTTGGATTCTATAAGTACCGCCCTCTTCGGCGATCCAGCGCCATTTCACAGAGGGACACTGAAGGGGTAGCACGGTTCTTGCCAATTTCTAGTGCAGTTGGAAAGCGTCATAGCTAGAAAAGAAAGAGGAGGGGTAATAGTGTTCTTCAAAGTCTCCAGTGACATTCAAGAGAGCTTCATTGCTCATAAATTACACAAATCCCTGAGGAGAGTCTATCCAAGAGTGCTATGTGTAAGCCTGACCTTTCTGATAGTGTACCCATAAAGAAGGCCCCTTTTAGCATTTCTGCAGATGTGTGCATGTACAATCCAAGTGTAGCACAAATTGAGGATACCAATTTGGAATTGCAACAGGTTGAGGGGGATATTTCAGTAGCTGATGAGGGCGCTAATGAGGATGATGTTTGTGTAAGTCCTGCACCAGTGGAAGCAGTTCTTACACATGATTAGAAGAAGGCCATTGACATGCCTGGGCATAAGACCAAAAAAAAATCTACCTCTAATGTGTGGAACTATTTTTACCCAAATCCTGACAACTGTTGTCTAGCCATTTGGAGTGTTTGTAAAGCCACAGTCAATAGAGGTAGGGACCTTAACCATCTAGGAACCTCATCCATGTTACGCCATTTGAAGCGAATGCATGGCAAGCTGTTTGGAAAATTGGAAACTTCTGCTGAAAAAAAATAACAAGCAGTCCAGCATCAGCTAGGTCTCTTCTCTTAGCTAGCTCCCGACACCTGCAATCTACACCCATAATACTGTCCTCATCAATATCCTCAGTAGCGATCGGAGTTAGTCCTGCATCCAAGTTGGTAAGGCTAGATGAATCCTCCACTTTCCTGGATTCCTCAGAAGAATTCTTGAGCGTTAGACCAACTGCTGCTGCTGCTGGGGGTGGATCTTCATCCCAGAAGCAGACTAAAAAGAAGACTACTAGTAGTTTACAACAATTGACTGTTAAATAATCCTTTGCAAGAGGAAGCAAGTATGAAAGCTGTCACCCAGTCGCAAAGCAGGTCACAGACGCCATGGCAACTATGCTAGTATTAGATCTGTGTCTAATATCCACTATTAATGCAGCTGGTTTTAGACAGTTACTTGATGTCTTGTGTCCCTTTTACCAAATTCCATCACAACACCATTTTACTAGAAAAGCTATTCCTCACCTCTACCAGAAGGTTAGTAAAAAATGTAACTATTGGGCTACAAAATGCCATTCTACCCACTGTACACTTAACCACAGATATGTGGACAAGCGGAAATGGGCAAACTAAAGATTATATGACTAATAGCCCACTGGGTTGGTGATTCACCTTAACCAGCAGGAACAGCAGCAGCACGTACCCAAGTACGTCACATTTTGCAGAGGCAGGCTACTCTGTGTATCACCGGCTTCACTAAGAGGAATACAGCAGACAATCTGTTACAAAAACTAAGGGATATCATTGCAACATGGCTTATCCTGCTTGGACTCTCCTCAGGATATGTCATTTCTGATAACGCCAATAATAATGTGAGAGCATTACGGCTGGGTGATTTCCATCACATTCCCTGTTTTGCTCACACAATAAACTTGATGGTACAGATCTTTTTATAAAATGATTGGGACGTGCAAGAGATGCTGTCTGTGGCCCGTAAAATATCTGGACATTTCCAGCACTCGGCAACAGCATGTAGGAGATTGCAGCAGCTGCAAGCGCAATTTAATTTACCCTGTCACCAACTGAAGCAAGATGTGGGGACAAGGTGGAATTCCTTCCTGTATATGCTTGTGCAGATGGAGGAACAGTGAAAAGCCATCCACGCTTACTCCACAAGCCCTGACATTGGGAAAGGAGGGGGGATGTATTTTAGTCAAGCGCAGTGAAAAATACTTTCAGTGTTGTGCAAGGTGCTGAAACCATTCGAAGTAGTCACCTGTGAAGTGAGTCCAGACATTGCTAGCTTGAGTCAAGTGATTTCCTTAGTGTCAGGTTAGCTCACAAATAGATTAGTGAGATCCTGCTGTCTCGACTGGTATTGGTATAAGGTGGAAGGTATTCACCAGAGACTCCCGCAAGGGAATTTGGGCTTCAACGGCTTCCACCCTGCAGATCACGGCCCTCCAGGGAAGTTCCCAGTGAGACAGATGAGAACAGATTGAATAGCAGAAGAAATCCAATTCGGACATCAAATGGTGATAAAAAGGATTATCACTTTATTATAAAATATAATACAAAGTTCACTGAAGGTTGAATAAACTGTTGATGATGATCACGATAATATACAGAGAGGAGGAACCATCAGTAAAGTTCAATAATGCAGACTGAATGCCTAATAAGCAAAGTCACTACTTATATCCCTAAGGAGTAGAACATAAAACAAAGTTCAATGAAGTTACTGGAGATGAACAGATCAATGAAATCCAGATATGCAGCAGCTATGAATCACTGCTCACTATGGAGATGTAAAACGAGCCAGCACTAGACAACGATAGGGTAGATAGCAAGCATTGTTCCCACAGCAGGTACACTGAGGTCAGCAGAGTCAGATATATACAGCAATGATGAGCCACAGCTTACCACAAGGATGTGGAACAACCAGCAGTCGTCAGCGGTGTAGCCAGGATAGATGACAGGCGCTGATCTTAACGATTGCCACGATAGTGGAACTGGTGTACTAGGATCAGCATAGTCCAAATATATACAGCAACGATGGGCCACAGCTTACCACAGGGATATGGAACAAGGCAGCAATAGTCAATAGTGCAGACCGAGTAGGTAGCAGGTGTTAATCACAGCGATTACCACAAGTAGTGGAACTGGTGCACAAAGACCAGCAGAGTCCAGATATATACAGCAACAATGAGCCACAGCTTACCACAGGGATGTGGAATGAAACAGCAGTAGTCAGCGGTGCAGACAGGATGAATAGCGAGCGTTGATCATAACGATAACCATGGTAGTGGAACAGGTGTGCAGAGGTCAGCGGAGTGCAGACACACTGCAGTGATGAAGCACAGCTTACCACAGAGATGTGGAACACGGCAGCAGTAGTCAGTGGTGCAGGCTGAGTAGGCAGTGGATGTTGATCACAGCGATTACCACAGGAAAGCAAAACACGTGTGCAAAGGTCAGCAGAGTCCAGACACAGCAGTGATGAAGCACAGCTACCACAGAGATGTGGAACACAGAGGGGCATCAGAATCAGGCCAGGTATGACTTGAAGAACCAGCAATGAAAGGATGAAAGGAGGGGCCTTATAAATGGTGGCTGACCAATAGCAGAACCGACTAACACGCAAGTGAGGTAATCCCAGGTACAAGTCATAGCTGACAGCCTGTACTAAGAAGAGAGATTTAAAGTGAAAGTCAGTGTTTAGAGGCTCGGGTAGAGATACCGAGGGAACAGAGTGTGACAATTAGACTTTTAGAAAATCAGCTTGAGAAACTGAAGGAGGAGATTAAACAAAGCAATTACGCTAAGTATGCCGGACTTGTAGACAAGTACTTTTTTAGCTTCGTTAGGATCCAAGAGTTATCAAAATCTTCAAATCAAATCGCTACATTTTGGTGACTTGCTTGATCCTAGGTTTAAGAGCTATGTCCTCTCTTTGTTTCTAACTGACCCAGATCTGGGGGTAAATGTATGAACATGCGGGTTCTTCAAGCGGGTGTTGAAGAACCCGCATGTTCATACATTTACCCCCTGGTGAGCAAGATGACAGCTCAAGTGCTATGTGACAGGATGGCGTCTCCTCCTTCAGTTTCTCAGTCAACTGCTGCTTGGAAAATGCTTTCCCAAGAGACCCAGGGATGATGCAGATGACTCAGCACAACATTTTGACATCTGGTTTGGTCAAAAAGAATTGACCAATAAACATAACACCTCTGCCGCAACTCCACCTGATCCTACTATCATCAAACAAAGGATGATGGAGGATTATTTTAACGACAGCATAGAAATAGACACATCAAACAGTCCCTTTACATACTAGGAGGAAAAAAAGGGAATTTGGAGACCCATGTACTAACTCGCTTTGCACTGCCTAAGCTGCCCACCCTCCAGTGTGTACTCGGAAAGAGTTTCCAGCAAAGCCGGAAACCTTGTCAGCGATCAGCTTAGGAGGCTATTTCCTCAAAATGTGGAAAGATAATGTTCATAAAAATGAACATCAAGTTCCACGAGGAAGGCTTTTCCCGCCAATTACATCAAAATACTGAGACTTCTGTAATGGTGGATTCCAACAGTGATGAATTAAGAATGTGTGAGGATGATGTACAAACTGATGAGGATGAGGCTAAGAATGATGACAGCAACATCTTTCCACAGTAGAGTTCATTTACAGCACTGTTACCTTAGCTGCCTTAAGTCCATTGTTTTTTGGGGGCCCAAACAAACCTAGCACATCAGCCTCCAAGTGGCACTCCTTGTCGCTGAAGTGCTTGGTTTGTTAAAGTGTGCATGTCCTTTTTAAGATCCAACATAAGGGTGGGTGGGAGGGCCCAAGGACAATTCCATCTTGCACCATTTTTCCTCTCAGCTACCGCTGTGTGCCACTGTTACCTACATGTGATATATACTGTTGTGTGCTTAGCAAAAATCAGACGCCCATTGATGGTGTAAATGACTCAGCACAACATTTTGACATCTGGTCTTGTCTACTGTAAAAGAATTGACCAGAATAAGTGACACCTCTGCTGTAACTCCACCTGATCCTACTATCAACATCAACTATAAAAAATAATATTTTTGAACGATATAAAGACAACAGTTTTATTAACAAAATCAACGTTGCTTGCAGAAGTAACGTAGACATGGATGTCTTAATAGACGTGTATATGTATTACTCAAACCTCCCACTTTGCTGCTGTTTCATTAGTATTGCACAACATGTTTGTAATCTGCACTGTTCATCAAAGGTACCTAGCTATATTATAATTTTTGGGGAATTGGGGCTGATTCGAAGCTCAGTGATGAGCTTTTTGCTGTGAATTACAATGGCTCATTTTAGTGCATTGTTTGGCACCCTGGATTGGTCTTGGTCTGATAAAAGCATGCATCCCAGGTGGGTCAGCGATCGTCGCCATGTATTAACTGTAGAATTACCACAGTTATCCAAGGAATGGGTGGAGCGATCAAATGAACCATAACTGATTTCATGATTCGAGGACATATCCACCTTGCACCACTTTTCATTTCTGCCACTGCTGTGTGGCAATGTTTCCTAGATGTGCTATGAACTGCCGTGTGTTTGTGTCATCGCTCTGTCGCTTAGCATCCAGCCAGGTCGCTGTAGTCTTTGTTTGAAAGTGTATGAAAATATTGTGACCTGTGAGGTGGTCAAAATTGACTGCAAATTACTTGAAATTAGTGCTAATAATAATAATAATAATAATAATAATAATAATAATAATAATGTAGGGAAAAAAAAGCAAAATTAAGTGATTTTAGCAAAAAAATAATAATAAATAAATAATAGGGATTTTAGAAAAACATAGGGATCCAAAACCAAAACACAAAGTTAATCCAGATCCAAAACCAAAAGCAGAACACAGGGGTCAGTGAACATCTCTACCACATCTGCATATGAAAAAGCAGTAAAATTTTGCAAACATTTATTTTGATAGCGAAACATGCATTTGTTGTTAGACTTCATAGCATACAACAGATATAACCTTCCTTCTTAAGCATGAAAGTAACAAAAATATTGTTTTTAAATATACAACCAATATCCTGTAATTTTTGCACGAACAATGACGAAAGCATCCAGCAGCTTCAGAGGTTTAATTACAGTCAGGAGTGGTTAGCTCGTGTTGACCCTACGTTAAAATGTCCCTTCCTTCCCCAATGTCTTCAGTCACAAGCAGGCGCAAGTGTGTATGCTTGTACCTCTGTTTAGGGGTTCTTGTGGATTTTCTGTGAGCCTGCACAGAGCGAATTCATACAATTTACGCTGCATAAATGGGTGCACGTTTAATTCTGCATTAAATCCATAGTTTGTAAATTTCCAGATGGGAAGTATTTAATTACTTAGTGAATTAAACTGAAGACCTTCATGTTTAATTTGATAATAAATAGATGCAATTTGTAATCTTGCATAAGTATGTGATCACAAAGCAGAGTCTGCAATTTGTAAAGTTGATTAAGCCTAAATTGAAATCTATCTTAAACGTCATGATGAGCGCTCACATTGAAATGGTAATTTTGCACAATTTATAGATATTTATTTGCAAAATATGAAATGTCTGTAACTGAACATTATGCCAGCTTGATGCACTGCCCACCATAAAATAAAACAAGTGTGCATTGAAAAGATACGAGACCGTCTTACACAAATGCTGACACAATTGTTTCTAAGATTATAGCTATTACTCTCTTTATGGTATGTGGCCTGTGAATAAAGCAGATCATTAGCAGTGTAATTATGTTCTTCTTGGAGAAATTTTGTGCTTTGTTCTGTGAAGATCACGCAAAGCATGAATGCATTCAATATGGTAAAGCTGACGAAATATTCAAGTCATCTTTTAATCAGTTCACATAATTTTGTGTTGTAAATTCAAAGTAGAAAACTTTTTCCCAACTCACTATGATTCAATGTTACAATATTAATGAATGCATGCAGTTCATAGTCATGGGCTGTTGTTAGATTCTCAGAGACAACCTCACAATTCTATTTCCGCTGATATGTCTGAATTTGGATGCAAAATGTTTAAAATTTGCTGCGTAATTCACTATACTGGTGAATCACTAATTCACGTTGCTTTGCTGGACTGATTTAGTAAATCACAATGCACCTTGCCCATTTTCAAAATGTAAATGTTGTTGCAAAGTCAAAATGGCTGGAAAAAGCTGGAAACACCTCTAAAAAATGTGCAATCTTCACCTCTTTATCTCATGTCAATAATCCCACAATGCAAAATTTTGTTTTTGCATGGGTCCACAAAATGTGGTGCATCTGTGTGCCTAGTCTGAACTTAGCAAGGAACTCACATGCTCAGCCCAACTTCTACCATTGACTGGTGCAAACACCCGTCGAACCTGTGTGGTTTTGTGGAAAACAATTTAAATTCAGACTCATGATGTCACCACAGAGAATTTTGTACTGTCCCTCTGTAGTTGTGAGGGGCATATTCAATCATTGGCGTTATAGCCAAAATTCTCGCAGCGCGCGCACTATTACTTTAATTATGGTAATAGTGCACATAAATACCGTTATTACGGTAGTTTTCTCGCTGTATTTCAGGGAGCTGCGAGCTGAAATCTGACTAAGAATTACCGTAATAACGGTAATAGTTGTTCCGCGGCGGAATACGCCGAGAATTGAATACCCCCTGAGTGTCTTAAATGACCTCCTAAGTGTTCAAATCAACATCTCAAGTGTATTTTGCTCAGACCTTAAAAAATGATGGCAATATGACATACTATCTTATGGTATCTAGTTTATAAATATAAAATATTTCTTTATCTATTTCAGTGTTACACTTATTGTGATACAGTAATTGTTGCGTAGTGCACTTACTGTTTTTGTGAATCTTGTGATGGGGGAATGAATTTAGTGGCTATTCATTGTTGATCTTCCTTTATACATGTCAGCATTTATGCATTTTTTGAGGATAAGTTAAGTGTGGCCATTAAGGGATATAATAGTGAGATAGGAGAGATCCTGTTAGATATTTGAAAATATACATAAACTTAGGAGAATGAATAAGGAAATAATCATATTTATTGAGACAGTACTGGTGATATTGGTAAACCGGAAAGAAGGTAGACTTATTTATTCCTATACACATTGGTCAAAGTGAGGTGTATACAGTGGTATGCCATACTGTCACTTCTCTACTGCCTTCATTGTAAAACTATAACATTCCACTCCCTTACATTCTCATTATATTTTCCATACCACCACCTCTAAATGTCCACTTCAGCCACTGATATATATATACACACACACACACACACACACGATCAAAATATATGCATTACATCAGTATTGCTCCAGAAAGCAATTATAGAATTATAGTGAACTGATTGTATTTGATACTATCAGGAAAAATAGAATAAACACTTTGTAATAAAGCAATGTGCTTCTCCTATTCACTCTAATAATCATTTTAAATAAAACTAGCTGAAGTACCCGGCGTTGCCCGTGTTTAAATCTTCAAGTTATTAAGTTAACAATGAGTTGGATGTAATTGTGTAATTGTCAACATTTTAAAAATAATTAGCAGCTTTGCAGCTCTTCAAACACACCTATTTGGTGGCTGCCCAGTGTCGTTTTTGTTTTTATATTAAATGTTATCCATCCAGTGGAAGGCCCAGATAAAAATTCTGGCCAGAGTACACTAACGGGAGATCTGACCAGGAACTCAACACCCCAGTATGTCTTCTGAGGATCCAATGTTACCAGTCTGAAGTTTTTGTCCAAATCCATCCTGTGGAAGGCTCAGAACAGACTCCCTGGGTCAAAGCTCTGCCCAGAGTACACCAACTAGAGGTCCGATCGGGATCTGAAATCTCCTGAAACCTGGCCATGATCCAACTGACCACCTTGCGTTAGGGTCATCCCAATCGGTCCAGGGTTGTTCAAATGCAAACAAACCATATCCATCCAGTGGAGGGCCCAGAACAGGCTCCCTAGGTCAAGGTTCTGGCCAGCGTACACCAACAGGAGGTCTGACTGAGACCTACACCCCTTGTCTTCTGGGATCCAATGTTAAAAGTCTTTTGAAATTTTCGTCCAAATCCATCCAGTGGAAGTCTCAGAACAGGCTCCGCGGTCAAATTTCTGCCCAGTGTACACCAACGGAAGGTCCGACTGGATCCTTAAATGCCTTAATATCTGCCAGGCATCCAACTAGACCACCTTGCATTGGTTTCATCCAAATCGGTGCCATGGTGTGGAAGATATTCATCATCACCATTTATTTATATAGCGCCACTAATTCTGCAGCGTTGTGCAGAGAAGTCACTCACTCTCAATGAGTCACTGCCCCATTGGAGCTTACAGTCTAAATTCCCTAACACACACAAAGACTAGGGTCAATTTGTTAGCAGCCAATTAACCTACCAGCATGTTTTTGGAGTGTGGTAGGTAACCGGAGCACCCAGAGGAAACCCACGCAAACATGGGGAGAACATACAAACTCCTCACAGATAAGGCCACGGTCAGGAATTGAACTCATGACCACAGTGCTGTAAGGCAGAAGTGCTAACCACTGAGCCACTGTGTTGCCCATTCACCTACAAACAAATATATGTAGAGGAATATGATTGAAAACAGTAGTTACCACAATTAATAGGGAAGTTAAAAAGCAACATTTTATGCACTGGTGGATAGAAATATTATCTAACTTGATATAAATGATAAATTAGAAGCTAAAGTAGTAACTTTGTTATTATATTCTGAAGGCTATAATACCAAGTAAATATGATTCTAGGACACCAAGTGCATAATACTCTTATTGGCAAAAAGAAGCATAACACAAAAGTGGCTGTTCTAATAGGTCTTTAATAAAATAAGACTATAAAACAATAGACACAAGAGATTAATAACACACAGCAATTGTTTTAATACACTGGAGTGTTCATGTACCTTTGTAGAATTTAGCTGCTGTGAAATGACCTGCTCTGCTGGGGGAAATTTTGCCACAGCTTCACTCATCTATACCTGGGGCTCACTGGCTGCTTCAAAATTTGAATGCGGTCCTGGAAAGTTGTCAATGTCTTGTCATTATTTATACACTTTGCTGATAGGACGCCCTGCAGTACTATGGTCCCGTCGAAAAGAAATATATGTACCTTACATTCCCCCTCAATATAGCTGCGTATTGTCGTCTTATTTGGATGGTGATAGGATTTGGCAAATAATTAGCATAAAATGAAGTACAATATGTATAGTTCCGACATCTTGACCTAATTGCTATGAATGCAATTAATATGCTGCAATGTAAGGTATTGATTTAGGACTGAACAGTTTTGGTGTTGGGATTGATGAGGGGAACCAGAGCGTCCACTTCCAAAGCAAATAATGCTACTATTTAATGTTACTATATATCAAGGTTTGTGTATTACAGAGCTGCAAAATATACGTGAAATAACTTAAAGCTTTATACTTAACTAAATATGTCCAAGAGGGAGCTGTTTTCTAACTAAATAGGTGAAAAGTGGAGGTCAATTCAAATGCAAAACGACTGAGGTGCAGCCCAAAATCTTTTTTTTGAGGTGCTGTACGCCTTGATCAGTGGCTAGATTTCTGCCAAATCTCATGGGTTTATGGAGCAAATTGGGTAATGAGGAGCAGAAATTTGCATCGGCTGATGGAGGGAGTTGGGTGGAGTGAGGGCATTCTTTGTAATGTATGGAGCACATGCAGCGGTGCACGTAGTTTTACGGAGAAGTACAAACATGAGGATTCATCTTTGGGGGTGAGATTATATAAATGAAACAAAGTAGTGGAGAGGGTGCTTTTTCATGGTGTTCCTTGACGGGCAGAAGGGCACTCAGCCACTTTCACTATGCTAAAAGGACTTTAATTGAATTGGTCCCTCTAGAGGTGAGCAAAATTGTGTTTCTCAGAGGTGCGAAAGTCTGGTGATTATCTATTGATAATCTTTGAATTGTGCTTTTTCTCTCCATTCTGCATTGTATATACATTCTGTTGTATTATTGTGGTATTGGTAAGACAGCAAAATTGTCATAACTCTTCTAAAAAATATTTGCCTCATCTGGCATTTGGCAGCAAAACTTGAAATTTCAACACAAATTTGTTCACCTCTACACTTGACTGTAATTACCTGGGGCAAAGCAAAATAAGAACTGAAAGACTGTATTGCCAGAACTTCTGGGAAATAGCCTATTGCTGCATGAAATTTCACCCATCTCATTCTGTCAGTCTCTACAGCTAGGACCTTACTGAAAACCATGAGCAAAAACTACAAACACTCAAACCTATGTTTGATTAGAAATAATCGCTGTGTATTGTATACATTTTAAATGTTGACATTTAAATATTGTACAGTATGGACCTATATGATGTTGTTGGAGAAATGACAAAAACTCATCTTAAAGTAAAAATAAAAAAGTCTTGGGGCTAGATTTACTAAGCTGCGGGTTTGAAAAAGTGGGGATGTTGCCAATAGCAACCAATCAGATTCTAGCTGTCATTTTGTAGAATGTACTAAATAAATGAAAGCTGGAATCTGATTGGCTGCTATAGGCAACATCCCCACTTTTTCAAACCCGCAGCTTAGTAAATCTAGCCCTAGGTCACATGTTTTCCCTTTTCGCCTTACAACAAATCATATGCTGCAATCTATAGCACCCAGAGCAGGTTATGTGTGTGAGGGGGTACAACTAAAACTTGTCCAAATTATTTGCCCAAACTGTGCATGAATGCTATCAAAGCCCCCTCCAACAAATTGGGCAAAAGGTGTCCTGATTGCCTGCGGGTAATGCTATCCAGCTTAGTCAGGGTGTTGGGCAGTGGGCATGTATAGCGCTGTGTGAACAGCGCATAAAATGCTGCTGCTCCAAGGGTGGTGCCCACTGAAAGGCAAGGGGTCCTATTTGTGTGTGGGTGGCGCCAAGGCAGGTTCCCAGTTAGTCCACTTATAATATGGATCTGTATGTACCTAAATGCCCTTTGTATTTTTAAAGTTCTGCTGGTAAACCCATCTGATAAAATGCCGTGATTGGCGTTTTCTGAAGGTCAGATGTACAATTCCTTTAAGTTGTGTTTCGATACTTAGTACACTTTTCCCCACACAAATTGTGAACAAAAAAACTACTTATTGACATTCTACTCATTTCATCATGTAGCATTTATATTCTGCCAGCGCTCCAGCTCACATTGCATCTTGCAATGAAATCAATGCATATCCAGTCACATAATATAAGTAAAATACAAAGGACAGTCATGCACATTACATTTTTATTGGTGGCTTTCCATTAAGCAAATATGAATCTATTATACACAAATTAAGTACCAGCAATTGATTTGTTCTTTTGTTGGAGGACATTAAGTATTAAGTGCTGTAATATGTATGTGCAGTCAGACTGAATGAAGGAAAAATCTGGCAAGAGTGCCATGGCTGCATCACAATAAAACTACTGTGTGTATAAAAGCTACTTAAATATACAATACAATTTTCTAAGCAGATGCAGAAAGCCACTGCAGATTACATGTTTTATTTGAATCCAACTTTTGTCACATATAGTATATTTGTAAATAATTTGCATAGTTTTCACATTACTGTCAAAGGAAGTTTTACAACTACCACAGGGTAATAGAATGTTACTATGTATATTCAAAGCAGGATCTTGTACACACGTATGACTCATTTGTACTGTCAGTTAATGTTTTCCTTGCACTTTGCGTCAAGGCAGCCAAAGGAAATAAAAAAGAAGCAGCAGGGTAAAACAACTTATTAAATAATGTGAAATTCACAGCTAAAGAGCATTCTTCTCTGACAAACAACTAACTGTACAGACTGGAGATAGAATAAGAGAAAAGATGGATCTAGTGTAGTACTACATTGAAATGAAAACATTGAAAAAAAAATCAATACTACATTCACATAACACAATGCTCTAATAAGAGCCAGAAGTTCATGCTGAGGATTAACAAGCACGTATATTTATATTGGATGGGGAATGAGTTTTGGGAAGATTCATTGATTATTTACATAATAACAAATATCAAAACTTATAATAAATAATGGTTAAAAAAAAAATAAAAGTGGTTGGATAATATCACTTATTGGTGATTCATGGGGAAAAGCAAATATTTAAACTATTCAAAGGCAATAATGGTGCAAAAATTTGTAGATGAAATTGATAAAAAAACTTTATATAATGAATTGCCGTAGATATTAACTCACTATGGTGCTTGTAATTGATGCTGTCTAGATTTGAAGCACAGGAGCATATTCAATTAGGTCCAGCGATCGCGATTACTCGTGGCTGCATACCTCCTGTTACTGCAACACCGCAGATTTCCATGTGCACTCCATAGGGTTGCAAAGGGAAATCTGCGATGTTGCTGTATCGTAATGTCACTTAACATGGGGAGTCGAGTGGAACCCCGACAATGTATTGATGGACTTCACTGCAGGGAACCTGCAGGTCTGTGCCTCCTGAACTAACTTAATTAAACAGCAGCTGACTATACAGATGCACAAGAAAACAATAGACATCAATGTGCAGGCCAAGATCAGAGCAGGTAGAAATTGTTCAGAAACATAGAACAAGCCAAGGACAAGTTTGCAAACACAGTCAAGAACAAGCTGGGTCAGTATCAGAAGGTAGACAGTAATGCGCAGGTACATTGAACGCTAGCACAACCTGTTTCTCCACCATCAGAGAATAGTCAGAGTGGGTTTAAATTAGGGATGTGCACCAGCCACTTTTGGTGTCTCGTGTTTTGTGTTTTGGATTCGGAATTGCTTGAGGTTTTGGGTTCGGATTTGTTTTGCAAAACACCTGACGGAAGGTTTTGGTTCGGATTTAAGGTTTTGGATTCGGATTTATTTTGAAAAAAACATAAAAAGTGTAAAATCAAGTTTTTTGGTTTATTTTCACTCCAACGCTATTATTAACCTCAATAACATTCAATAACAATCATTTCCACTAATTCCCAGTCTATTCTGCAGAATCAGTGAACTTTGTAATATTGCAGTACCAATGGACTTATACTGCAGGATTGTTTTTGGATATTTTTTTTTAATTTCTTTTTTTTATAACTTTTTTTAAAAATTTTCTTGCTGTGCTGTGCTGTGTCCTTCTAAGGGCATTGTTATTTCCCCAGCACAGCACAGCACAGCACAGCACGAGATATAGCAGGACAGAGGACCACCTAACACAACCTCCCTCTACCCTGATCAATGCCCGAGTGAAGATGGCGGCGGCTAGCGGGGAATTTATAGGATCCGAGTATCGCGAGATCCAACAGCGGGATTATGACTCAGAGCCTCGGTTTCAGGTTTTGCAATTGGCGGGAATACCCGGATCGGTCTCGGATCTGGCTCGGATCGGCAACGTTCGGGTGGGCTCGGATTTCAGATATCCGAGCCCGCTTATCTCTAGTTTAAATAGAGAAGTGTCTGTTTCATGGGCTTGTACAGGAATGCACAATCTCACATCAGTGGAGCAGCTAAATAATAAGTGCCTATTTGGGCAGGTGTGCCTAAAATGAGGACATGATTACAAAGTAATATAAACAGGGACATGGTGATTATATTCCACCACTCTGCTCAGTTATGTCTATTAATGTTTTTCTCTTTAAATGACTCTACTTGCATACTATATCCTTGTCATTGATATCATTACTGAGCAGAGGAATATGAGTGACTTGCTCCAGTCTGCACACCAATCATGATATTTATTGAGATTTGTTCAATATGTTACATATCTCTACAGACAGAGATAAAGGTTGTGTCGAGGTGCTGCTGATGGTCAGCATTGCTTTTGGCAGCCAGTTCTTCAACTTTATATATACCAGCTTTAGCCAGTCGTATGGGAGTGTGGATGAGTGTGCCAGGGCATCCCTGTCACTTAACCCTGCCACAGCCGACTGTTTGAGAGGCGCACAACGGTTCTAAACTCCTCCAGTGCTACAAGCCATACAAAGGGTGGTGCCAGGACAGGGGAGCTGCTACATTGCTACATTGTAAAGGGTAATAACCTAGGAGTGGGACTATGATGTCAATTCAAAAAACAAACACTACTCTAGAGGTTATTTATGAAGTGGATGCGCACGGCAAAATATCTTGGCTTTGCATTGGGGTGGCTTTATGGTCCTCAAATTGCAAAATTTCTCTCCATTCTTGGCAAATGCCTTTGCAAACTAAATATTCTGGATCTGAAGAGACGCATTGTGCAAAAGTGTAATTTGTCTAATCAAAACCCACTTTTTCATGAAACTAAACTTCTCGTTTTTTTTTATAATACTGCTTGGTTTAGCTTCATTTATGGCTTACATTAATCATGAGTATGAGGGGGCACTGGGATCATGTTTATTACATGTGGCACTTTTCTGTGTGAAGCTTTTTTATTACATTTTTTGGATTGCTTTTTTTCTCTGCCAAAGAGCAACATGTAGGCACAAAATAAACCCCATTAACAGTGTAGGACTTGCCAAACCCTAATATATCTTTATATGGCCTTAATTACTAAGATGTGAATGATCCCTCTATTTAAATATTACAAAGAGGACGAAAAGATAACTATTAGATACCAGCAGGCCCGGCGCTCCCATTAGGCAAGGTTAGGCACTTGCCTAGGGCGCCAGGCTCTGGAGGGCGCCTGGAGGGCCATACCTGTCACGGCCGCCGCACAGCATCAGATGCACGGGGAGGGGGGAAGAGGCTATTTTGTCACCACCGCCGCTTTTTTAAAAATGCCTAGGGCGCCGTGGACCCTAGCACCGGCCCTGGATACCAGGAGTAGATTTTATGTTCCCAGTAGATATGCAGTAGAGATTCCAGCAAGTTCAAAATTTGATCAAACCAGGCAGGTTTTCTGGACTAAAACTTCTTCACTTGTGATTTCGAGTTGGTTTATTCACAGTTCAACCTAGATTTATAAGTTGTCCTGTAACTGAATTTTAAATGGCAACCAGATGTTCATTCAAAGTTCGGAAAAAATGTTACAGATACATCAAGTTGGCTTGACATTAAACACAATCATGAAAATAAGCTTTGATCAGATCTTTCAACCTTAAAGAGTATGATAATCTCCTGTTATTTTCCATACATTTGCATAGTTGACAAACCAATTTGAGAACAGTTTTTAAAATGCTGTAAATAGCTCTGTTCTCCAGAAACACATGCAGTGCATTTCAGCAAATAAAATGTTATCCTGGCACCCAGTCTTTCTTCAGCTGTAATAATCTTACAGTACTATAGCTCCACCTGGGTCATATAATATTAATGGAAAAATGAAACTATTCTACATTTGTTTTTAAAACTTTTCCAAAAATGTTCTTATAAACCTCAGCTGCAGTTTGGTGAGAGTCCCTCCCTTGGGATCACCTTTATTCTGGAGACCAAGGATGAAATCAGGTCTTCATTGTCTGGGGCTGGGACAAAATAGAGGAAAAAGTGTTGCACACAGCATCCACTGGTTCTTAAGCAAGGTGTGGGGGCACCATAGGAAAAAGGTTCCTAAGCAGTAGTGCAGCTTAAAAACTCTGCAGTATGGACTGAAGTGTTAAATATTTAATAAAATGATATAAATAAACGTCTGAAAATGTATTTTAAACATAAATCTCATTAAAATGCTCTTTTGTACTTAATGATATACAGTATATTGTGATCTTAAAATAACTTTAGTACTCTACAAATAATGTATGTTTAAAACTATAATTACTGCAAAATCAGGAACAAATGACAATTATCGATTTTAACAAACATTGAAATCAACAGGAATATATATAAGGCATACTTGCCAACACTGGCAAGTTGTTCCCTGGGAGGCAGGTGGGTGTGGGGGGTGGGGCACAGAAAATAGCGTCATTAGCCCTACCCCCAAACTGTCATTGGTATTTGAGCCAATAAAAACAAGGGGTGGGGCCATGATGATGCATGAACTGCGTCACTAAGCCCCACCCCCTCCGTTTAATTTATAATTTAACACAGCTGGCCGGGATCCAGGAGAATTGCCTGCTCTCCCGAGAAGACTCCCAGAAATTTGGGAGTCTCCCGGACATTTCGGGAGAGTAGGCAAATATGATATAAGGGACATAAATGCAAGTATCAATGAAACACAGAATATGAATTGCACCCTCTGACCACAGAAGGAGTCCACAGCTGAATACTAGCAGGGTTCTGTATAACGATAGTTGGTAGATCGCCACAACAGGACAATGAGATATGACAATAGGCAACAGAGTTCTGTACCAGCACGGAATAGACTTAGCCATGCCAGAGCGCAGTACTGATGAATACACAGCAGGTTTTGGGTAGAGATGGGCGGTTCCGGTTCCCCAAAAACCGAACCCACCCAAACTTTGGGTATCCGAGTACCGAGCTGAGTAGCTCGGTACTCTCCCCCCCGCTCCGAATCCAAATCGAGGCCGAACGTCATTGCGACGTCGTCGGATCTCGGGGCTCGGTTCTTGCGATACTTCAAGATTATAAATACCAGCCTCCACAGCAATCCATCGCCATTTGACAGAGGGAGAGAGCAGGGTGTAGCCACAGGCTGATTAGAGCAGGGACAGAGAATCCAATATTCTGATTCCAATAGTTGTAACAAAAATCGCTAGAGGAGAGAGGAGGATAGAGGTTTTTTTTCTTTTCAATATTTGGCTCTCCCCGGTGCTTTTGGGGTGTCCCCCATAATTGTGCATAAATATTTCTGGCTGACAAAATTACTATCTGTCAGCAGTATCTACCAACTAATTTTTAGCACTCCCCAGTGCTTTTGGGGTGTCCCCCTTAATTGTGCATAAATATTTCTGGCTGTCAAAATTACTATCTGTCAGCAGTATCTACCAACTAATTTTTAGCAGTCCCCAGTGCTTTTGGGGTGTCCCCCATAATTGTGCATAAATATTTCTGGCTGTCACAATTACTATCTGTCAGCAGTATCTACCAACTAATTTTTAGCACTCCCCAGTGCTTTTGGGGTGTCCCCCTTAATTGTGCATAAATATTTCTGGCTGTCAAAATTACTATCTGTCAGCAGTATCTACCAACTAATTTTTAGCACTCCCCAGTGCTTTTGGGGTGTCCCCCATAATTGTGCATAAATATTTCTGGCTGTCACAATTACTATCTGTCAGCAGTATCTACCATCTAATTTTTAGCACTCCTCAGTGCTTTGGGCTCAGAATGGATTCAAAGCAGTCCACATATGATCAGAATGAGCAACCAGGTTCTGTCACCAGTCCTGATGTTAGTGTTCCCAGCACGTCATCTGGGAAAGGCGATGTCAAACTACACAGTGTTTCGAAATCAGTCCAAAAAACATAAACAAAAATTTTTTACTGTGTTGAAGCGAAAAAGAAGTGTAACTGAGCAAAAGTTAAGTGCCGATAAAAATAAAATTGCCAACATGCCATTCTACACACGCAGTGGCAAAGAGAGAATGAGGCCTTCACCTTTGGCTATTAGTGGCAGATCCCAAACAGTTACCGAGCCTACAATTGGTGCACAACTATTGTTACGCGTCAAAGCCGAGCTGCAAGATAACAGTAAGGCATTAGAGGCTAATGTTTGCTCTCAGAAATAACACCAATCCCTGTGAAGAGTCCATCCAACAGTGGGATGTCTAATCGTGAGCATTCTGCTGATGTGTGCCTTAATAGCCCGAGTGTAGCCGGTGATACACAAATTAAGGATGCCACTTTGGAATTAGAAGAGGATGAGGGGGAGATTTGTGTAGGCGACGAGGGCGCTAATGAGGATGTTGATGAGGATGAGGTTGTTTGTGTAAGTGCTGCACCAGTGGCAGCAGTTCTGGCATGTGACAAGAAAAAGGCCATTGTCATGCCTGGGCATAAAACAAAAAAATCCACTTCTGATGTGTGAATTATTTCTACCCAAATCCAGACAACAATTGTATAGCCATTTGTAGTGTATGTCAAGCCACAGTCCGTCGAGGGAGGGACCTTAACCATCTTGTAACCTCGTCTATGTTACGCCATTTAACGAGAGTTCATGGCAAAGTGTTGGGAAAAGCTGAAAGTTCTTCCCAAAAAATTACAAGCACTCCATCATCAGCTAAGACCTACCGCTCACCGACATCGCGACAGCTACAAAATACACCCACCACACAATCCTCATCAATATCCTCAGTAGCGCTCGGAGTTAGCCCGGCATCCCACTTATTAAGGTTGGATGACTCCTGCACTATTATTAATTCCTCTGAAGAAAGCATTAGTCCCACTGCTGCTGCTGCTGCTGCTGTTGCTGCTGCTGGGGGTGAATCATCAAGCCCAGAGGCAGGTCAAGAAAATGAGCAGTCCTACATTTCAGCAATTAACTGTGAAACAATCATTTGCTAGGGGAAGCAAATATGACAGCAGTCACCCAGTCGCCAAGCGAATCACAGACGCCATGGCTGCAATGTTAGTGTTAGATCTGCCTCCAATCTCCACAATAAACGCAGCTGGTTTTTCACAGTTAATTGAGGTTTTGTGTCCGCGTTACAGAATTCCATCGCGACACCATTTCTCCCGTAAAGCAATTCCACAACTATACCAAAAAGTGTGTAAAAATGTAGAGATTGCGCTGAAAAATGCCATTCTGCCCACTGTCCACTTAACCACAGATATGTGGACAAGTGGAAGTGGGCAAACCAAAGACTATATGACTGTGACAGCCCACTGGGTTGGTCATTCACCTTCACCAGCAGGAACAGCAGCAGCATGTACACCACTATGTAACATTTGTCACAGGCAGGCCACTCTTTGTATCACCGGCTTCACTAACAGGCATACAGCTGACAATTTGTTACGCAACTTGAGAGATGTGATTGATGCATGGCTTATACCACTTGGACTCTCCCCAGGGTATGTCATTTCTGATAACGCCAACAATATAGTGCGAGCATTACAGCTGGGTGATTTCCAACACATTCCCTGTTTTGCTCACACCATCAACTTGGTGGTGCAGAGCTTCCTACGAAATAACCATGAGGAGCAGGAGATGCTTTCGGTGGCCCGTAAAATTTCAGGCCATTTCAGGCATACAGCCACAGCATGTAGGAGATTACAGCAGCTCCAAGAGCAGTTTAACTTGCCCTGCCACCAACTTAAGCAAGAGGTGGTAACTAGGTGGAATTCCACCCTGTACATGCTTCAGAGGATGGAGGAACAGCGCAAAGCCATCCAAGCATATTGCACAAGCCATGACATTGGGAAAGGAGGGGGGATGTATTTCAGTCTTGCACAGTGGGGAATCCTTTCAGTGCTGTGCAAGGTGCTGAAACCATTTGAAGTTGTGACGTGTGAGGTGAGTGCAGACTCTGCTAGTTTGAGCCAAGTCATTCCTTTAATTAGACTATTGGAAAAGCAGCTTGAGAAAATGAAGGAGTAGCTGAAAGCAAGCAATTCAGCAAAGTATGTTGGCCTTGTCGATCAAGTACTTAATTCGCTTCACAATGATCCTCGAGTTATTAAGATCTTGAACTCGGATCAGTACGTTTTGGCCACTGTGCTTGATCCAAGGTTTAAGACCTACATTGAGTCTTTACTTGTAAATGAGCGAGATGTGAACTTTTGCAAGGAGCTATTGCTCAGCAAGTTGGCCGCTGAACTGGGCCTCGGCTTGACGACGTGTCCTCCTTCACTTTCTCAAGCTGCTGCTGCTCGTAAAAAAAATTCCAAAAAAGAAGCAGGGAAGACGCAGGGGGCAGACCAGAACAATTTAACATCTGGGCTGGTTTGAAGGATTTTTCAAAAAAATGTGTCACTTTGCCCATAACTCTATCCAATACGAGTATAAACATGCAAAGGATGGTGGAGAATTACTTTCAAGAGGTAGTTGATATGGAAATGTCAGACAGTCCCTTTCCTTACTGGGAAGAAAAGCAGGCAATTTGGAAACCCATGTACAAACTTGCTTTGCAATACTTAAGCTGCCCACCCTCCAGTGTGTACTCTGAACGAGTTTTCAGCACAGCAGGGAACTTAGTCAGTGATCATCGTAGAAGGCTACTTCCCAAAAATGTGGAGAAAATGATGTTTATAAAAATGAACTACATCTTCCACGAGGAAGGCCTTCACCATCAAAGACATCCAAGCACTGACTGTTCTCTAATGGCGGATTCAAGCAGCGATGAATTGATAGTCTGTGATGATGACGTACACACTGATGAGGGTGAGGATGAAGCTGAAGATGATGACGATAACATCTTTTTAAAACTTTCTATGTAAGTGTAGGGTGCAATCTACCCCCAAAGAAGAAAGGGACTTGTGGCATTTCCATATCATGTACCGTCTTGAAAGGCTGCTGTTTGGGCAATTTATCCTTAAGGGTAGGGTGTCATAGAGAGAGTGACCCCAAACTGGCTTTGTCCATTTCTCTTAATATTGTACAGTCTATAACGGCTGAATTTTTTTGTATTTTTGACAAGTGGAGGGGGGCCTAGAGAGACAGAAACCAAACTGGCTTTGTCTATTTCAATTAATAAATATTGTACAGTCTATAACGGCTGAATTTTTTTGTATTTTCGACAAGTGGAGGGGGGCCTAGAGAGCCAGAACCAAACTGGCTTTGTCCATTTCAATTAATATTGTACAGTCTATAACCGCTGAATTTTTTGTTCTTTTAAACAAGTGGAGGGGGGCCTGTAGAGACAGAAAGCAAACTGCCTTTTTCCATTTCTTTACATATTTAACTATAAGTGTAGGGTGTAATTTACATCCAAAGACGATGGCTGCATTGCCAATATGCATAGATGGAGAGGAAGACAATCTGTTTTGTGTGTAGAATAAATGAAGGCCTACCTACCAGGAAATAAACTGTTTTTTGGATGATTTATTACCTCGACAATTAGATTACTTATCTATGAAACAGTTGGAGCACTAAATTGGGTTATTTTAGGCCCGTACACAGTAGAGATGGTGAGTAACGATGTCCAGAATACCATAAGGCTCTGGTAATTAGTGACGGATCCAGGGGGGGGGGGGGCTGCCCAGCTTCTCTGATTGTGTTTTAGACACAATCAGAGCAGCGGGACAGCACACTGCAACTGCTGAACGGACCTGCACATACTGTGCAGCCGCCGGCAGCCTTAGAAATCAGAGAGGGGGCGGGGCCTAAGTCACCCCCCTAAAATCGCCCCGGGTAGGACAAATGTCTAGATCCGCCCCTGTCACCACAGTGTATAGGAACAGCCCGAAAGGTATCAAATAAGTTATTGTACAGTAGTATAGGTGAGATGTCAGTTCAGTATATCACAATGATGAGAATCTGCACACTTCACATAATAAACAAAGTCTTGTAAAATGATGCATAGAGATACTTGCAAACAGGAGAGTTCCAATCATAGTACTACCAGCACTTGGTTGAGTTCAGGAATACACAGGGGGTACATGGAGTCAGACTAGCAAACAGGTTGCACTGACACTGAACAGGTGTCAGCACCAGGTTAAAATAGAGCAGGTTTGAATGACCAGCCCTGTGGATGAGTCATGGGACCCACACAGGAATGCAGAGGTACAGGGAAAGGTAACAAACACAGGTAGGATTGTTACACTTTTGAGGATAGGGTTTGAGCACCTATGATTTAGTTTCATATTATTTGGTATCATTACATTAATATTTATTAATTTGTAATACCTGATTGACTTTCAAATTTGGATCAGTAGATTTTCTGTACTAAAGAGTACATTGTTTTGCAATTATTCTTTTTTAAGAAATGTTATTTCAACTCACCTAAATCTTCATGTAAATTAGAAAGTTTTACTATTCAATTATTACTGAACACTGAGAATACGTATTTATCTTATTGCATATATTGTAATGCTGCAGCTTTAGTAAGGTAGGAGTTATATCGTTTGGCAGTACAGTTATGGGATCTATTATTCAGGAATGCTTGGGACTTGGGATTTTGTAGTACCATGACTAAAATGAACTAATTTATTATTATGGATCCTATCTTTTCCCACACCTCCCCTGGAATTTCTCCCTTCATTAAAGTGTTGAGCAGAGCTCCTCAGTGCCACAAGCTATACACATATTTCTCCTCAACTGTAGGGAGAAATATGTGATCATGTGTAGAACAAAATCCAAAAAACAAACGGCAGCAATAATTTACACTAGATACCAGCAATAGTTTTCCTCTGGTATTTATAACTTTCCGGGTTTCAAGTTAATAGATCCGATACCTGTGCATAATTACAAAATAGAATGTGCTCCATTACACACCAGAAAAAAATATGGCGAAATTTATCAAATTCATATGAATGAAAAATGCTGCGAGAAACAAACAGTTCAATGATTTTTATGATCAATTTATAAACAATTTTTTTTCAGCAAGAGTTAGACATTAAAAAGCGGTCTTTAAAGGCTGGGTGTAATGTAGAAATGAACTACAAGTTATATGAATACTTCTCTAAACAGATAGGGCTTTTTTTAACCAGTACTCTAAATATACTACTGTATAATATTCATGTTCAGAAACAAAATACCATGTATTGCATTATATTAAATTCAGTTGATCAGCTACTTTACATTATTGACCTTCAGTGTCATCCCTCAGTATATAAAGAATATATGTGTAGTGACGTAACTAATGCCACAGTAGTCCATTCAGCTGCTATGGGGCTTGATGATGGTCCATCCACTCCGGAGCTCTGTTATCAATGGTCCATCCGCTCTTCTTTTCTAACAACAGAACTGAAAGCCCAAAAGGGCCTCTGGAGCAAATTTTGCTGCCCCACCCCCTAAAAAATATTTCTATGCGACCCAGCGATTGGGTGTTATATATATATATAAAAGTTGCACCCAGAAATTGTACTTATATTTTGTTGTATAAAAGGGATCATTTGAATGATCAATGTGTCAATGTATTTTGGCTTCCGTTTTGTTTTCTTAATTGGATTTTTATTTTATTCATAATTTTCTTTTGTAAAAAATAAAAAATTAGTTAATTTCCAAACAGAATACCCAATACACAAGCAAATGTTAGAAGAATATGACATTCTTAAGATTGTTTTCAAGACTAAAATTTTGAGGGGTTTTTTTTTATCCGTCCTGCAAACCCGCTGTATTTCTGAAAAAAAGTATGAATTGTCAGGAGCGAGATGAGTCCAGTAATGTCTGCTGATTCCTCCTCGCTTATGGAAGCAGGAATAGAAAAGTGAGAGAATTTGAAAGCTTGGTCACATCTAACCCTTTTTAGTGTACTTTAATGCATTAACTAACACAAAGCACATTTAAAATAATACAAATAAGAGTTAATGGTGTCTCAAATTTTAAAACACAGCACAATTCCTCATGCATTAGAGAGTGTTAGCAGTTTAATATATTGTATAGGTGAAAGGGCAATGCATAAAAGTGCAGGACATACAGACTGTAAATGTGTTTAAATCATGCTTGTGTTCATCTGTTGTTTTTATCTGTTGTTCCAGCAACTGTGTGTGGATGAGCCCTGAATGAATGAAAGACACAACTGAGTCTCAGCAGCCATCAAGGCAAACACGTCTATTCTCTGCTGCCCATGTTTGGGAGAACAGCAGGGAAATTAAACATCAAGCAGACCATAATGATTATTACTTTGATTTATCTCACCATCATCAATCCCTTTGGGAGATTAAATCTACATAAATATTTAAATCATTTAGATACAGTGTCAAGTACACTGTGGAGCTAAAAAGAAAAAGGTCATTTATAAAAGAGTTCGCATAACATGTACTACTACTGGAATGTACAGATAGTTAGGGGTCTATTTACCAAGCATTTTTCCTGTGGTAAACCCCCGAAAACAACAGTTTTCGGGGGTTTACCGTGAAATCACTATGTACTATTGAAGCATCGCAGCAGATATCTCAGATATCTGCTGCTTTGCATTTTCTATCGTTTTTCTGAGCACTCCCCATAACAGTGTATGGGAAGTGCTCAGAACCGCTATGTATTAAAGGCTAACTAGAGAAAATTTTCTCTTTTTTTACATGTTAACGTACTCCATCTGAAGCTGGCATACATTAACATATCTGAAAACTTTCGCGCTGTCCAGCTCTGCTCCGAACAGCGCATGTGTGGAGGGATCATGTGATCCCTCCCTGTCAATCATCCTGCAGTTTGCCGGCTAGGATGTTACTGCGCATGCACCAACTATTCAGTCGGTGCATGCGCACTAACAAAAAAAAAGAAAAAAGAGAATATCATCGCAGCCTTGAAAAATGAGAAAAGACTGCGATGATCAGGTGAGTCACTTCTCAGGGAGAGCAGGTTATCGGCACTGCTGTCCCTGAGAAGTTTTTTAATACATAGCCGTTACTTTTCAATCCTTATCAAGAAGAAAAGGATTGAAAAGTATCAAGTCAAAAAAAACGAAGGGTCATAAATAGACCCTTTAATGAGCAAACAGTAGTGTTTCACACTATTACAGCACAGGCTGAGAATGTTAAGTATATTTCTCAAATCGCAAACTTTTTAGGGACATGGTTTTTACTCCATGTTAGTTGAACGTGTCTCTAGAGAGCTCCATTCCCTGAAGCCCTTTAAACCTAGATTGCAGAAGAATTCCTCCATTTCTTTGATTCATCTGTGGCAGGTATGGGTCCAGGGAGTCTCCAGTACCTGAACGAATTTTGGTTGATGCGCCCACATCTCCTGTTGGATGAAATACTCTGGAGGGGCCTGTTTTCCCTCCATATGCCTGCAGCACATACAGCCTTTGGACCTGTTTGTGAGACCCACCTGCGGCTGTCTCTCTCACCACCTTCAGGACATCTGCCCATATAGCGAGCCACCGTCTACCCTTCTGCCTCCCCCGCCTGGCCACAGAACAGTGCTGTCTAAATCGACCGTGCTTTCTTGGTCCCTTGGCCACACCAGACTGGCTGTCAAGGGACAACACTGAAGGGTGAGTCTTACTCCATGCCGCTTTTATGCTCCCTGCTACACACGGTACCGGCTGGTCCCAGAGGCAGCCTCACTGGTGCAAACGGCTCTATACATCCAGCCGATGAGTACTCTCCACTATAGAGACCCAACCCTTCACCCCTGCCGCCGCCTTGGCTTGCCTGCCTGGCTGACGTTGCAGTGTCTAAACATTCTGTTGGTGACTGTCCCTTATTGGTCCCCCTCCAGGCAGCTCCCTGCTATATTTCAGTTTGAAACGTCAATTACCCATGGCTGCTTTAGAGTGCCTCACAGCTGGGAGACAACTGCAGCTGTGGCTGAGGACTTCCAGGGCTACTTGGCTACTGGCTGCTATATTCCCTGGAAGACTACAGCTCCCTACTACTGTGCACAGTGTTTCTTCATCCTGGGTATGTACACTACTGTTTATGTGTCCTGGGCTGCTTATCAAGTGGGGGATTACATTTGTGTCATGTTACCCTGCCATCAGTGCCACCTGCCAGCATCATGGTTACCTACTGAATCATAGACGATCAGTGTACTTTTAAGCTATATGTGCACTTCTCAGCTCCATTTCTTGGCACTTCTTATGGGAGTACACATTAATGTCCTCTCAGTTAAACCTCTGAGGTGGCCCTCTGCTGCCATCTCGTGGCCATTCCTACCATTTATATTCACTCAGCACAAATACATGTGGGAGCACTAGTTGGCATGCTGCAAGATACGGAAATTTGCATTGCCATCTATGACCTGCACCCCCATGGGAGCCTTTTGACTTAACACGTAGGGTATCCCACTCATGCTGCGCCCCTAAGTAATCCTTTACTAGTCGGACTTTATCTACAGAGCTTGTCTGTTCTCCTTACGCTGCCATGTCTTCTAAAAAATAAATGCCTAGTGTCCTGGCTCCAACCCATCCGATTCCAGCTGTGGGCTAATTCTAAGGAAGGTTCTCCTTCTACCATGAAAGACTGCCCCCCACTGGCCCGGACCAAGGATCCAGCTGCTTCTTCCCCGAACATCCCTCTTCTTGATCTTGGATTTGTTGTGGAATTGGACGTTCCATTAATAGCTTGTACTTTGCATCAGATGTTAACTGCCCTGCGGTCTGACTTGTCTACTGAACTGAGGGCAATGTTTAGTGGCTTAAAAACCTACATTGCCAAGCTCGGGGATTGCACGGACCACCTGGAGACTAAGATGGAGGAGCTGTTTGGCTCTCATAATGACCTCCTTTCTTCTCACGACCCACTTCAGAAGTCACCTTTCTGAAAGAAAAAGTGGCAGACCTAGAATATTGTTCTTTCCTGAATGATGTTAAAATTCGAGGTATCCCGGAATCGGTCTCTAATACTGATCTGCAGGACCACAATTGTTCTGGAAATTGTACCATCCATGGACGTTAAGGACCTTCTTATTGTCTGTATTCACCGTCTATCATGTCCACATTCCGCGCCATGTAACAATTAAGTGGACACGATTCTCCAGGTCCACTTCTTTAATTTCAAGAAGGCGGTGCTCTGAGTAGCACGGACTCAGATACTGAAGCCATACTTGGCAAGCTGCAACTATTCCAAGATCTCTCTCGCACCACCAATAACAAAGGGCCAATTGCGACAGCCTTACAGGCAAATTACATTTCCTACAGGTGGGGCTTTTCAGTCAAGCTGTAGGCTCCTTATGAGAAGTCCACTTACGTCATCTTGTACCTTGAAGCTGGCTTTAAGCTACTTGCTTTTGTCTCCTGCTCCAGCTGCACACAGGTCTCCGCCTCTAACGGAATGGACTCGTGTTCACAAAGACTGAGCTTCATTGTCCTCTTCAGAGTCCTTATTAGCCTCTGTCTCTGACTAGATAAGTACAGCATATATCAATGTCAGTGATTTGATGCACCATGTTTTTA
This sequence comes from Mixophyes fleayi, assembly GCF_038048845.1. NCBI lineage: Eukaryota > Metazoa > Chordata > Amphibia > Anura > Limnodynastidae > Mixophyes > Mixophyes fleayi. Next base: position 375,032,873 of record NC_134402.1, read on the forward strand.
TGCTCTTGTCATCCATGTCAGAATATACCTTACTGGGGTCACTTTTAAGGGATGTCATGTTTGCACCATGTTTTTATGCTCTTGTCATCCATGTCAGAATATACCTTACTGGGGTCACTTTTAAGGGATGTCATGTTTGTGACTACTCATTATTGGGTTCACCTGGAAGTACTCGGCCGGGCCTCGCAGCAAACTCCTGGGGGATTTGAGCTGTCCCACGGATTAGCAGACCATTGGTACATTTTTCCCCAAAGACATCTGCGGTGGCTGGTGTGCCGCAGTGGGGGGGCCCCTTGATCCTCAACTGTTTTACACCTTCCCCAGTGCCGTTTCTGCTTCACTGTTGTGCCAATGTTCCATTTGTTATACTGGTTATATCTCTTATTACAGTTTTCATTTCCCACCTGTTATGGGTGCTGCATGGGTGGTGCCGTCTCCCCCTCCCCCCCCCCCTCCCCACACACATGTTACCTAATTTTCCACATGCTTCCCTCTTTGGCAAATGCTCTGGCCTCATTCCTTGAGACAGTTCAGTTTTTTCTCCCTGGTTCCCCCTATCCATTCCCCCCTGATGTTTGTTCTGGTTGTAGAACCTCTGGCCCATACGATCCGAGTGTCTCCTGATTTCCCTCGTATTACTTTTCACTCATACCCACACAAATTGTGTCTGTTTGCAGATCATGTTTTTGTTTGTTACCAGTCCGGAGACCTTGTTGCAGGCCTTGAAACGTATCTTGGACTGATATAGTGCAGCCTCGCTCTACAAATTGAGTGTCACTAAATCTGAGATCCTCCCCATCAATATCCCCCCACCATCACTGACGATTTTACAGAAGCAATTTCCTTTGGTATGAGTGAAAGAGTCTCTGCCATATCTAGATATCCACATACGTGGTATCCCTTTCACCAATATTTGAAACTAACTTTTTCCCAAACTTTCTCTATCTCTGCTCACTGGCCATGAACTGGATTAACTATGAGGTCTCCTGGCTAGGTAGTATTGCTGGCTTTAAAATGATGCTGCTATCCAAACTTATGTATATGTTCCGTGCCATTTTGTATATTGTACCCAAACAATTTATGGCCTACTTCCACACGTTAATGGTGTCCTATGTTTGGGACATCACACCTGCATGGCCCTATCCAAATTGTTGGGTGGCCTAATCCTCCCAATCTGACACAATATCAAGATGCCTGCATACTGACCCACCTGCGGGACTGGGCACTTCCCCGACCTTCAAGCCATGGGTGGACCTTAAGAGTGCCTTGTGCCCCCATTACCCCCTGACCGACCTTTTTGGACCTCTAAGTCTGCCCACCCCTCAGCAGCCAGTAGACTACTGTCCATTTCTAATGCCATGCAAAGGTGGCATAGGTTGAACACGCTACACACAGAATCCCACTCCACAATCTCTTACTCAAAGCCTTATGTAGATTAAACCTGGACCTGAACCTCTCCTCTTGATGGGATTAATGGCTGAGCTCCCTATCGAACCTGTTTGCACAAAGTTTTCTCCTTGCTTTCACCCTGCTCCAGGACCGCTACTACCTCCCCTCCACCGAAGTGTATAAATACCTACAAATTTGACGCTGTCTTGCAACCATTTCCAAGGCCCTTACTCCCTCCCAGGTCCTGTGCTAGAGAGACTGACGAAGGATTCCAATAGAGGTGGGATAACATTTTGGTATCAATACCTTCACTTCCTGACCACCTTCTCTAAAACCCCCACTCAAATACGTTGAGAATATGACGTTTGTCTGACTTTTAACACAGAGCAATGGGACTAATCAACCTACATTGTATGTCTAAATGCATTAACCACACAGAAATACAGATCAAACTTCTTAATAGGCTGTATCTCACCCCAGATCGGCTACATACTATCTGGTGAACGTATTTGAAATTTTGCTGGCGCCAGTGCACCCAGGTGGCTGACGTTTTCCATGTTTTTTTTGACATGCCCAGTGCTTAAGCCACTTTGGAGTGAAGTTTTTGACATAATTTCAACTATTATAAAAATAACTTTGCTTCAGAACATGCCTTAGTACTTCTCCATGTATATCCGACTTGCAAACATGATCATTATATTTCTTGATAGCAGTCAGGTCCGCGATAGCTCAAAACTGAAAGTCCCCTGCCCCTCTACTATAACCCAAATCCTCTCAAGGATCCAATATAGCTTTGATATGGAGACAACAGATATTCCACATCTGCATCTGCCCCATTATGAGATGGTTTCATTGCCACAAATATATCATGGAAGGTGCGGGTGCGCCCGAGGTGCCCTCATAGCATATTTTACTGTTTACCTGTGTGAGGATACCACCCTTAGCTGGGATGGCAGTTACCCTCTGTGGGATTCAACTCACTCGGGTACACCAGAATATATCCAAAATAAGGCTTTATTATGACAGCACAACTTCACAAGACATTCACAAGTTACAGGGTAAATGGTAGCATGTATTCTCCAGCAACCTCTTGCATTCAACACTCCAAAGTAATAATCTCAGTCTCTTTCAGAGTCATATCCTCCCGCAATATTATCACTACCGATTAGCAAAACCGTTACGGTGTCGCCCAGCCTGGAATACTGGCTCACACAGACCCTGTCCTGGTAGGGTTTCCTCCAGTGGCACCACGATGCCTGGCCCAGAGTCCTTTTCGCTGATCTCCTGTACACCAGGATCCTCCAAGCTACAATAGCTCCCTTGGTATTCTCTTCTCCCTATATTCTTTGCGGTATACACAGGAAGTAGGGTCAAGACCTCTCCCTTTCAGCAGGGGTCTCTCAGTGGAGACTTTAGCTGTTAGACATACAGTCTCTGCTACCTTGTTTATACAATGGAATGGCTTGACTCAATTAGCTATTTTGGCTGGATACACTAAACATGGGGTTATAGTATTACAGCGATATATTATAGTGACACTGCACGCTTATATGAAACAATAAAACTTTTGACACATTGTATCAGCAGTGTTACGCCATCTGAATATGTGATACATTTTGATACAATAACATTTATATTGATACATATTGATACATTTCCTAATGCTATTTCAGCCAATATATTACTGTGGAGTCACATTGCATATCATTTAGAAGTTCTTACCTCATTATCTCTCAGATTACCTGTTGACCTAGCTAATTAACATGGGCTCCCAGCTAGTTAACTCAGACATTGTTCTGATTACAAACTAAATCCAAGCTGCACCTCATAACAATGGACATTTGAGACAAATGGTAATTACATTAGCTAACACAAGCAAAATGACTGCTGAGATCCTGTTATTTTCACACAGTATGGCAATATTCTTTATATTTATACTACATACAATATTGCTGGTAATAGCAAGGGCAAAATGTACATAATAACATGAAATAATAACACACATAATACACCGATGCTCTGGTGTATATACTAAGACAGGGCCAAGGATTAAAAAGTACATTAAACCATGAGAAACAGGTGATGAATACAAAGCTCTCCGCCCAGTAGCACCCCGTTTCCTCACAACCTGTTTCCCCTTTTTACATATACTGCTGATGTGATAATATTTTGCCACCCGAGTAACTACTCCAACCGCTGCATGGGTGATCCTTCCTATGTTTCCCCTTGTTGTGACCTTTCCCTTTTTTGCTTTCTGTACCCCATATATTTTCTGAAATTGTCAGTAAAAATCATTGATGGAAAAAAAAACACAAACTTTTTTTTGTGATAATTAACCAGATTGAATGCCAAGAAAATAAATATGATGATTATGACGATGAAATAATTTACTGTCCTGAAAAAAGTAATACTGATCATGATGACATTTACCAGCACTAAGTAGCTTCTTCTGAAGCTTTCTGCATTGACCATGCATACCTGTCAGGATCTGCCTCACTTCTTCTGCTGCATTGCCTCAGGATGCTGTTTCATCTCAGCAGCTCCTGCCTCTGGGACTACATTGGACTCTATTATTTATGTTTACCCTGCAGTACCTGTGAACCACCAGAGGTGCTATTCTGCCTTTTTCTTCCCACTACCAGGGAATAACTAGCTGCAATAAATTAATCATTCGCACCTGATTGTCTACTATACATGCCTGTCTCTCCCAATTACATTTGCTGGTCATTAATGCTTGTTTACCCTTGGATTAACTGCCTTGATATTCTCAGTTTCTGTGAAAATCATTGCTTTAGCCATTTCCTGCTTCTCTGTAAGCTTTTACCACTCTCCTGTAACTTGTCACCTGGAGGTAAACCTGATCAGCATGTATTTTCACCTGATATCTAGCAGGTGCAAAAGAGACAGGCATATATGTGTTTCCATGCTAGTCTGCCTCAGCTGCATTTGCTTGAATATGCACTAACATAAATATACTTGGCCTACGTTAGACCAGTCCCATTCCTCTTCATCAGACATAAGGAGGTGCAAGTGCGCAACTCTATATATATGCATATGGTTTTTCTCTCTTTACGGGCATCCGCAGTGCAAATTTCTGGAACATACACTATGCAAACGAGCAAACACCAACTCTGCATCAGATCCACAGTGAGGAATGGCACTACGTAGAATGGCAAAGTAAAAGTGAAACTCAAAGATTGTATCCCTGTAACTTTACACCTCTGTGAAATGTCCAGTTCCGCCATGATATTCAAATCATGCAAAATTCTGCTGCAACTTCACTCATCTCTTCTGTTTTTATAACTTTAGGGCATTTAATATATGCTAATATTCCATAATAAGCAAATCATTTTTATAGATTTCAGTCTAAATGACCAAGAAGTCGGAATTTCAATTCTTTAAGGATTATTAGGTTATGTATAATTTTACAACTCCGATATGGGAAATAATTATTCAAGCAGTCATTTGGCTAGCGGTAAACTAGGCAATTTTAGGTGATTTTTATTTCCTGCTATTAAGTGATTCATTAGAATATCCCTGGAGTAACACTAAAAGGTTTATAATGACATGATTATCATCCAACACTTAGAAGTAAACACATTAATTATCTAATGAATATTAATATGCTGTACAGAATCTTGAAAATTTTACAGTGTAAATTGTTTTAAGTTAAATAATGTTGGAGTAAAATATTTGTATATTAACCACTTCAAGGTCTTAGGGTATATCCCTTTTTAAAAACAGATCAAATTTTACATTTTATGCCTTCATTCAAATGGGTATAACTTTTTTCTTAGTCCATGCAAATTAATTTCACAAATAATTTTTATCAGAAAATATGTGGATTTATTTTACACATCAGAATAAATAGAATTTTATTTTATTTTATTGACGTTGCACTGAAAAAAAAAGTTAAAATTGGAACTCAATACACTTATCCATGATTCTTCCCATAGTTTGTATTACATAGTATTAAATAATCAATCATTAATAATTCTCCTAGATATAGGTCTACAAAATATTCAAACTTTATTCAAGGTTTGACACGGTTAAGGAATATATTTTAGTTTTATATTTACTTCCCCTTATGATATACTGCAACTATATATACCTATGTACACATTCTTAGTTTGGGAGAAAGGTGGGGTGTGTGGATGGGACAAGGATTAGGAAGGATTAAGAAGGGGCTTTCAGAATTTAAAGATTGGTGGCATCCTTCATTCTGTTTGACGTTGACATATTTTTGAGAGGATGCATGACATGAGAGCCAAGTATAATGCCTTACACGGTTTAGGTATGATGGGGAGATGGTTACGGAAGAAAGAAAAGTTATTTTTACTAGATATTTTTAGAACTTTTAGAATATTTAGAATATTTAACTTTATTTTTTAATTTACAAATAAAACTTTATTATATTTATTTACTATTCTTTTTTATTTATTTATACTTTGGTATACACTATAGCTGGCCGCCCCTGCAAACTAATACTACTAGATCAAGTGTTAAGTAGTATAATATAAGCTTATATTTAGCTTAGGTCAAAATTATTCTGGGTCTAAAAGTATTAGTTGCAGGGTAGATCTGATCAGCATCCCCTACACTGCTAGTGAGGCCCAACCACACAGAATTCATGATAAAGTTATAGATAGATAGATAGATAGATAGATAGATAGATCACAACTCCATAAGACGTTCACAAGCTACAGGGTAAATGGTACCGTCTACCCTTCAGCAGCCTCTTGCAGTCAGCACTCCAAAGTAACAATACACAATTTCTATGTTGTCCAGCCTGGGATACTGACTCACACAGACCCTATCCTGGTAAGGTTTCATCCAGCAGCACTATGATGTCTGGCCCAGAGTCTTTTCTGCTGGTGTTGCACACTGCTGCAGTCACTAACGGCAACTATCAATCAGGATTGGTGCAGACCTTTCTGAGGCGTGGAGTCTAATGACCCCCTAGTCTTCACCAAGAACCGCCACAAGGCAGGATGGATTTTTCTATCGGGATTCTGCAGGATAAGACCTTCAGGGTAGCCCCCTGATGTGATAGAAGGTAGATGGATGGATGCAGCTGGATACACAGGAGAGGTAATCTGGAACAGCATACGGAACCTGTGTCGTAAAAGAGCCGCTATGAGAAAGGCGACTACAAGGTAGGGATGTGCACCGGCGACTTTTGGTGTCTCGTGTTTTGTGTTTTGGTTTCGGATTTTCTTGAGGTTTTGGGTTCGGATTTGTTTCGCAAAACACCTGCCGAAAGGTTTTGGTTCGGATTTTTTTTTAAAAAAGCATAAAAAATTCAAAAATCAAGTTTTTGGGCTTATTTTTACTCCTACGCTATTATTAACCTCAATAACATTCAATAACAATCATTTCCACTAATTTACAGTGTATTCTGAACACCTCACAATATTGTTATTAGTCTAAAACATTGCAACGAGGTATCTTTCTGGACTGTGTAGTGGAGTGGTCCCCACAATATAATAAGAAAACCATCAACTGGTCTTAATTACACCAAAAATTGTATCTGGACTGCGTAGAGGAGTGGTCACCAAAATATAATTTAAAAACCCTCAAATGGTCTGAATCCCACCAAAAAATGTACCTGGACTGCGTGGAGGAGTGGTCACCACAATATAATAAGAAAACCATCAACTGGTGTTAATTACACCAAAAATTGTACCTGGACTGCGTAGAGGAGTGGTCACCACAATATAATTTAAAAACCCTCAACTGGTCTGAATCGCACCAAAAAATGTACCTGGACTGCGTAGAGGAGTGGTCACCACAATATAATAAGAAAACCATCAACTGGTGTTAATTACACCAAAAATTGTACCTGGACTGCGTAGAGGAGTGGTCACCACAATATAATAAAAAAACCATCAACTGGTCTGAACCGCACCCAAAAATTTATCTGGACTGCGTAGAGGAGTGGTCACCACAATATAATTTAAAAACCCTCAACTGGTCTGAATCGCACAAAAAATTTATCTGGACTGCGTAGAGGAGTGGTCCCTACAATATAATTAAAAAACCCTCCACGGGTCTGAATTCCACCAAAAAAGTTTATGGACTGCATAGTGTAGTGTTCCCCACAATATTATTTAAAAATTTTGCAGCAACAGTCAATGTTGTTTAATATCTGATACACCTCTATCTGGACTGCATAGTGGAGTGACCCCGGTACTAAATTTGGTAACGGGGCCACAATACCTCCTCCAACTTCCAAGTGTAATGTTTATAACATATAAACACTACAGTAATTCTAGCTCGTCAATACCTCTTGTTTTAAATAATGACAGGGCATTTTAATTTTAGTTTAATTTTTTGAATTTGTTGACATTTTGTTTTAATTTTTGAACATGGCAAACGACTGTTGAATGGTCACATAATGCCAAAAAAAGAGTTGCAAGATGGAATTGTCCTTGGGCCCTCCCACCCACCCTTATGTTGTTGAAATAGGACATGCAAACAAACAAACCAATCATTTCAGCGACAGGGCCTACCAAACAACTGTGGCTGAAATGATTGGTTTGTTTGGGCCCCAACACCAAAAAAACAATTCATCTCTCCCTGTACAAACAGGCTCTACTGAGGAAAGATGTCGTCCTCATCCTCAACCTCTGATTCCTCTCCCCCTACAGTGTGTACTTCCTCCTCCTCACACATTATCAATTCGTCCCCGCTGGACTCCACAACCACAGGTCCCTCTGTACTATCTGGAGGGCAGTGCTGTACTTCATTGAGGAATTGATTATTCATTTTTATAAACATCATTTTTTCAACGTTGTGAGGAAGCAACCTCCTTCGCCGCTCACTGACCAGGTTCCCCGCTGCACTAAAAAGTCTTTCCGAGTACACACTGGAGGGAGGACAACTCAGGTAAAATAGAGCCAGTTTGTAAAGGGGCTTCCAAACTGCCTTTTTTTCCTGCCAGTAACAATATGGACTGTCTGACATGTCTATTTGGATGGTGTCAGCAAAATAATTCTCCACCATTTTTTCAATTGTGACAGCATCCCCCGCCAGCGCCTCTTTTAGGAAAACTGAGCTTTTTCCTCCCAGCCATAGATGTGGAAGAAAATGAGGGTGGAGCTGTTGGCATGTCACGGTCCTCTTCAGAGGACGATCTCCTGACCAGCAGGTCTTTGCACCGCTGTAGACTTGTGTCCGCCGGAAACAGAGACACAACATACGCTTTAAACCGAGGATCGAGCATGGTGGCCAGAATGTATTCCTCTGACTTTAAAAGAGTGACCACCCTCGGATTCTGGCAAAGCGTACGAAGGGCTACATCCACAAGAGCTACATGCTTAGTGTAATCGCAATGGTTTACCAGCTCCTCCCTCACTTTCTCCAGCTGCTTCTGCAACAGCCTGATCAGGTTAATGACCTGACTCAAGTTGGCAGTGTCGGAACTGACTTCTCGTGTGGCAAGTTCAAACGGCTGGAGAACCTTGCACAACACGGAAATCAGTCTCCACTGCGCTTGACTCAGGCGCATCCCCACTCCTTTGCCTATGTCGTAGGTGGCTGTGTAGGCCTGAATGGCCTTTTGCTGCTCCTCCATCCTCTGCAGCATATAGAGGGTGGAGTTCCAGCACGTCACAACCTCTTGTTTGAGGTGATGGCAGGGCAGGTTCATGCTTTTTTGATGTGCCTCTAGTCTGCGGTAGGCACTGGCTGAATGCCGAAAGTGTCCAGCAATTTTGCGCGCCACCGCAAGCATCTCCTGCACACCCCTGTCACTCTTGAGGTAATGCTGCACCACCAAATTAATGGTGTGTGCAAAACATGGGACGTGCTGGAAATTGCCCATATTTAATGCCCGCACAATGTTACTGGCATTGTCTGAGACCACAAATCCCCATGAGAGTCTAAGTGGGGTAAGCCACTGGGAGATAATTTCCCTCAGTTTCTCTAATATGTTGTCAGCGTTGTGCCTCTTATTAAAGCCTGTAATACACAATGTTGCCTGCCTTTGCACGAGCAGCCATTTTGTAGATGCTGCTACTGATGCAGCTGTTGCTGTTGCTGCGGAAGGCGATGCATTTACCCAGTGGACTGTCACAGTCATATAGTCCTTCGTTTGCCCAGAACCACTTGTCCACATGTCCGTGGTTAAGTGGACAGTGGGTACAACCGCATTTTTTAGAGCACTGAGGACACTTGATCGTACTTCTCTGTACATTTTTGGTATCGCCTGCCTAGTGAAGTGGAATCTCGATGGGATTTGGTACCAGCGACACAATATCTCCATCAACCCTCTAAATCCCACTCCACTGATGGCGGATACCGGGCGCACGTCTAACACAAACATTGCAGTTACAGCCGCAGTTATACGCTTTGAAATAGGGTGACTACTATCGTATTTTGTGGTCATGGCAAACGACTGTTGGACGGTCAATTGTTTTGTGAAAGACTTAGCGGTCTTACGACTATCCCTCTGGGAAGATGACCGACTAACAGCAGCAACAGCAGCAGTGGCAGTAGTAGGCGTACCGCTGCAGGATTCCTCGGATGAATCCCGTATTGAAGAGGACTCAGTCTGGCTGCTGACTTGGGCTGCAGGACTGAATCTGATGGAGATCGTGGAGGAAGTTGACGAGGAGGGTGTTGCTGGTGTGTATCCAACTGGACCACGGGACTTAGGTGTCCCTGTACCGATGACGGTCCTAGCCCCAGTTCCTGAACTAACCACTGAACTATGAAGGTTATTCAGGTGACGTATAAGAGAGGATGTCCCTAGGTGGGCAAGATCCTTACCCCTGCTTATTTGAGCTTTACATAAGCTACATATGGCCATACATTGGTTGTCCGGATTTGGATAAAAATAACTCCAGACCGAAGAGGTGCATTTTTTGGTCTTCTGACCAGGTATGACGATGGGCTTTTTCATCCCATGGACATCAGCTGTTTCCCCCCCTGGTGCCTCATTTTCAATAACCACATTACCATCCTCATCATCAAGTTCCTCCACAGCGCCAGCTACATCATCAATAGCCTCCTCCCGAGCCACCTCGTCCCGTACAGTGATGGGAAGGTCAGGCTTGACAACCACCAACACCCTTGGACTCGCCTTGGGGATTTGTGATAATTTCTCTTTAGAAGGCAGAGTTGTTTGCTGTTTTGTTGCTGACAGCATAACTCTCTTCAATTTTTTGTAGGGGGGGAGGAGGAGGAGGAGGGCTAAGATCCTTGAGTGAAGCTGAACCACTAGTCATGAACATGGGCCAGGGCCTAAGCCGTTCCTTGCCACTCCGTGTCGTAAATGGCATATTGGCAACTTTACATTCCTCCGCAGATGATTTTTAGTTTCTCTTTTTGCTACTTTTACTTAACTTGGGCTTTTTGGATTTTACATGCTAGGAGATTGGGCATCGGGCTTGGAAGACGATGTTGATGGCATTTCATCGTCTATGTCATGACTAGTGGCAGCAGCTTCAGCATTAGGATGAAGTGGGTCTTGATCTTTCCCTACTTTATCCTCTAAATTTTTGGTCTCGATTATATGTAGCACAAGATACTGCAGAATGTGTGAACTTGGTAATATTGCAGTACCAATGGACTTATACTGCTGGATTGGTTTTGCAAATTTTGTTATAATTACTTTTTTTTTTTTTTTTTTTAAAAACTTGGGAATAATGGGGAAATAAATATGCCCTTAGAAGCACAGAGCACAGGACACAGCACCACTGGACTGAACAGGACACAGCACAGACCCAGCAGCACCACTGAACTCAGAAGGACAGAGCACAGGACACAGCACCACTGGACTGATACTGCAGAATGTGTGTACTTTGTAATATTGCAGTACCACTGGACTTTTACTGCTGAATGTGTGAACTTGGTAATATTGCAGTACCAATGGGCTTATACTGCAGGATTGGTTTTGCAAATTTTGTTGTAATTAATTTTTTTTTTTTTGTATTTTTTTTTATAACTTTTTTTACATTTTTTAAACACTTGGGAATAATGGAGAAATAACTATGCCCTTAGAAGCACAGAGCACAGGACACAACACCACTGGACTGAACAGGACACAGCACAGGACCCAGCAGCACCACTGAACTCAAAATTGACAGAGCACAGCACACAGCACCACTGGACTGATACTGCAGAACACAGCACAGCACATCACAGCGCAGCACAGAACTAAACAGCACAGCACGAGATCTACCAGGACAGAGGACCACCTAACACACCCTCCCTCTACCCTGATCAATGCCCGAGTGAAGATGGCGGCGACTAGCGGGGAATTTATAGGATCCGAGTATCGCGAGATCCGACAGCGGGATTATGACTCCGAGCCTCGGTTTCAGGTTTTCATTTGGCGCCAATACCCGGATCTGTCTCGGATCCGACTCGAATCGGCAACGTTCGGGTGGGCTCGGATTCACGAAATCCGAGTGCGCTCATTTCTACTACAAGGTACCGCTAATGGGAGTCTCACAGAGAGAGATCAGTAGAAGAGTCCTTTCCTATCCACAGGCTGGATAAGCACATGCAAGTACAGAGGTCGTGGTCGATATGCCAAGCCAGGTCGGATACACACTGAGGTACACGGAGCCAAGGAAAATCCAGAAAATGAGGTCAGTGAACAAACCGGGTTGGATACACACTGAAAAAAGCAGCAGAAGAGTTAATCCACAAAATATAGACAGACAAGCCAGGAGAAATTCACTAGGAGCTGAGAACCAGAAAGCAGAGCGGGAGCCAGAAGCAGGGTTTAGCAACTTGTTGGATTTTATAAAGTGCAGGGAGTTTCAAAGTTCCCGCCCAGAGTCACATGATCGCAACACCAAGCAGGAAGTAAACTAATGAGTGCTGTGATCATGAGCGTGGAGCAGGCGAGTTCTTACACATACACCAGGATCCTCCAAATTAGAGTGAATCTATCGACATTCTGCTCTCATTATATTCCTGAATGCCTACACAGGGAGTAGGGTCAAGATGTCCCAATCCATCCCCTTTCAGCAGGGGTCTCTCAGTGGACATTTAAATGATTTAACTGCTGGAAAATAATAACATGACATCTCACAATTGCATAAAGCATTAAGACATTTGACACATTGTATCTGCAGTGTTACACAATCTAAGTCTGAGACATATTTTGATACAATAACATTTATTTTGATACATATTAATACATTTCCCAATGCTACTTCCGCCAGTATAGTAATGTGGAGAAACATTGCACATCATCTGACCTAATTACCTCTCAGATTACCTGTTGATCTAGATAATTATCTTGGGCTGCCAGCTTGCTATTTTAAGCTGGGTACACAGTACACTGTTTTCAGCCAATAATCAGGCCAATCAGATGATAAACGACTGATTGGCCCGATATCATGGTAGTGTGTACCCTGGAATGATGAACAATCATCGTTCCAAAGCACAGACCATCGTTTGAACGGATTGGTCGGACTGCTTAAAAAAATCTCGTTCAGTTATGAACAATGTCGGTCCAATTCTGCAGTTTGTATGCAGAATTGAACAGACATTGCTTGAAACAGCACTTACCTGTCACTGGAAGTGTCCGGGGCTCCGCTGTCATCTTCCCTCTGTATCCTCCTGCAGATCCTGCTGATGCTTCTAGCTTTCACTTTGAGTACGCAAAGGCTGCACGTAGGGGAGGGGGAGGGTGACCTTTGTGCTGATGGTGACCTTTGAACTGTGTGTGCACGGCCAGACTTCCAGACAGCAGCACAGCTCTGTTCAGGCTGAACGTGTCCAGAGTGCAGTGAAAGTGACAGGCTGATGGTCATACCAGATGAACAGCAGACATCTGAAAGTAATTGCTATAGTGTGTATACACAGATCCGCATGCTGATTGGGTCTTTTTGTTTTCTTTTCTGTCGTTAGTGCTAATATGGAAATAGTCTTTATATTTCTAATAGATACAATATTGCAGGTAATAGCAAGAGCAAAATGTAACAAATAACATGAAATAACATACACTGATGGATATACTTAGACTGAGCCAAGGATTAAAATGTACATTAAACTGTGAGAAATGAATGATGCAATAAAAAGTCATAAACTTCAGGGTTAGTTTTAAGAGAATAGTTAGCGTTAGTAATAATGTTTGCATTAATCTTTGTACAACTCGCTAATTAATTAAAATATCCAAGAAAAAAACAAAGACATAGTTGTAAAAATAATAATAATAATAATAATAATAATCATAACAATAATAGTGTGCTACTGCAGAGCCGTAGAGTTCCACTGCCAGGAAGGACCAATTCCTTTCATAACTGCAAATTTCACCTTAGGATGGGCTGCATTTGCACAGCAAATGTAAACATTTTTGGATAGTTCAACTTCCTTACTTAAAATATTAAGAAACATGTTTTAATGCACATGTTTAACATTAGGAGTAGAGAGGCTCAAAATGTTGGTTTGTTAAACCACAAGGTAAAATTCTACTTACCTGTTTCTTAGAGCTTATTCCTGTTGGTGGTCAAAGGATGAGGGGCGGTGCCATTTCACCCACTGCCTATCGAAAAATAATGAAATGCTAGGGAATTGGGAGAGGGCACTAAAAGTGCCATATTATCATCACCATTTATTTATATAGCGCCACTGATTCCGCAGCGCTGTACAGAAAACTCATTCACATCAGTCCTTGCCCCATTGGAGCTTACAGTCTAAACTCCATAACATACACACACACACACACACAGACAGACAGACACTAGGGTCAATTTTGATATCAGCCAATTAACCTACTAGTATGTTTTTTGGAGTGTGGAAGGAAACCGGGGCACCCGGAGGAAACCCACGCAAACACAGGGAGAACATACAAACTCCACACAGATAAGGCCATGATCGAGAATTGAACTCATGACCCCAGCGCTGTGAGGCAGAAGTGCTAACCACTTATCTCCTGCATACTAGCACTTAGAAACTGCTTCTTATTAGCTAGTACCTGATGATCACCAGATAATAATAGCTTACACTGCAGAAATAGTTAAGAAGTCCAGGTAACTTTGGCTTCAAAAAAATCAGGGGTACCATTATTTGAAAGCGGTGAGTTTCCTCTTTCAAATTTTGTGCCCCCTTAGTAATTATTGTTTGCTAATCACATGTGATCACCAGACAATAACTACACTAATTATTATTATTATTGTAGATTTGTAAGGCGCCACAGTGCTCCACCATGCTATACAGTAGGGAAAACAGGACATACATAAAACAAGGACATACTAGGCAGACAAAATAAATGCAGACATGACAACAAAGGGTATGGAGGACCCTGCTCATTAGAGAGCCTGCATTCTAAGGGGAAGAGGATACAGCCAGGGCCGTCTTTCTGGCTGGGCACGATGGGCAGATGCCCGGGGGCCCCGGTGAAAGGGGGCCCAAGGCAATGAAAAAAAAAATCATGTAGAAAAAAAAACCCTTAACTTTTGCGGTCGGTCAGGTGGTGATCCGGCTCCTTCCCTGGTCTCCTCTTCTGTGCGGTGCTCGCAGTGAATGTCGGGCTTTTCCATAAGTGGGGAGCAGCACAGAGGAGGTTTTGTAGGAGCAAGTGAGAGGTGGTTACCAGTGATGAGGCATTGTGCAGGTCAGAGGTAGATCTAGGACGGCAGGAGGGAGAGTATTTTGATATAAGTTTTGAGATGTATGAAGAGTAATTTGAATTGGATTCTGGACGACACAGGGAGCCAGTGTGGGAATTTGCAAAGTGGTGCAGCAGATGTGGAGTGGTGAGAGCAGAAGATCAGTTTTGCAGCAGCATTTAGGAAGGATTGAATTGTAGATATATGGGTGTTGGTAATGCCAGATAGCAGGAGGTTGCAGTAGTCAAGGTAGAAGATGATTAGAGAATGGATAAGTGTTTTGTTAGCAAGTTGAGTAAGAAAAGGGTGTATTCTGGCAATGTTTTTAAGGTGTAATTGACAAGACTGAGAGAGAGTCTAGATGTGATAAAATAAGCTCTGTTTTGGAAATGTTGAGCCTTAGGTAGCATTGGGACATCTGTGTGTAGATAGCTGTAAGACATTTACGCTACCCATAATGTTAAGGAGCACATAATAGGGGAGGGGTTTGTAATGCACAAATATCCCCATACTGGTAGCTAGAGTTGCAGGTGCACACATGTTTGAAAGAGAGTAGTCCCCTCTTAAAAATATGGTGTTACCTAAATACTTATTGTCTGGTAATCAGACAATAATAACCCACATTACAGAAAGCATTAAGAAGTCCAGAGAGGTGAGGTTCTAATGCCTCACATCTTTCCCATCCTATCTTCAATAAAATCAGGGGTACCCTCACTCAGAGCCAAGACCCATGGAACACGGTGATGTATGGCACTGTTTGATTTTTGGTGGCTGACCCCTTCTCGTGGACCAGTCACTCCCAGTTATAACTAGGGTGGTGTAATAGGCATCATCTCCAGTACAGCCCCCAAGTGCAGGGTTACAGAGGGCTCCTGGATTAAGTAGCTCACGGGCACCATACATCTAGGGTCCTGTAACATCAGTATTATAGTAATACCATGCAACTTTATGTTTTTCAGCCTTCTTGACTTCTGTAATGATGACACTGTGAAGAAGACCAGAGTGTAGCCTCTGCCTCGCGGCTTAAGGTAAGTCAAGTTATATGCTTAGGGGTTAAGAGAGAAATGGGGGGTGACAGGTAGTTGTAGAGAACGGAGAGGTGGAGGTGTATGTGAAAGGCATTGATTGGAAACAGGGAAGAGGAGATCCAGGAGAGGGTTACAGAAGGAAATCACACTGATAAGAAGGGAAATGAGAAGGGGATTGACAGGGCAATGAGGATACTAAGTAGGTGGGGAATGAGGAGTGAGAGGGAGGATAGCAAATGTGCTTGAAGGGGAAAGAAGAGTAAGATGAAAAAAGGATTCGGGAGGGGTACGTGGGAATAGAAGTGGAATACAGAGTGGTATGATGTGGTGCTCAGATGGAGATTTTCTAATTTGCCCCTATTGCAGCTTTTATTGTGGACCTTCCCTCCCTGCCCCTGAAAAATGTCATTATTAAAGTGGGTATTTTGGGAAGCCAAAGAAAATTACATAAAAATGTTACAATTGTGTCATTTATGTTAACTGCTGTCTCACTTTTTTAAACCACGTGGATAATTGCATGGCCTGTCAGGACACTACCAGCCACTATTTTACACATGCTTTCACAGTTACTCATTCCATTAACTCTGGACATACACCTAACTTATGTGAAAATGCATAAAAAGACAATGCTAAAACTTTAATATTAAACAAAAAAAAAATGATATTAGGCACCTTCATGCTAACTGTTGCCACAGGCTAGTGCTAGTGCTAGTGCTTAGTTGGACTAGGCTGGTATACATACATATACTAAGGTAATTTGATAATTATATAGGTAACTTGACATGAAGGAGGAAAAACTATCTTGGTCAGGCTGCAAGATAGACAGACAGAAGAGCCTCTTCAACGCAGCACGGATGGAAGAAGTAAAGTGTGAGGGAAGGGATTTTAATGTAATGTAGGTGGGAGGTAGGCTATTAAGTTAATGGTGAAATGTGGGTTGGGGTTAATTTTTTAATGGTGGGTTCTATTAATTATTTTGTGGGGTGATGGTGGGATATTTAATGTAATAGTGGGGCCTACTAATATATGGTCAGGTAATTGGTCCTTTACTTTAATACTGGGGTGCTTTGGGGGCTATCTGGCACTTCTTGCAAATGCCAGAAGGGCCGATGGTCAGATGGACCGGTCCGAGCAGTCACACGGCACATTCCAATCTGTACAGGTCCTGGAAGGCAGCTGACGAACAGTGGGCAGAAGACAAAAATAGACAGACAAGAAGCTGAGAAGGTAAGTACACAAAATGGGGGGGGGGGGGGGGGGGTGGGAGAAGAGGAAGGATGCCACACAGAAAACAGGGGGCAGGGGCTGTATCTCACAAGATTTGGTAATCTCTTGAGACTAAGAGCTTCCCTGCTCACTCTACAGCAGGGCTGGACTGGCCATCTGGCCCTTCTGGCATTTTCCAGAAGGGCCAATGGTCAGTTGGTCCCTGCTGTCAGCTGTATAATCAAAACAACTTCAGTTTACTTCAACAACACACTTGTAAATATCAGTTGTTAATTATTTTCACTTTTAAACAGTTATTATTAAATGAATAATTTTAATTTACTTTTAATTTACTTTTCAGGCTTCATTCTATGTCATAAACTGCAGGTTTTTAATTTAGTATCTGTGGAGATTTGAACCTGGCTCTTCATTGTAATTTCTCACAATGTCTGGCTATTAGACCAATGAGTTACAGACTTTCTTGTCTATCTCAGTGTAACTAACTCACTTCTATCCTTATGCTGGTTTTAAACACTGGTCAAAGAGGATTAATGGGGGGGAGATTTACAAAAATGATACAAAGAGGTTCTCTTCAAAAATCTATCACTAAAGGAACCTCTTTATACAATATAATTTGCACAATAGTTAGTCTACTCAAGATTCACAAAAGTCAATAGTTTCATTAAGTCCCTCCAGAACAAGTGTTTGCATCTTAAAGATCCTCATTGTCTCTGCATCACAGAGATGCCGGTATCTGTCATCCCCCTTGGGGTTATTGCAATCTGTTCAATGCCAAATAAAATTAAACCCATTGGATCTTAATTGTGGAATTGTATAAAGTGTGGTAGAAAGCACTATGTGTTTGTAAACCAATTTTAATATTCTGTTTATGCTCTCCGAACCTGGTTTTAAAGATCTTTTCGTCCTCCCAATATATTGCAATCCACATGGTCACTGTAACATGTAGATTTAATAAGTAGATTCACAATTTATAAACTGTCTAAGAACAAAAGTCTAAGCTGTTACAGTCAATTTTCAGGTTCTTATCTAACATTGGATCCAACAGTGGGTCTTATTTTAGAATTAAAAATTTTTTAGTAATCCCTTTTCTAATTTGTAAAAATCTGTTGTTAAATTTGGATAGAATAACAAAGGAATCTTTTCCAAAGAGCCCATTCACTTCCTTATTGCTCCTAGACTCTATGTCATCATTCAATTCTTCAGTATCCAAAATTGAGGTAGGTATCTTATTTTAGTTCATTGACATACGATTATTTTGTCTTGCAGAATTCACTGCTTCTTGTTCTAAATTCTCTGGATATCCTCTTTAGAAAAAACCTGAGCCATCTTAGTGGCTTGTCTCATGCTCATGAACTCTTCATCTAAGACGGTTCATCTGATTTTTCTGAATATTTCTAATCCATGGTTGGTGATGACTACTTGTGTAATGTAAAAAATTATTGACATTTACTGGTTTATTATAATTAGTGGAGATGATCTTATCCCCTGAGACTGTAAGGGTGACATCCAAGTAATCGACAGTGAGAGTTAACCAACGGGTTACCTTGGCATTTACTTCACGTTTACTCAGTATCCATCGCAATGGTGTATGATCTGTTATTTTTGTGAACTCTCTGCCCATTAAATAATAGAGCAGAGCTTCTGTAGCCCATTTCATGGTGATATTCCTTCTTCACTGTGTCATATTTTTGTTCCCTTGGAAGTACCTTCAGACTTAGGTACAGGACTGCACCTAAGCCAACACTGGAGCGTCAGATTGAAGGAAGAACCTCCAGGTAAAGTCTGGTGCTTGTAGATCTGGAAAGGAACAGAGCGCTCGCTAAGCAAAGATCTGACCAAGCGACTTCTGCAGAGTCAGACGAAGCTAATCTATCTAGACAACTTTTTTTAACATGTTCGTAAGTGGAGCAGCTCTAGTGGTGTAATGGCTTACGAATTGCCTGTTGTAACCTACCAAATCTAAGAAGGTTCTTAACTGTGATTTTTTTACAGTCTTGGGCAATTTTTTACCTTCTCCACTTTGCCTAATTACAGTTTTATTCACCCTCTCCCAACAAATACCCAAAATACTTTGCTTCTCTCATGGCTATGGCACATTTTTCTGGATTAGCTGTTAGTCCTGCAGAACTTAATGAAGCTAAGACAGTGTCGGCTTTGGCCAGATTTGATTTCCAGTCGGTGGTAGAAATCACCATTTCAACTAAATAAGAAGCTGCATAATCTTTAAGGGGTCATAGCAACTTATTCGTGGCCCTTTGGAAGGTGGCAGGTGCCCCATGCAACCCAAAGGGTAGGAAAATGCAGTCTTTGGCTTGGCTGAGGAAGTAAGGGGAACTTGCCAATACCCCTTGGTTAAGTCAAAAGTAATTAGATGGTTACTGCAAGCTAGATTTTTTTACCAGTACATCCACATGTGGCATTGGGTGAGCATCGAACTGGGATACGCTGTTTAGCTGCCTATAATTCATTGCAGCACTTAATACTCACATTGGGCTTTGAAACTAGCACAATAGGACTGTTCTACTCACTAGTGCACACCTCAATCATATCCATCTTGGCCACCTTCTCAATTTCCTTTTTCATGTCAGCTAATCTGGCTTCTGGATTAAGTTACAGTTTCTGCTTTATGACAACTCCTGGCGGGGTGACAATGTCATGTTCAATTAAGGTTGTGCACCCAAGAATGGAAGAGGAGACATCCCTGTTCTGGCGTATCATTTCCCTCTCTGTTGTTTCTGCTTAATAGACAAAGCTCGCAATATGGGGACTTCAGACTTTTCTATGACAGCACTCATTACCCGAGAAGAGGTGTCCTCATCATACCAAGGTGTAAGGAGATTGACATGGTATATTTGTCCTCCCTTCTCCTCCCCAACTGTTGGAACTTGTAATTAACAGGACCAACAGCCTCTAGGACTTAATATGGACCTTGCCATTGGGCAAAAAGTTGGTTTCCTAGGTTAGAACCAAGACTAGGACTTTGTCCCCAGGCTTCAAAGATCGAACTACAGCTCTTTTACCATAACTTCTCTTCTGTCGTTCCTGAGCCTCTTGTACATTCTGTTGTACAATGGGCCATATCTTTCCTAGCCTCTCATACATTTAGAACACAAATCTTACCAGATTTGGCTCACTCGGGCATTGCCGCTCCCATCCTTCCTTTAACATATCCAAGATACCCCTGGAGTGTCTCCCAAACAATATCTCAAAGGGACTAAACCCTGCTGAGGCCTGAGGTACCTCACGGATGTCAAACATCAAATAGGGAATAAGAGTATCCCAATCTTTATCTTCCTGTGCCACGGCTTTTCTGTGCATGTGCTTTAATGTGCAGTTAAAGCGCTCCACCAAGCTATCTGTTTGTGGATGGTACACAGAGGTGTGAAGAGTCGTCACACATACAAACTGCCACATGTCCTTTATCAGCCTGGGCATGAACGGGGTGCCCTTGTCAGTGATAATTTTCTTGGGTATTCCCAAGTGTACGAACATCAATAAAAGTTCTTTAGCTATTGTACTAGACTTTATGTTCCGTTGCGGAACTGCCTCTGGATATCTGGTCGCATAGTTAAGCACCATTAGTATATATTGGTGCTCATGAGAGGATTTCTCCTGTGACCCCACAAAGTCCATGGCTATCCGTTCAAAGGGAATTTGTGCTATTGGTATTCGTATGAGATGTGCCCTGTACATAGGTTTGGGACAGGTTCTCTGACAAATGGGACAGGACTGGCAATACCTTTTCACTGCCATGTGTACAACGAGTTAGTAAAATCTAAACAGAACTCCTTCCCGTGTTTTATCCTCCCCTAGGTCTCTCCTATAGACATGTGTATGTGCTGCTTTTAACACTAGGGGTACATGGACCTGAGGCACCATTAACTGTTCTACTTTTACCCCCTGTATTATAGCAACGCTATACAGAAATATATTTTTGACAACAAAATATAGTATAACTTCTGTTGTGCAGCTTACTCTACACTATTCACCTCAGTCACACTTTTAAAAACATGTTCTAAAGTTGCATCATTAAGTTCATCACAAGCAAAGTCCTGCAGAGAAAACAAAATTGATATTGCGGACCAGTCCGTACCCTCACTCACAGGCATGGGGGGGGGGGCTCATCCGTGATATTATCAGTCAATGCTAGTTTTAAATGTCCATGCTTCACCGCACATAGCTGCTTTTGTGGAACTCCTACTGTGGCCTCCAAGATAGCATTCTGGCTTGGTGGGTCCTGAAGATCGAGGTTCTGATGTTGTGGATTTTTAGGCAGCTCCTTTAAGACTGGGCTTCCGACCGTTGCATCAGTTGCCGGGGTGTCCAATCAGACCCGTTCACCAAGGACCTCTTTAAACAGTGGAAAGACTCACCCCAGAATGAGTAGATATGGGTGTTGAGGCACTATGGCAGCCACCACCATAACTGCTTGGTTTTTAAGTGTGACTGGCAGAAGTATTCTCTCATACTCCTCAGTTGTATCCATGTACGCACAGGACCTTCACCTTGGGCAACCAAGTACTTATGGTTTTGGGCAAGGCAGAGCTGGAAACCAACATTCACAACAGTTCACTCCCAGAGTCAACCAATGCCAAAGCAAGGTTTTGGTTGATAAGCACAGTCACTTGGTAAAAGTAAGGAATTCCTGATGTGGGACTCATAGTACAACAGCTTAGGAAAGCAGGCCCAACATGTGCAACAGAACAGTCCATGGGTTCCGGTAGTTTATTATACTTGGCCCTAAAGTGGCTTTGGCACAAACGCATGTCATTTGCTGTAGCGCACAAAACCTCTATACCACTGTGGCAAGCTCTTCATAAGTTTGTGGGTCTGACTGCAGCACCCATCTTTGCAAACCGCGGTTTAGCCCTCAGATGCAGTAATCTATCACCAGAACTTGAATAATCTAGGCAGTCAAATTCTCTACAGGATGCAGCCATTGCTTTTGCAATTTTAGAAACCTCTGAGCTTGCTGCTCTTTCTGCGCAGCGGCCACATTAATGAATGCTCTCAAAACTTCCTCCATGTTAGCTTCTATGTGGGTTGGGTTGCTGAAACTTACTTCCCTGAGCAACTGCACTTCTGACACCACTTGTGGTAAGAGCACACTTTTGATGAAACACACTCGAACAACTTTTGCAAAAACACAACTGGAGATGAGAGGGCAAATACTGAAAACCAATAGTTATATAGATAGTAATTTGCAGTTTAATATATAAAATCAAATATAGTTAAAAATATTCACAAATTGTAATGGTATTCTGTATATATTCAGTGGAGCGTTAGTTAATATTCAATATGTCAAAACTAACATGACAACAAACACATCTCTAGATATTCATAGCATATTGAAAATATGAGTACATAACTCTATACAATCAAAGCATATTGAAAATAGACTAGAGTGATTCTCAGCAGATAAAATATTGGTCCATCCACTCTTGTATTAGGAGGTTGAAGCCTATGAGCACCGCTCAATACATACACGTAGTAAGCAAAAATATCAAGCTTGGTCCGGAAAAATCAATCCATTAAGGCACCTAGTTGTAAAGTGCAACAAATCCTGAGATCACATGGGTTTTAGGAATCCGTCCGTTTGGTAAAAAATTCACATGTAATTAACTGGACTGTTCATGCAAACACACCCAAGTGCACAAATCCTCCTTAGGCATCAATAACACCCTCTCTATGAGGGGAGAAACAATAGTCCTTAGATATAAAGTACTTATCGTTATAGTTCAATATAATCTATTCATAGATACCTAACAGGTGATTGTGAGCGCCCATTGTTCATTTATTTCTTGATTTTTACTTTGTTTTAATATCAGGATGGTAAAGTATTTGACACCATAAAGATTCCACAAAGTTTCTTGTGAATCTAAACAATAATTAAACAGATATCAGGGGGTAAATTCCCTTTACAATGCAGCGCCGCTTTAATCGCCGAAGACGCTAAACATGCCGAAGTTGAGGAATCCGGACATTAATACATTTACCCCCAGGTCTCTAGCCACTGGCCAGCTTTATAGCATCGGCCCTACTGAACAAAGAAACAAACAGGTCTTTATATCTGACACTTCTCCCACAGCCCTAGCTTGATGGGCAGGCAACACTCCCACCTCCCCTTTAAAAAGGAGCTCTCATCAGCTGCTCTGTTTGCTCTGACTTCAGACACATCCTATCAGTCTGCTGTGGGAAATGACACTTCCAAACTATGTAAATTAAATCAGACTTTATACTATTATTTTGTCACACATATATCCTTCTTGCAGCCTTTATCTGCAGATTGCCTCTCTTTGTTACACTATATCTATCTATCTAAGGAGAGAGAGATAGTATTTATTAAAATAATAATGTGTGACATATTTCTTTAAACAGAACGCTGCCATCACCGCCATCAAGAGGAAGCCAGGAAGAAAGCAGAGATGACTGAAACTGGAGGAGCCTCTGGATGAACCTCACGAGGCCCAGGTGGAGGAGACAGCGAGTCCGTCCCAAGCCCCTGAAGAAGAATGTAAGTATCTTGATTTAATAATATAGTAGTATATTTTACAGTGTTGTTTCTGCAGAAAAGTATAGGCTTCACAAATCATTTATTTGCTACATCTGTATTTGCATAGGCCTAGGCAAAGTTTGTTATTATGCAAGTACATGACTTACTGGACCTAATTACTGTTTGCTCTTAAGTAAAAAAGAAACCAATAACACAACTGCATGTGCCTCCAAAATGCAGAACTCTGGCTAGTACTGTGTTACCAATAAGAGGAATCTTTAGAATAATCTATATTAATGTAGCACCTCTGAACTGTGTAAAGTTAGAACAGTGTGGGACCAAATCACACCCATAGAGCAAAGATATGTTTGTAACATGTAATAATGTGGTGATGTTTAAATGTAATATTTCAATGTATATTTTTCCTTGCAGATGCAGAACAACACCCCCTGCACATTCTCATAATTTGTTTTTAAAAAATAGAAGAAAAAAAGAAAAACATTTATTATGCTGAGTTAATAAAAAATATTTCTGTCTGTTTAAATAAAGTAAAATTATTTTTCAAATTTGCTAATTTTGAAAAAAAAATTGATGTAAAGTTTGTATTTGTAATAAAATCGTTGCTAGTGTTTTGTTCTTGAAAAGCAAATATGGCATACTTGCCAACTCTCCCGGAAAGTCCGGGAGACTCCCGAAATTCGGGTCAGTCTCCCGGGCTCCCGGGCGAGCTGGCATTTCTCCCGCATCCCAGGTTTCACCGAGAATTCTCGGTGATTCGCGCCATTTTGGAGGGAGGGGGCGGGGCGAGGCCAATCGCGTCATTTTGTCCCTGCCCCCGCGGGGCCAAAATGACGTGCCTGGCCTCGCCCAGCCCCCTCCCGCCCTCCAGTCACGCCCCCTCTCCCGGAAACTTATTTCCGGGAGTTGGTAAGTATGAAATATAGAATAAGACATATTTAATAGTAAAGGGGTTATTGCTAGCATGGTATAATGCACGTTGATGAGGTAATCTAGTGTAAGGGTTAATAGTAATTTATTGTAAATAAACATTTCGTGTTCAGAACTAATAAGGTCAAAGAGAGTTATTATGAAAATGCAAGCATGTAGTGAAAAACAGTTCAAAAAACAATACAAAGTAAAAAAAAAACCTGCAACTAAGTTTACGTGGGACTAACGTCTTGTGATTGAGTTACTTCCATATTCACATCAGGCCTTATTCCTCAGATATGCTTGGATTGAAAACAGGTGCACGTAAGCACAAGTACTCTTTTAAAAAAACGCAAGTTGCATTCAAGTTACGTTCGGATTTGAATCAGTTCCCATGTGTGTAATGTTTTGGGTGTTGGGGCAATGAGATCTGCTTAATGTACAGTGAATGGCAATGTTATATGTGAAATTGAAATGACCTGCTGGGCTGGCATTCACTGAATAGGTAGTCCATGATTTCTACCCAGGGCCCCATTTTGTCTAAATCTGGCACTGGGAAGATGGTAGGAGGGGTAACTGTGAAAATATTATGTTTAGGTGTAATTTCTCTTTAATCCCCTTTAATCTGTACATCTATTAATATAAATTCTACAACCCTATTAGTTTTGAAAAAAAATGAAGCAAATATGATTTTGAAGTATGCTAATCTGGACAAGCAGCTGCTGGAGTGAAAACGACCAACCCTTTACATGAAAAGACAGTAATGTAAGAGCTTTAAGTCATCCCATGCTTATGTGATATTTGCCTGTAGCCTTATCCTATAAATGCTGTACATAATGTAAACCAGCAAATTTCCAAATGAAACTATGGGAAGTGGACTTTTACTTCTTGCAATGACTCTGCTCCATGGAAATAGGATTTTGATTAACTATTTTTTTTGGATAATAAGATTTGTTTACTAGGAAACTATGGGAAATTAAATGCTTGTCATTTTAATACTATTGCTGACTCAGAATAATGGCTTCATGGCACATAATGCTCATTAGTCTCAATGACTTCAGCTGCTTAGTAACACTGACATCAATAGCCACAGACAATAATGTTGATGTTTCTATTTATTCAAAATGTAAATTCCAATAAATTATTGGATTGTAACATGGTTTTTAATTTAAACATCATGCTTTGACAAGTGTTCTAAGTGTCAGCATCATATACTACATCTATATTTGACTCTGTCATTCTTAATTTTTTTATTGTTCCATTACATGTAGAATATCAATGAATCACATGGTGGAACTTGTGATTTTGTTGCTGGGTATATATTAGAAGTGCAGATGAATTGGCCAGTTAATTTATATTCTGAGAAAACACATTGTAAGCAAAATGAATATATACAGCACTCTCAAATATGAGGTAGGGGTTTTGCTTTAGAAAACTATAGAGTTCAAACAAATAATCACTAAATGACTCATTGGTACAGATGGAAATATTTCCTGGAAAACATAATGTAGTATTTAACAGAGTGTTTATTTTGTGTTGTCAATAAGACAGTAGTGAGAAACTTTGTCATAAAACAATTCTTATCTTAAGCAGGAATCTATTTAAAAGATAGGGAATCTGATTTTATAAGGATCTAAACCTGGCTTAAGATCAACCATAGCCCAACAGTCCCTAGAGTAATTGCCATAGGGTCTCTTTTGCAGGAATTGCTTGATAGAAAATAATTATGCACACTACATATAACTAAGTGAGTGATAAAAAAAAATATTCGTTTGCAATTGCCTACCTAGCACTTTAAGCACTGTGGCCATTTGGTGAAATGTATTACTGAGGAGGAGCAGGTGAAATTACCTGCCCAGTTAAAAAGTATAGCAAAGATCATGTTAGCATTCAGATTGAATTCATGTTTTCATTTAGTTTAGAACTGGCCACGAGGGGAAGACTTTGATGTGAGTTGGTCAGCTTAATATATACTGCAATATGTGGAACTAGCAATACTTGTTTTATTGCAGAGTATAGCTCGAAGTAGCTGGAATAGCATTAATAATATATTTGGTGAATGCAGATGATCCAATGTCTTTTTGTTTACAGCAGGTGGTTACAACCCTCTCGTACCCCAGTTTTCAGCTTCTTACATTCATGAAATACATGTGATAGAAGACACTACTTTATAATATACTGTCTATTTAAGTTCCTTCACTTGATGCCTGTACAGTGACTGCTTCTGCAACACAGACTGACAGAGTGGAAAGCAATAAATGGGGGAAAGACCTGCATTGATTTATTTTTCCATAGAGATTGTCACCTACACCAGAGGAGGTAGGGTTTCAAGGGTGGGGCCGGTGGCTATTAATCGACCAGCTATTTTGCATTCAAGATGGTACTGCACTTCAGATGACCAAAGGAGAACCTCAGTGTTATTGTGGGAAGTAAATGTTGTGCATGTTTACTTATATAATAAACTAAAAGTATTATAGGTTAGTTGTGATACAGTAAAACATTATTACTATAAGGTTAAAATTTCACTATAACCAGATTTGTTTAACATGTTGTCTACTCAATCCCATTGCTGACAGATAACATCTTTTTAATGTTGCTTAGCTGGGTGGAGCTTCTTGCAACACATTTGTAGTGCTAAATAATGAAATACCACTGCAATTTACCCTGTCGAGGCAGCTCAATATAATTGTGGTGGCTGTGACTCCCTTATTCCTTTAGTCCTTCCAGAGCATGTTAAGGAGGTTTATTCAGGCTACCAAGCATCCATGGTTGAGCTTTTCCCTCTTAACTAGGTCCACTGACTAGGGCGGGCTTGGCGTTCCACATCTCTTAGTTTAATACCAAGCAGTGAACTTAGCTAAGATTGTGGATTGGAATTCTAACTCAAGCCATACGCTATACATCTTTCAATCTCACCAATCCCACTAGCTAAACTACCATAGTTTCCTAGGGCACACAGAACTCACATACCCCCTGGCTTGAAGACCATTTCTCTTGTGCTAGGTTTATGAGACAAGACACTGAAGACCACCACAATCTGCTACATGCTGGGCCTGTGTATCCTTATCTTGTAACCATCAGTTCACCCTTTAGAGACACAGCATTTACAGAGTTTTTGAGTGAAGTTACACATCATTTACATGTTGGGCCTGATTCATCAACACACATATCTGCCGATTTTAAGTGCATTGACCGTAAAATCATTCTCAGCATGCCCAAAACCGGGAGATACATCCTTGAATGCAGCCCTGTTCTCTGTATCTTCCTAGGCAGAGGATACTTAATGCAGCCTTTGATTTTGGGGAGTGAACTGGGCGGGGAAGGAGCATTTTGCCATAGTCAGTGTACGTATGGGCGTGCTAAACACAAGCACACACAGCCAGGTCCAAATCCAGCTCTGACAGTCTGCCGTATCTCTTGCTCCAGCTACAGGGCTAATCTAAGTCCTGATCAGTAGACAGTCTCATATCCATGCCGTAACATGGGTTTGCAATCGCAAGCAACTGTAAAAATGTTCAGTAGACATTAACAATATTCTAGAGATGAGCGGGCTCGGATATCTGAAATCCGAGCCCACCCGAACGTTGCCGATCCGAGCCGCATCCAAAACAGATCCGGGTATTCCCGCCAATTGCAAAACTGAAACCGAGGCTCTGAGTCATAATCCTGCTGTCGGATCTCGCAATACTTGTATTCTATAAATTCCCCGCTAGCCGCCGCCATCTTCACTCGGGCATTGATCAGGGTAGAGGGAGGTTGTGTTAGGTGGTCCTCTGTCCTGCTATATCTCGTGCTGTGCTGTGCTGTGTTCTGCTCAGTCCAGTGGTGCTGTGTCCTGTGCTCTGTCCTTCTGAGTTCAGTGGTGCTGCTGGGTCCTGTGCTGGGTCCTGTTCAGTCCAGTGGTGCTGTGTCCTGTGCTCTGTCCTTCTAAGGGCATTGTTATTTCCCCATTATTCCCAAGTTATAAAAATTTTTAAAAAAAGTTATAAAAAAAAAAAAAAAATTATAAAAAAAAGAAATTAAAAAAAAATATCCAAAAACAATCCTGCAGTATAGGTCCATTGGTACTGCAATTTTACAAAGTTCACTGATTCTGCAGTATAAGTCCATTAGTCCTGCAATATTACAAAGTTCACTGATTCTGCAGTATAAGTCCAGTGGTACTGCTATATTACAAAGTTCACTGATTCAGCAGTATAAGTCCAGTGGTACTCTCCTGTGCCGTATATAATTTTTAAAGGCTTTGTGTGTGTGGCTTAGGGGTACGCTCTCTTGTGCTACATATCATCATCATCATCATCATTTATTTATATAGCGCCACTAATTCCGCAGCGCTGTACAGAGAACTCATTCACATCAGTCCCTGCCCCATTGGAGCTCACAGTCTAAATATAATGGAAAACAAAAATTTGGAGGATAAAGTAGGGAAAGATCAAGACCCACTTCCTCCTAATGCTGAAGCTGCTGCCACTAGTCATGACATAGACAATGAAATGCCATCAACGTCGTCTGGCAAGCCCGATGCCCAATCTCCTAGTACAGGGCATGTAAAATCCAAAAAGCCCAAGTTCTCAAAAAGTAGCAAAAAGAGAAACTTCTGAGGAGAAACGTAAAGTTGGCAATATGCCATTTACGACACGTAGTGGCAAGGAACGGCTTAGGCCCTGGCCCGTGTTCATGACTAGTGGTCCAGCATCACCTAAGGATCTAAGCCCTCCTCCTCCCCCCCTACAAAAAATTTAAGAGAGTTATGCTGTCAGCAACAACAACAAAACAGCAAAGAACTCTGCCTTCTAAACAGATGACATCACAAATCCCCAAGGCGAGTCCAAGGGTGTTGGTGGTTGTGAAGCCTGACCTTCCCATCACTGTACGGGAAGAGGTGACTCCATCCAGCATTTGCAGCACACCCTCTGCATATGTTGGAAGGATCACCCACAGTGTAGATCCAGATTTGGATAATCAAGCTGTCAATGTTGTACACCGGGAGGAGGCTATTGATGTGGCTGGCGCTGTGGAGGAGCTTGATGATGAGGATGGTGATCTCAATGATGAATGCTCTATACCATGGTCGTCTAAAACAAGAGTTATTGACGTGCTATAACTACTGTAGTTTTTATAAATTATAAACACTACACTTGAAAGTTGGAGGAGGTGTGGTGGCCCCGGTACCAAATTGGGTACCTGGGCCACTCCACTATGCAGTCCAGATAGAGGCGTATCAGATATTAAACAACGTTGACTGTTGCTGCCAAATCATAAATTATTGAAAATGACCTGTCATCGTCAAAAACAAGAGAGATTGACACGCTCGAACTACACCCTGTATATGCTGCAGAGGATGTAGGAGCAGGCAGCTGTGCAGTGGAATTCAGACCATTTGAAGGCGGAGGTATTGTGGCCCCGGTACCAAATTGTGTACCGGGACCACTGCACTATGCAGTCCAGAAAGCTACCTCGGTGAAACGTTTTGGACTAAAAAAAATATTGTGAGGTGTGAGGTGTTCAGAATAGACTGGGAATTAGTGGAAATGATTGTTATTGAATGTTATTGAGGTTAATAATAGCGTAGGAGTGAAAATAAACCAAAAAACTTGATTTTAACACTTTTTATGTTTTTTTAAAAATAAATCCGAATCCAAAACCTTAAATCCGAACCAAAACCTTTCGTCAGGTGTTTTGCGAAACAAATCCGAACCCAAAACCTCAAGCAAATCCGAATCCAAAACACAAAACACGAGACACCAAAAGTGGCCGGTGCACATCCCTACAATATTCTAATAAATGTATGTTCATGGAAAAAATGTTTTGTTTTGTTTTTAAAGACACATTTTTTTTATTTTTGTAACTGTTTTATCAGTAATGCCTTTATTACTAACAGGTAACATTAGTTCAATTAGGAATTCTTTTGCAAATTTATAATCCACATAGGTATTAGACATATCCTGCAGCATCTTGTGTAGTAGTTTCAAAAGCACACGCATCTAGAGATCGAATATTCAAAGCCTAAATACGTGCGTTTAATACCAAAACACAGGTTGCACTCAGCACTGATGCCTTGATGAGTCAGGTCCGTTGTGTCTGATGTGCTGTAAAGAAGGAACTTATGAGAGAATGACAAATGGATACTTCCATCCTACAATAGTATTTCCTTGCTAAGCAAAGTGGTATAACTGTAATTATTATACATTATAGGTATTCTGTTTCACTAACCTAAATAGCCTCCCCACTACAATGTAACAATTTTGATGGATAATCCCAGGTTGCATGATCCACCTATCTTAATTTGTTCGTGTCCGGTAATAGGACATGGGTAGATACCTGGGAGGTGTGTGCATCTAAATTTAACTGCATTTCAATGGTGTTTAAAGGATATAGGTTAGTGTAGGACCTGCATATAATGAGGAGCCCTTGACGCTGGGATGTTGGTTTAAATGTTTTGATCAAAATATGAACTAATACCTCATGTTTTCACTTTGCTAGACACACACAGATATGCAGTGTAAAGGATAAGCGCTGACAACTGTCTTTTTTGCTTTGTGAACATGTGTAGATCTCTGCCAATGGCTCACTGAGGTAAAATCATTAAATTAACCACTAAATGTTTTTTAGCCCCAGATTACCATAGAGATTGCCCATAAATTAGTTTTAGGTATTGAAGATGACTGAAGTGTAAAGGTCATGCTACAGAGATTGTACATTGTTCCTCCCTTCTCTGGGACAATAAGAAATATGATTTTCTGTATAAATAATTACTATTTGCCATCAAAAGATATTGGGCCTGATTCTTTAAGGCATGTATCTGCTGATTTTGCATATAGTATGCAGAATTACTCTACGCATGCGGACAGACAGGTATGGGCGAGAAGCAGAGACATGGACATGTACATAGGCAATGTTTGCGCAATAGTGAGCGCAAGGAGCACTTACTACAGCTTCATGACATAATACTGTATTTATTAAAGATGAGCGGGCTCGGATTTCGGTAATCCGAGCCCACCCGAACAGTGCGGATCCGACGGGATCCGATCACTGTTCGGGAACTTCCGGGCGCCAAATGAAGCCAAACCGAGGCTATGACATCCAAGTCTCTGTTATTGAGGTTAATAATAGCGAAGGAGTGAAAAAAAACCAAAAAACTGGATTTTAGCACTTTTTATGCTTTTTTAAAAATAAATCAGAACCCAAAACCCTAAATCAGAACCAAAACCTTCCGTCCGGTGTTTTGGTAAAACAAATCAGAACCCAAAACCTCAAGTTAATCAGAACCCAAAACACAAAACATAATTATATTTATACAGTATAGGTTAATGCAACGTTAGACTTTCATATTTATAACTAACATCGCCAAGCCGCCTCTCTACACTATTGTTAAGCATAAATACATGCATTTGTACAAAGAATAGGAAAGGAGCAGTGGTGGAACTGCCATTGGTGCAGCAGGTGCGGTACAATGGGGCCCCTGGAGATAATGGGGCCCACACCATGGGAAATTAACGAGTTGTGGGCCCAGGTTCTCTCCTTCCTGCTTCCCTGCACTGGGGCCACAGCTCGCTAGTTCCGCCTCTGGAAAGGAGGGATAAAAAAAGGCGATGCAGTGGATCTGTGCATGCTGATGCCATGTGCACAGACTCAGCCCTTTGCTTATTTTAATTAATTGTTGAGCTGTAGGTGGGTTGAATTTGAATGTATCTTCAGATACATATGACTCAATTTATACATGTAAATGTTATTTTTTGTGATATAATCTTTACACATTTGTTTGTCCATTCAGAGCACAAAATGGGTAAAACTTTAAATGCTTCCCTGAATTGCTGGACACTACTGGTAGGGCATCTAAGTGCCAAATCTAGATCTCTTAGCACACATTTTAAAATTTGAACTAAATGTGTAAATTTAGATTGTATAAAGGTTACAGAAATTTTCCTCATGGTGTTATTTAAATATGGATTATTGTAGTGCATAGATTGTGAATAATAACTTGGCAGGATTTTTCATGTCAGGCTGATTAGAAAAGTACTAGGAAATGGGAAAATATTTCTACAGATGTTTAGGTCTGTACAAGCAAATATATCATGAGTAAAATCTAAAATGTAATTAAAACTAGCCATTAAACCTGCCTAAATGTAATATGAAAACCATTGTTTTATGATGGATTGCAAAATAGTTTTTACCATTAGATTTCTTTCATCTTTATATATATATATATATATATATATATATATATATATATATATATATATATATGTATATATATATATATATATATATATATATATATATATATATATATATATATTATTAATTTTATTATTATTATTATTATTAATTTTTATTTAAAAACGAATTACAATACAAGGTGAGACAGCACAGTACAGTAAACATAATGCACAGTAACTCAGTAAGCTCAATGCACAGCTAGTGAGGGCGGGGGGAGTATCTGCAAATGACGGGGCCCAAAAGGAGGGCGCGGAAGACAGGGAGACCCCCAGAGGGGGGAGGAGGGCCCTCGAGGAGGAGGGCAAAGTAGCTGGAGAGCAGAGTTAGAAGTGGTGGAAACAGGAGGAGAGATGGCCCTGCTCAGAGGAGCGTACAATCTAAGGGGAGGGGTGGACAGATGGAGAAACGCAGGGGAGAGAGGGAGAGTAGAGGGACGGAGACAGGGAAGGGGAAAGAAGGGGGAGAGGCAGAGGATAAGGTAGGTAGTTAAGTGGGAGACTGGAAGGCTTTAAGAAAAAGGTGGGATTTTAAAGCCCGTTTGAAACTGGACAGGTTAGGGGAAGTCCTGATGGAGGGAGGGAGCTTGTTCTAGTGGAGGGGGGCAGCCCGGGCGAAGTCTTGGATACGCGCGTGGGAGGAGGTGATCAAGGGGGAAGATAGGCGACGGTCATTGGCAGATCGGAGAGGGCGGGATGGAGCGTGAATAGATAAGAGTGTGGAGATGTAGGGTGCAGTGGCGTTGGCGAGGGCCTTGTATGTAAGAGTGAGGAGCTTGAACAGAATTCTGTAGGGGAAAGGGAGCCAGTGGAGGGATTGGTAGAGGGGGGAGACAGAAGAGGAGCAGCGAGAAAGGAAGATCAGCCTAGCGGCTGCGTTAAGTACAGATCGAAGGGGAGCGAGATGAGAGAGGGGGAGGCCAGTATATATATATATATATATATATATATATATATATATATATATATATATATATATATATATATATATATATATTCATTCTTTAGATTAATCAATTCCAACATGTGTCAGTTGAGTCCCAAGCCTCCCATTGCAGATAGTGCTTGGGAAAGTCTTGCCTTTAAATCTATGTGCAGGTAAGCCTTTAGCCCAGATAAAAAAGCATAGCATGTGATCATGTTAGGACTGACCAGAAAGGGAAGACTTTGGGGAAATTTGGTCAGCTTAACATATGTGGAACTAACAATCCCTGTTTTAATATTGAAAGTAGTTAGTACAGCATTAATTATGTGTTTGGTTGAGTGCAGAGTATCCCTGCTTTATATATATATATTTATGTATTTATAGTAACGATGAGCGGACTCGGATTATCGCAATCCAAGCCCACCCGAACAGTGCGGATCCGAGGGCGATCCAAACACTGTTCGGGTATTTCCGCCGCTAAGAAAAACTGAAAACGAGGCTATGAGTCCAAATCCCGCCGTCGGATCTTGCGATACTCGGATTGTATAAATTCCCCGCTTGCCGCCGCCATCTTCACTCGGGCATTGATCAGGGAAGCGGGAGGTTGGGTTTTGTTAGTGGTGCTGTGTCCTGTGCTCTGTCCTGCTGAGTCCAGTGGTGCTTTGTCCTGTGCTCTGTCCTGCTGAGTCCAGTGGTGCTGTGTCCTGTGCTCTGTCCTGCTGAGTCCAGTGGTGCTGTGTCCTGTGCTCTGTCCTGCTGAGTCCAGTGGTGCTGTGTCCTGTGCTCTGTCCTGCTGAGTCCAGTGGTGCTGTGTCCTGTGCTCTGTCCTGCTAAGTCCACTGGTATAAAAAAAGTATAAAAAAAATATAAAAAAATTATATAAAAAGTATAAAAAAATGAGTACTGCAATATCTAACTACGTTCACTGTTCCTGCAGTAAAAAAGAATTTCTACTGCAATATCTAACTACGTTCACTGTTCCTGCAGTATAAAAAAAATACTACTGCAATATATAACTACGTTCACTGTTCCTGCAGTATAAAAAAATACTACTGCAATATATAACTACGTTCACTGTTCCTGCAGTATAAAAAAATTAGTACTGCAATATTTAACTACGTTCCTTGTTCCTGCAGTATAAAAGAATTAGTACTGCAATATTTAACTACGTTCACTGTTCCTGCAGTCAAAAAAAATGAGTACTGCAATATTTAACTACGTTCACTGTTCCTGCAGTCCAGAAAAATTAGTACTGCAATATTTAACTACGTTCACTGTTCCTGCAGTCCAAAAAAAATAGTACTGCAATATTTAACTACGTTCACTGTTCCAGCAGTCAAAAAAAATTAGTACTGCAATATTTAACTACGTTCACTCTTCCTGCAGTCAAAAAAAATGAGTACTGCAATACTTAACTACGTTCACTGTTCCTGCAGTCAAAAATTGTTAAAGTGCGCATGTTCTATTTCCCCAACATAAGGGTGGGTGGGAGGGCCCAAGGACAATTCCATCTTGCACCTCTTTTTTTGGCATTATGTGCTCTTTGGGGCCTAGCTTTTGAAACTGCCATCCTGTCTGCCACTGCAGTGCCACTCCTAGATGGGCCACGTGTTTGTGCCGCCCACTTGCCCCCCCTGCGCTAACTAAGTGGCCACTATAGCTGCACTGTCCTATACAGCAGCCGCGGCGCTGTCAAAGAAGCGTCCGCGGTGGTGCTGTATAGACAGCGCTGGCGAAATGGAGCTGCTGCGCATGCGCAGCAGCTCTCTCTAGGGTTTTTTTTTTGGGGGTCAACGGGGGGAAACCCCCCCCCCCCCGACAATCCTCCATGCGCCGCTGACTTGTGTTGCTTAGCTTAGACATCCAGCTACCTCGGTGCAACCTTTTGGCCTAAAAACAATATTGTGAGGTGTGAGGTGTTCAGAATAGACTGGAAATGAGTGGAAATGAATGTTATTGAGGTTAATAATAGTGTAGGAGTGAAAAAAAAAAATATGGATTTTAGCACTTTTTATGCTTTTTAAAAAAAAAATCAGAACCCAAAACCCTAAATCAGAACCAAAACCTTAAGTGGGGTGTTTTGGCAAAACCAATCACAACCCAAAACCTGAAGCTAATCAGAACCCAAAACACGAAAAAGTGGCCGGTGCACACCCCTAATTTATAGACAGCAATGATACAATCCAAAGGAATACTGAAAAGTCAAAACAAAGGGTATCCCATAGTGCAGTATTCAGGGTAATGAATGAAAAATAATCAAGAACATCATGACATGGAAATATTTAAGAAATATCAATAAAATGTCCGTACCTAGAGCAGATGAATAAACAGCTTATCTGAAAACAGCAGATATTCCTACAGATAACGCGAAGAAATTAACTTTCCAGACACCAAAGTGATCCATTTCTTGTAAATATTAACAGGAATGGAACCGTTGGAGAAGATAAATCTGGCGGGAGTTGTGGGCTTTTATATATTATATATATATATATATATATATATATATATATAAATACAGGTAGGTGCAGCAGATTTTAGCTCTAACTAACTAACGAGCTAACTGGTACACAGGAATCAGGATTGGAACAGAGGGGTCACAGAGATCCACGAGGAATCAGGAGCCAGGAAGCATACAAGTTGCTCTGACACTCACTGTGTGTCAGAGTGATGATTGAATAGCCAGGTAAGTGTGAATTCCCTGCCCAGCGTTGAGGTCATGTGACCACTGATACCCAGAAGCGTGGCTTCCTACATCAAGAACAGGCAGCGCTGGAGTGAGGAGAGGTAAGTCTGTGACAGTAGGCTGATCAGCGGAAAAGGTTCAGTTGTGCACTCCAGGGCTCCAACAATGCAACAAAGGGACTAATATCTCCTTCTTTAACTTGGAGTAATTTAAAGTGCCTGGTTTCTCCAGGTCAAATTAAACTTTTTGGGCTTCACTTGTCAAAAAGGGTGCTAGCACCTCTACCCATTAGGTCGCTGGCCAATCCTCTCTCTTGGCAATCGAATTTCAGAGCTTTGTATATTTTGTGCCAATAGTCGTAAGGCATTGTGAAAACAGACCAGTCCATGAAAACCTTTCCTGATTTTCACTTTCACCAATTTAAAACTTTTCTTTCTTTGCAAAAAGAGAATAAAAAATACAAAAAACAGCTACTGAACAGTTTACAGATACATAACTCATTTCCTGTTTCTCCACCTTACAAAACAGCAATTTTCCTAACTGTAACTGACATTTCATAAACACTTTTATTTATTTTCTGTCTCTCGCCAGACAAAACATCCACTTGATATTGATAAGTTAACACATTTTCATTTTGGTTAAACTTTGCATTACTTTCACAAAGAACAGTGATAGTTCTTTATAACAGAATGATTTACTTACATGAGTTAATTCTGTTATCTAGGAACTAGTTTCCTCACTCCATCAATTGGCTAGAAAATAAATCCTTCTGCAAGAAGGATGACAAAGACTGATAGGAAACTCAATCCCAAGTTACAGTGGATTGTGGAGGAGTTGGCACAAATTGGTGGAAAAGATATAAGGTCATGTTTCAGAGATTGCACATTGTTCCTCCTTTCTCTGGGATAATAGATAGAAATATGATTTTATGTATCAATAATTACTATTTTCCATCATAAGACATTGAGCCTAATTCGTTTGGGCACATATCTGCTGATTATGAGCGTATAATATGCAGAATCACTCTGTACATGCCCAGAATAGACAGATATGGCTGAGAATCAGAGAGACATGAACGTGTACTCAAGCAATGTTAGCGCAAGGAGCACTTACTACAGCTTACGACTTCGGGGAGTGAAGTGGGCGGGTGTTGAAGAGTATATAAATAATCTATTATTTTATATATGAACATAATATACGAACAGATTCAGCCACAATTGAATTGGAAGGTGACTGTACATATGGAAATCCTCCCCCCATCTGGGACTATGTAAATCCCAGATAATCAGGTTTTTAGAGCAGTTGGTCAGTAATTAACATATGAAAGACTGTAGCCTAGTTCGTGTGAAAGGTAAACTCCGCCCACAAGAAAGGTTTTTTCATATACTTACACAAGGAGAGACTTCCTTTTGGAGACATGCCGTGATACAGGAAGTGACATGCAGGTCATGGTCTACATAGACCCTGACTAATATGTAGTTTGAATGGAATGAAAAGTGAGTGAGTGAGTGAGTGAGTGAGTGAGTCAGAATACATGAGAATGAATGATTATTTGTCGTAAGTGATATGAAAGTTTGAATACAGATGGTAAATGTGATTGGAAAGATTTTGGTTTGGTATGAACAGTGTTACATAAATGCATACCTTGTTGGTATAGATTGTTGGTTTAAATGAAAGCATTTATGCTAGACATAGTTTGAATTCCTGTTGTGTTTGGGATAGATTGTTGATATAAATGGAGACGTTTGTGTTATACATGGTTCTGTATTGGTTAAGCTTTGGTCATGGAAGCATTGGTGTTATACATAGTCCTGTGTGGTTTTGTGTTGGTTTATTGCTGTAATGGAGTTTTTGAATGGAAATAGTTTGCTTTATGCAGTTTAGTGTAAATGCATTGAAAGTGATGGATTATTCTGGAAGGGAACAGATTGTTAAATAAAACGTTTTGTGACTGTTGGTTTATAGGGAAGTTTGTGGATCTGAATCTCTGAGTATTTGGTTGAAATACCATGTGTTTAAAAATGGCCGCTGGACTTTTAGTGAGATGAATGGAGTGTGTGTGTGTGTGTGGATTCCTTTCCCCTCCCCTTCACTACACAATGCATTCACATACACATAGCTTAAAACATACACACACACACTACACCTTTAGACAAGAGTTAGTCAAAACACACACAATTACATATATATATATATATTACAGGCAATAAGTGTG
Organism: Mixophyes fleayi; assembly: GCF_038048845.1. Lineage (NCBI taxonomy): Eukaryota > Metazoa > Chordata > Amphibia > Anura > Limnodynastidae > Mixophyes > Mixophyes fleayi. The sequence continues at coordinate 375,071,547 of NC_134402.1, forward strand.
ATATATGGCACTAAAAACTATATTTTGTGTAAAATATTGTTACGCTGTTTATTGTTCTATAATATAATACAACACACTTTAAATGAAGTTATATCTTGCTGTGGTCATTCTTGATGCCTGTGGATGTAAGGGAATATAAGAATGATGTTTCTTGGGTTAATTTAGAAATACCTTTGCGAGGAGTTGGTTGACGGTAATAGTCATATATATATAACGGTATTAAATGGTCATACATACATTTGCCAGAATATTAAGGAGATTAAAACCCATAAAAGGAGGGAAAAATCCTTTATCAGCGGAGAAGGGGCATTTTGCCGTACTCAATGTACAAATGGGCAGGACAAACAATAGCACATGCAGCCATGGCCGTATTAAGCTGGTACTGGACACGACCAGTAAGGATGATTATGAGCAACTTTAAAATGTATTTGTATGTTCAGTAGACATTAACAATGTTCTAATAAATGTACCTCATGGAGAAAAAAGAATTTTAAAAAAACTACAGTTTTTTGTTTTATTCACTGTTTTTACATTTATGCTTTTATTATTAGCTGGGAGTCACAGCAGGAGTTCCACAAAAGCATCCACCTGCGGGGAAACGTGGACAGTCCAAACTAGCATTGGTCGGTGATGTCGCAGATGAGCCCACCCCGCCTGTCAGTGAGGATACGGACTGGTCCGCAATACCAATTTTGTTTCCTCTGCAGGACTTTGCTCTAGACCAACTTAATTCTATATTTGTTTTAAATCCTGTGCGTGAGAATTTATAATCAACATAAGGATGGACATACCCTGCAGTGTAGTAGAGTACAGCAGACCTACACCCGAATTCAGCACCGCATGTATCTTGAAATGCGCTCCTTGATGAATTCAGGAATTCGAAACTCATGGATACGTGTGTAGAATACAGAGCGTGAGTTGCGCTCAGCATATGTGCCCTAATGGATCAGGCCCATTGTCCTTTGTCTCCATACAAATGTAGTAAACATTATGGATATTGTTTGCTCACTCTTCCATGGGTTTGTTTGGAAATTGCAGGTGCATTCTTGATTACTCTACTGCTACTGTGCACAAAAGCATCCAAGTTGCGAGTTGTTGAAATACACATAACATCCGCACGTCTTTTCTTGAAAGCCTTTTCTCTACCAATTGTGAGTTTTTAGCTCCTCAGCAGATTCTAGTGCCATTAATAGATAGACAGTCCACTTGTAAAGGTTGAAAACCAGTCTGGCTATCTTTTATTGATACCATGCTTTCAGGTCTGTGTGCAATCAAACAATAACATAAATTACACCTGCTCGTCAGAGCTCTAACTGAGAGATAAATAGACCCTAACTATATCGGACTATATGGTGGAAAAATATCTCCCTTCCCAGTCTCTACCAGTCATCTTCTTACTATATATGTATTGTAACAAAAGGAGGCATTTAGCTGGCAAAATGCAGAGAAAGCAGGGAAATAGAGTAAAACATTTGTGCAGTAACGCACCTAGATTCAATGTAAAGACTTATGTATGAAAAGCAATAGTTTAAGTTTGGTTAACTTACATGATTTGAAGTCCTCCCTCTCTGCAGACGGACAGGGTGTGTCTGTCTGTTAGTGCAAACAGAGCCAGTGATGGGCTTTTCCTTTTAAAGAGAAGGTGGGTGTGTCACCTGTCCATCAAGCTAAGGCTGGGGGGGAGTATCAGGTATAAAAGCTTGTTTGTATCACTTGTTCAGAGAGACCAACGCTGGGGTAGCTGGCTGGTCCTGAGAGAGAGCTGGTCTATGTATAGCTAGCGTTAAGGGTCTCCAAGTATTGCTGTGAAATCTGTACGGTGTCAAAACATTTACCATCCTGACAATAAAACCACATAAAAAGGAAGAAGTTGTTCGCGTGTGCTTCTGCAGTAGCGGGCTCTTGCCACAAGTGGTGTCAAGAGAGGGATGGTCCGTGAAGCAAGTTTCCGCTACCCAACCCGTGCAGATGTCAAAATGGAGGAAGTACTGAGAACCCTCGTGAATGTGGCCGCTGCGCAGCAAGAACAGCAAGCTCAGATGCTACGAGTCGCCGAGGCACAGGTGGAAAACACAAGGCTTTTAAGAGAAGAGTTAAGCCAGGTGAGGCATGACAGAAATGAACCACCTGGTCCTGTTCTCCAGAAAATGTCCCCAGCTGATGACATAGAAGCATATCTGGCGTCCTTTGAGAGACTTGCAAAAAGGGCAAAATGGCCTCCTAAAGATTGGGCTGAGAGACTGGCGCCATATCTGACTGGGGAAGCTCAGCGTGCTTATAAGGATCTAGATGAGGACCGGGCCTCTGATTATTTGTACCTAAAGTCTGAGATATTGGCTCGCATTGGAGTTTCCGGGCCAGGCCAAGCCCAGCGCTATCACCAAAGGCACTATGACAAAGAAAAACCGGTCAGAGCGCAAGTAGCTGAGCTTTCTAAAATTTTAAAGAAATGGCTGCAGCCTGAGGAGAATTCAGATTCTCGGATTATTGAAGTTCTGGCGATAGATCACTGCATCCAGGGGCTGAACCGCGATTTGCAAAGGTGGGTTCTGCAATCAGACCCACAAACTTATGAAGAGCTTGCCACCGTGGTAGAAAGGTTTTGTGCGCTACAGCAAATGACTAAAGAACCTGCATTTGTGCCAAAGCCACTGCCACGCCAAAAGCCAGGTTTGACAATCCTTGCTACAGGGCCCAATGGCAAAACTGCTACGGACAGAGGGCCAGGTGCAAAGCTGTCTAATCTGAAGTGTTTTGAATGTGGTGAGCTAGGCCACTTTAAGGCAGAGTGTCCTAAACTACAGGAACCCATGGACTGTTCCGTGGCACTTATTGGGCCTGCTTTTCCAAGCTGTTTTACCATCAGTCCAACATCAGGAAGTCCTTGTTTGTTCCAGGTGACTGTGCTAATCAACCAAAACCTTGTTCTGGCCTTGGTTGACTTGGGGAGTGAACTTTCATTGGTTTCCAGCTCTGCCTTACCCGAATCCATAACTTCTCGGTTGCCCAAGGTGAAGGGTCTTTGCGTACATGGCATGACAGAGGAGAATGAAAGAACAATACTACCAGTCACACTCAAAGTCAAAACTGTTATGGTGGTAGCTGCCATAGCACCTAAACTCCCATATCCACTAATTTTGGGGCGAGACTTCCCACTGTTTAATGATGTCCTCGGTGAGCGGATCCGCCCGGACATGCCGGCAACTGATGCAACGGTCGGAAGCCCGATCTTAAAGGAACCGCCTAAGAATCCACAACATCTGGACATCGATCTTTGGGAACCGCCAAACCGGAATGCCATCCTGGGAGTCACAGCAGGAGTTCCACAAAAGCTTCCACCTGCGGGGAAACGTGGACAGTCCAAACTAGCATTGGTCGGTGATGTCGCAGATGAGCCCACCCCGCCTGTCAGTGAGGATACGGACTGGTCCGCAATACCAATTTTGTTTCCTCTGCAGGACTTTGCTCTAGACCAACTTAATGATGCCATTTTGGAACATGCCTTTAAAAGTCTGACTGAGGTAAATGGGGTAGCGAAAGCCGCCCAGCCTGCAGAAGGTATACCATATTTTATTGTTATAAATAATTTCCTGTATAGAGTTGCTAGTGTACAGGGGGAAAAAGCTGAGCAATTAATGGTTCCTCAGGTCCATTTAACCCTAGTGTTAAAAGCAGCACACACACATGTCTGTGGGGGACACCTAGAGGAGGATATAACACGGGAACGAGTTCTGCTTAGGTTTTACTGGCCCAGGGTACACATGGCAGTGAAAAAGTATTGCCGGTCCTGTCCCATTTGTCAGAGAACCTGTCCCAAACCCATGTACAGGGCACCTCTCATTCCAATACCAATAGTACAAGTTCCCTTTGAACGGATAGCTATGGACCTTGTGGGGCCACTGGAAAAATCTGCACGTGGGCACCAATATATACTAGTGGTGCTTGAGTATGCAACCAGGTATCCAGAGGCAGTTCCCCTACGAAACATAAAGTCCAGCACCATAGCTAAGGAACTTGTATTGATGTTTACACGTTTGGGAATACCCAAAGAAATTCTCACAGATCAAGGTACTCCATTCATGTCTAAACTGATGAAGGACATGTGCCAGTTGCTAGGGGTTACGGCGCTTCACACCTCTGTATACCATCCACAAACAGATGGCTTGGTGGAACGCTTTAACTGCACATTAAAGCACATGCTCAGGAAAGCAGTGGCTCAAGAAAAAAAAGATTGGGACACTCTTATTCCCTATTTGATGTTTGCCATCCGTGAGGTACCTCAAGCTTCAACAGGGTTTAGTCCCTTTGAGTTATTGTTTGGGAGACAGCCCAGGGGTATCTTGGATATGTTAAAAGAAGGGTGGGAGCAGAAAGGTCCCAGGGAGCCAAATCTGGTCCAATTTGTGTCCCAAATGTATGAGAGGCTAGGAAAGATAGGGCCCATTGTGCAGCAACATGTAAAAGAGGCTCAGGAACGACAGAGAAAAAGTTATGATAAAAGTGCTGTTGTTCGATCTTTCAAGCCTGGGGACAAGGTCCTAGTCCTGGTTCCCACCCAGGAAAGCAAACTTTTCGCCCATTGACAGGGTCCATATGAAGTTCTAGAGGCTGTCGGTCCTGTTAATTACAGAATCCGCCAGTTAGGTAGGAGAAGTGCCCATAGAGCCAGCTTTGTCCATTCAGCAGAGACAACAGACTGAAGAAATGTTTCGCCGGAACAGGGATGTCTTCTCTTTCATTCCTGGGCGCACTACCTTAATCGAACACGACATTGTCACTGCGCCAGGAGTCATTGTAAAGCAGAAGCCGTATCGACGGGTGGACGTGAGAAAGGAGGTTGAGAAGATGCTCCAGTTAAATGTAATTGAAGAGTCCACTAGTGAGTGGAATAGTCCCATTGTGCTTGTCCCGAAATCCAATGGGACAATTAGGTTCTGCAATGACTTTAGGCGCCTAAACAGTATGTCACAGTTTGATGCCTATCGGATGCCACGTGTGGATGAACTAGTGGAAAATCTTTCTGGTAGCAATTATTTAACAACCCTTGATCTAACAAAGGGTTATTGGCAAGTTCCCCTGACTTCCACGGCCAAGCCAAAGACTGCATTTTCCACCCCTGATGGTCTCTATCAATATAAAGTCTTACCCTTTGGGTTGCATGGGGCACCTGCCACCTTTCAAAGGGCCATGAATAAATTGCTACGACCTCACACAGCTTATGCAGCCGCTTACCTGGACGATATAGTGATTTATACCCCAGACTGGGGATCACATTTAGCCAAAGTTGAGGTGGTCCTAGCTTCATTAAGGTCAGCAGGGTTAACAGCTAACCCAGAGAAATATGCCATAGCTATGAGAGAAGCCAAATATTTGGGGTACGTTGTTGGTCGAGGGCGTGTGAAACCCCAGCTAGATAAAGTGGAGGCAGTCAAAAATTGGGCAAGACCAGAAAAAAAGTCGCAGTTAAGAACCTTTTTACACTTAGTAGGTTACTACAGGCGGTTTGTAAGCCACTTCGCCACTAGAGCTGCTCCACTAACGGACATGTTAAAAAAAAGTTGTCCAGATAGATTTACCTGGTCTGACTCTGCAGAAACCGCCTGGTCTGATCTTCGGTTAGCTCTTTGTTCCTCCCCAGTTCTACAAGCACCGGATTTTACCGGAGGTTCTTCCTCCAAACTGATGGTTCTGGTGTTGGCTTAGCTGCAGTCTTGTCACAGGAGAAGAAAGGAGTAGAAAATCCTGTCCAGTACCTAAGACGTAAATTGCTTCCAAAGGAACAAAAATATGCCACTGTGGAGAAAGAATGTCTCGCCATAAAATGGGCTACAGAAGATCTGCGCTATTATGTCCTAGGCAGAGAGTTCACCTCAATAACAGACCATGCACCATTGAGATGGATGCAGAACAACCGGGAGGTAAATGCCAAGGTAACCCGCTGGTTCTTGGCACTGCAACCTTTCAAGTTCTCAGTAGAACATAGACCTGGGATTCTGCACAATAATGCAGATGCATTGTCACGTAAATATGCGCTCCTCGCGAAGTCCGCGTCCCCCTACTTGGAGACGCTAGGGGAAGGGATATGTAACAAAAGGAGGCATTTAGCTGGCAATATGCAGAGAAAGCAGGGAAATAGAGTAAAACATTTGTGCAGTAATGCACCTAGATTCAATGTAAAGACTTATGTATGAAAAGCAATAGTTTAAGTTTGGTTACATGATTTGAAGTCCTTCCTCTCTGCAGACGGACAGGGTGTGTCTGTCTGTTAGTGCAAACAGAGCCAGTGATGGGCGTTTCCTTCTAAAGAGAAGGTGGGTGTGTCATCTGTCCATCAAGCTAAGGCTGGGGGGGGGAGTATCAGGTATAAAAGCTTGTTTGTATCACTTGTTCAGAGAGACCAACGCTGGGGTAGCTGGCTGGTCCTGAGAGAGAGCTGGTCTATGTATAGCTAGCGTTTAGGGTCTCCAAGTATTGCTGTGAAATCTGTATGGTGTCAAAACATTTACCATCCTGACAATAAAACTACATAAAAAGGAAGAAGTTGTTCGCGTGTGCTTCTGCAGTAGCGGGCTCTTGCCACAGTATACACACACACATGCACACAGTGGCCGTAATGTAGTAGTTAGCGGGAGCTATTAATATAATATGGGGTCTCTTTATTAAAAGTGGAGCTATTAATGCTATTTGTTTGTTTGTTGAGCAATTAAAATATTGCATGGTCTAATAATGCAATGTTAGGTCTCTGTTAGGTCCCTATTAAATGATGGGGGTAATAATTTAATGACAATGCTAGTTGGGGGAATGAGGTATATTTATTAAATGTGATTAATATTGACTTAATGTTAGGCCTTCTGGGGGAGAGTTCTAGAATGTTCACTTGCTGCTTGGCTTCCAGTGAATAATACCTATTTCTTTTTCAAACAGTGCCCCAATAATACAGGATCCTGCAAAACAGCAAAAGAGCTTAAGATACTAGCAGCAGGTAAGCAAAGCTGCAAGAGCAGATAAGAGACTTGAAACTGGAAACTCTCTCCTTACTCATTTCCATTTCCCCACTTATGGACCACTCTGTATTCTGTATGTATGTATATATATATATATATATATATATATATATATATATATATAGTTATTCAGGCTCAGTTCCCCAAGAATAGAACACACCCGAACTTAGCAGCCAGCTCGGCTCGGTTCTTTTGCGCGCTTTCGGAATTGAAAACGAGGCAAAACGTCATCATTACGTCATCAGATCTCCGATCTTGCGAGTTTTGGTTTCTATAAGTACCGCTCTCCACGGCGATCTAGCGCCATTTCACACAGAAGGGATAGCACAGTCTGTAGAGCAGTTGGGCAGCATCATAGGTAGAATAGGAAGAGGAGGGGGTAGAAGTGTTCTTCAAAGTCTACAGTGACATTCAGGAGAGCTCCATTGCTCCATTGCTAATTGTCGTTGCTGAAATAAAATTAATAATAGGTCTTCTAAATCTGCAGTCCCATAATGTACAGTTAAAAACCACCCAAATCTCTGGCGCTAATATGTGTAAGAAATCTCATAAAGATAATATCAATTCAGTATCAAGTGCAGCAGTTCATAGAAAAAGACAGTGTTAGGTCTCTAAACAAATATAGTAGAGCAGACAAATGAATTGCGCAGAATCACCGATAAATATATAAGTATTTAATAAACCTATATAGGTAAATATATATACTAAACACTTAAATATACTGTTCACATATTGAGCATATGATTATAAAAAAATGAACTAATCATCAAGCATGGTAAAAAACTGATACATTACAACATGTTGAAATGACACATATAGACCTTAAAAAACATCTGCCAAAATATACCCTTGAGAGATATTTGAGCAGTAATATAAGGCACATAAAACATCACATTGATTGTGCAATGATACAAATGCCCATCTGTAAATCCTCTTATGTTCTCATTGAGTGGGATTCCAGGCATAAATATGTCACATTCCAGGAATAGAAGACTATAGGGTTAAGTCCTGTTATAATCCAGATATTGCAACCTTGTTAGTGTATTCTGACCAATTGTATCGAAGTAGAAATGAATACATCTTTAACACATAAACGGAGAGTTGTATTGAAACTCCGCTAAAATGTCTATATAGACTTGAATTCTTATGGCCGTTAAAGAGATTCTCTACAAAGGTAAGTCACCAGTAGATAGATTATACTCATAGAATGCGATGATAGATGTAATAAGGGCCCAATATATAAATCTTCTTACCGCTGCAGCGGCTCATTTCAAGAAAGAGACCACAGGTATCTCAGACAGTAATTTGTCCGGGCTCCTCATCAGCATTATACATGTTTCCAAATCGAGAATGAATAAAGGCTTTACCTTTTCAGCATCAGAACGACTAGAACCACATGTGGTAAAAACGGGAGTCTTCGGTGCGCATAATGTACAGTGTTATATACATGTAGGTAACACACAAAGAGAAAAGCTCCATTGCTCCATTGTTAATTATCATTGCTGAAATACAAATTCTAGGGCTGGCAGGCTTGGTATAAATCTGCAGTCAAATTGTACGGTATTATATAGGTAACACACAAAGAGAAGAGCACAATTGCTCCATTACTAATTGTCTTTGCTGAAATACAAATACTAGGGCTGGAGGATTGGTGTAAATCTGCAGTCGAATTGTACGGTGCTATATAGGTTACACACAAAGAGGAGAGCTCCATTGCTCAATTGTTAATTGTCATTGCTGAAATACAAATACTAGGGCTGGCAGGCTTGGTGTAAATCTGCAGTCACATTGTACTGTGTTATCAAAATGGATTCTCAGCAGTATACAGAAGACCAAAGCTTTATTGAGACAGACACAAATATAGGGAAGGGTGCATAAATTCAGTCAAAGCATTCAACAAAACTTCTAACAGTGGTGGGGGAATGGGTTGGAGGGGGTAACGAGGGGGAGACAGAAGCCCAAGGTTTTATTGAATAAACAGACACATAGGTGGAGAAGGAGAAGAGGGAGACAGAAAATGAATCATCTTCTCTTCCTCAGGACTGGATGGATATCTTCTCCCTTTTCAAGATGAGGCGATTTCTGGCAAGCCAAATAGCATCCTTAAAGTAGTTTATAAGGAGCCAGGCCTCCTGGATTGCCCCAATTGTGTGGGTCCCAGGAAATTATCCATAAAATACCGAATGGTATGAAAGGCAAGTTCTGGGCACATGGATTCTTGTGAATATATTATTTAATTGTTTATGGCTAAAGATAATGTATAATTAAGGGAAGAACATGGATGTATAATACCCCCAGCAAATTCCGTGATGGAACAGTAACACTTAAAACAACGTTGCTCAACCTTGCTCATAGGGAACCAGAAAATGTGGAGAGAGGGCGCACCAGAAAGTGTGGAGAGGGGGAACACCAGGAAGTATGGAAAGAGGGTGCATCAGAAAGTGTGGAGAGAGGGGGTACCAGGAAGTGTGGAGAGAGGGGGCACCAGGAAGTGTGGAGAGAAAGGGCACCAGAAAGTGTGGAGAGAAGGGGCACCAGAAAATGGGAAGAAACTGCCACCAGAAAATATGGAGAGAAGGGCACCAGAAAGTGTGGAGAGAGGGGGTATCAGAGAATGGGAGGAAGAGGGCCACCAGAAAATATGGAGAGAGGGAGCACCAGAAAATGGGAGGAAGAGAAGCCACCAGAAAATGTGGACAGAGGGGGCACCAGAAAATAAGAGTAAGAGGAGCCACCAGAACATGTGTATTGAGGGGGCCCCATAAAATAGGAGGGAGAGGGGGCACCAGAAAATGTGGAGAGAGAGGGCAACAGAAAATGTGGAGAGTGGGTCACCAGAAAATGGGAGGAAAAGGGGGCACCAGAAAATGGGGAGAGAGGGGGCACCAGACAATAGGAGGAAGAGGAAACCCCAGAAAATGTGGAGAGAGGGGGCGCCAGAAAATAAGAGGAAGAGGGGCCTCCACAAAATGTGGAGAGAGGGGGCACCAGAAAATATGGAGAGAGGGAGTTGGAGAAAATCTGGAGAGGCTGGAAAAAATGTGGAGAGAGGGGGCTGGAGAAATTGTAAGGAGGGGAGGGGGAGGATTCAGAAATCCCCACAAATTACATCCTAATAATTTAAAGAAACTTAAAGTTTGAGCAACCACTTATTTAATTAGTATTTGCACACTATTTGGCTCTCTTCTGTTGCTATTTATTAGTATAACTAATTTAAATCTGCAGAATACAGTAACACAAATGTAGTCTAAATGACACATAGAACGTTAAGCTTTTTTTTTTTTAGATTTTGTGGTCAAGATGGCATGTGAGAAAAATTTGTTTGCAGGGGGAATTGTTTGAGAAAAGCTGGTGGGCAGAGGGACATATGTGAAAAAAGCTGGCTAGGGTGCCAGGGTAGAGATGCATATGAAAGAAAAGATAGAGGGCATGTGAGAATTGAGCTGATGGGTACAGGTGGCATGTGTGAGAAAAGCTGGTGTACAGCAGGGGACAAGTCAGTGTGTACCAGGTGAGTGATTTTCTTTTGTTTTGCTTCGAAATCTAACATTTGGAGCCTTGTAGATATCCTGCGTTCGCTGCGGGGCAACAGTGAAACCTGGACAGCGTTCTGCGTCAGACATCAGTACATCAGTTCATCTGGACTGTAGCCTTACCAGCCAGCCAGGAGGAGGTAAGAGTACCTATTTTTGTTTTATAAATGTCATGTGTGTGAGGGGCTAGGAAGTGGGAATTGGAGGGAGGAGGAGTGGTAGGCTGAAGCTTTGCCTAGGATGGCGAGAAACTTTGCATCAGTCCTGCTTGACTTGGTCTTCCTGTTCCAGATTCTATAAAAAAAATATATGCATATAAAGTTATGGAAAAAATATTTTAATAATAAAGCATTTTTTCCAATTGCTGTTCTCTGACTAACACCATCCTGAGATCTAAGCAATTGTAGAAAAGTGATGGAACTTATAATCATCAACATGATAAATAGATCCCTTGGTTACAAAATGCCACTCACCCTCAGTCACTGTGACAAATGTTGCTGCCCAAGGTAAAAGAAATGATGACACAGCATGGGAAAAGGCCTAGATTTAAAAGTATTTTAAAAGATTGGCTGAGAAAACTACAGGTATTATTGATAAAAGATCTTGTACCTATATTGTTTGATATATTTTTGGGGGGAGGGGATCATTTCTGAGCTATGATAACTCCAATCTGCTGAATTCAACAATGTTCATATAAAGTTTTACTGTAGCTCAAAATAAAGTACAACTAGATTTTATAATTGAGGTATATTTTAACATTTTTATGCACTATAAATGTGTATTAAATGGCATTCTGCTGCACATTGCTGATACGAGTGCTAAAATTGGTGAAATATTGTAATTATAAAAATTGAAGTTAACTTTCAAAATATGTGCCCTATGGCGAAAAGAATTGGAATGAAACCGCATAGCAATCAAATTAATGTATACTAAGAGACTTCAGATTTTATATAAAGAGTAATTAATTAAATTAATGAGACTTCTGCTCATTTATGTGAATCCGTGTCAATTTAATTCCATCCACTAGCAGTAAAATCCTTGGTAGAGATTATATGCATAGTCATGAATAGTATTCAGTAGGAATATTCCTGTGTTTAATTAGTGTGTGTTTTCATTTTCAAGTGACAGAGCATCCCAGTAGATTTGGCATTTGGTTAAATATTTTCTCTGTTGCAAGAACATTAAAGGAAACATTATACATGCTTCATTATGCTACAACAATTAACATTGTTATTGTTTAATGTTAAATAGATTTGCAGAGGTTGATAGTAATAGAATATTATTTAAAAATAGTAAAATCTATGTTTCAATGTGTATGTTATATAACCAGGTTTGTGTTCCAAATAGAGCTAAATAAAGGGCAAAATTAAAGGTTTATCATAACTTTGAATAACCTGCTTCCATAAAACAGTTTACTGATCTTAAAGAGAAAAGCATAGTATGAATACAGATTACTTGCATAAACATATTGTCACACGACGAACCCGCGGATGGGTACCGACTAACTCCATTATTGAATCAACATCCACCATTTAGTCTCTTGTTCTGCGCATGTGCTACCAATTACTCTATCTTATCACCTCCTACTAGAGATGGGCGGGTCCAGTTCTCCGAGAACCGAACCCACCCGAACTTTGGGTATCCGAGTACCGAGCTGAGCAGCTCGGTACTCTCCCGCCCGTTCCGAATCCAAATCGAGGCCGAACGTCATTGTGACGTTGTCGGATCTCGGGGCTCGGTTCTCGCGATACTTCAACTTTATAAATACATGCCTCCACAGCAATCCATCGCCATTTGACAGAGGGAGAGAGCAGGGTGTAGTCATAGGCTAATTAGAGCAGGGGCAGAGAATACAATATTGTTCTTGCAATTGCTCTAACCAAAATCGCTAGTGCAGAGAGGAGGATAGAGGTTTATTATTTTTTCTTCATATTTGGCACTCCCCAGCGCTTTTGGGGTGTCCCCCATAATTGTGCATAAATATTTCTGGCTGTCAAAAGTCATATCTGTCAGCAGTATCTACTAAATAATTTTTAGCACTCCTCAGTGCTTTTGGGGTGTCCTCCCTAATTGTGCATTAATATTTCTGGCTGTCAAAAGTCATATCTGTCAGCAGTATCTACTAAATAATTTTTAGCACTCCTCAGTGCTTTTGGGGTGTCCTCCCTAATTGTGCATTAATATTTCTGGCTGTCAAAAGTCATATCTGTCAGCAGTATCTACTAAATAATTTTTAGCACTCCTCAGTGCTTTTGGGGTGTCCTCCCTAATTGTGCATTAATATTTCTGGCTGTCAAAAGTCATATCTGTCAGCAGTATCTACTAAATAATTTTTAGCACTCCTCAGTGCTTTTGGGGTGTCCTCCCTAATTGTGCATTAATATTTCTGGCTGTCAAAAGTCATATCTGTCAGCAGTATCTACTAAATAATTTTTAGCACTCCTCAGTGCTTTTGGGGTGTCCTCCCTAATTGTGCATTAATATTTCTGGCTGTCAAAAGTCATATCTGTCAGCAGTATCTACTAAATAATTTTTAGCACTCCTCAGTGCTTTTGGGGTGTCCTCCCTAATTGTGCATTAATATTTCTGGCTGTCAAAAGTCATATCTGTCAGCAGTATCTACTAAATAATTTTTAGCACTCCTCAGTGCTTTTGGGGTGTCCTCCCTAATTGTGCATTAATATTTCTGGCTGTCAAAAGTCATATCTGTCAGCAGTATCTACTAAATAATTTTTAGCACTCCTCAGTGCTTTTGGGGTGTCCTCCCTAATTGTGCATTAATATTTCTGGCTGTCAAAAGTCATAACTGTCAGCAGTATCTACTAAATAATTTTTAGCACTCCCCAGTGGTTTGCGCTCAGAATGGATTCAAAGCAGTCCACATATGATCTGAATGAGCAACCAGGTTCTGTCACCAGTCCTGATGTTAGTGTTCCCAGTACGTCATCTGGCCAAGGCGATGTCAAACAACAGAGTGTTTTCAAATTAGTGCAAAAAACAAAAACCAAAAATTTTTTTACTGTATTGAAGCGAAAAAGAAGTGTAACTGAGCAAAAGTTAAATGACGATAAAAAAAAAATTGCAAGCATGCCATTCTACACACGCAGTGGCAAAGAGAGAATGAGGCCTTCACCTTTGGCTATTAGTGGCAGATCCCAAAAAGTTACCCAGCCTACAATTGGTGCACAACTACTGTTACGCGTCAAAGCCGAGCTGCAAGATAACAGTGAGGCATTACAGGAGAATATTTGCTCTGATTCACAAATGACAACAATCCCTGTGGAGAGTCCATCCAACAGTGGGATGTCTAATCGTGAGCATTCTGCTGATGTGTGCCTTAATAGCCCGAGTGTAGCCGGAAATACCCAAATTGAGGATGCCACTTTGGAATTAGAAGAGGATGAGGGGGAGATTTGTGTAGGCGACGAGGGCGCTAATGAGGATGTTGATGAGGATGAGGTTGTTTGTGTAAGTCCTGCACCAGTGGCAGCAGTTCTGGCACGTGACAAGAAAAAGGCCATTGTCATGCCTGGGCATAAAACAAAAAAATCCACTTCTTATGTGTGGAATTATTTCTACCCAAATCCAGACAACAATTGTATAGCCATTTGTAGTGTATGTCAAGCCACAGTCAGTCGAGGGAGGGACCTTAACCATCTTGGAACCTCGTCTATGTTACGCCATTTAACGAGAGTTCATGGCAAAGTGTTGGGAAAAGCTGAAAGTTCTTCCCAAAAGAATACAAGCACTCCCTCATCAGCTAAGACCCTCCGCTCACCGACATACCGACGGCTACAAAATACACCCACCACACCATCCTCATCAATATCCTCAGTAGCGCTCGGAGTTAACCCGGCATCCCACTTAAGGCTGGATGACTCCGGCACTATTATTGATTCCTCTGAAGAAAGCGTTAGTCCTGCTGCTGCTGTTGCTGCTGCTGGGGGTGAATCGTCATCCCAGAGGCAGGTTAATAAAATGAGCAGTCCTACATTTCAGCAATTAACTGTGAAACAATCATTTGCGAGGGGAAGCAAATATGACAGCAGTCACCCAGTCGCCAAGCGAATCACAGACGCCATGGCTGCAATGTTAGTGTTAGTTCTGCGTCCAATCTCCACAATAAACGCAGCTGGTTTTTCACAGTTAATTGAGGTTTTGTGTCCGCGTTACAGAATTCCATCGCGACACCATTTCTCCCGTAAAGCTATTCCACAACTATACCAAAAAGTGTGTGAAAATGTAGAGATTGCGCTGAAAAATGCCATTCTGCCCACTGTTCACTTAACCACAGATATGTGGACAAGTGGAAGTGGCCAAACCAAAGACTATATGACTGTGACAGCCCACTGGGTTGGTCATTCACCTTCACCAGCAGGAACAGCAGCAGCATGAACACCACTATGTAACATTTGTCACAGGCAGGCCACTCTTTGTATCACCGGCTTCACTAACAGGCATACGGCTGACAATTTGTTACGCAAACTGAGAGATGTGATTGATGCATGGCTTATACCACTCGGACTCTCCCCAGGGTATGTCATTTCAGATAACGCCAACAATATAGTGCGAGCATTACAGCTGGGTGATTTCCAACATATTCCCTGTTTTGCTCACACCATCAACTTGGTGGTGCAGAGCTTCCTACGAAATAACCGTGAGGTGCAGGAGATGCTTTCGGTGCCCCGTAAAATTTCAGGCCATTTCAGGCATTCAGCCACAGCATGTAGGAGATTACAGCAGCTCCAAGAGCAGTTTAACTTGCCCTGCCACCAACTTAAGCAAGAGGTGGTAACTCTGTGGAATTCCACCCTGTACATGCTTCAGAGGATGGAGGAACAGCGCAAAGCCATCCAAGCATATTGCACAAGTCATGACATTGGGAAAGGAGGGGGGATGTATTTCACTCTTGCAGAGTGGGGAATCCTTTCAGTGCTGTGCAAGGTGCTGAAACCATTTGAAGTTGTGACATGTGAGGTCAGTGCAGACTCTGCTAGTTTGAGCCAAGTCATTCCTTTAATTAGACTATTGGAAAAGCAGCTTGAGAAAATGAAGGAGGAGCTGAAAGCAAGCAATTCAGCAAAGTATGTTGGCCTTGTCGATCAAGTACTTAATTCGCTTCACAATGATCCTCGAGTTATTAAGATCTTGAACTCGGATCAGTACGTTTTGGCCACTGTGCTTGATCCAAGGTTTAAAACCTACATTGAGTCTTTACTTGTAAATGAGCGAGATGTGAACTTTTGCAAGGAGCTATTGCTCAGCAAGTTGGCCGCTGAACTGGGCCTCGGCTTGACGACGTGTCCTCCTTCACTTTCTCAAGCTGTTGCTCGTAAAAAATTAAATTTCCAAAAAAGAAGCAGGGAAGACACAGGGGGCAGACCAGAACAATTTAACATCTGGGCTGGTTTGAAGGATTTTTCAAAAAAATGTGTCACTTTGCCCATAACTCCATCCAATATGAGTATAAACATGCAAAGGATGGTGGAGGATTACTTTCAAGAGGTAGTTGATATGGAAATG
The DNA here is from genome assembly GCF_038048845.1 of Mixophyes fleayi. Lineage (NCBI taxonomy): Eukaryota > Metazoa > Chordata > Amphibia > Anura > Limnodynastidae > Mixophyes > Mixophyes fleayi. The sequence goes on from NC_134402.1 coordinate 375,087,607, forward strand.
TCAGACAGTCCCTTTCCTTACTGGGAAGAAAAGCAGGCCATTTGGAAACCCATGTACAAACTTGCTTTGCAATACCTAAGCTGCCCACCCTCCAGTGTGTACTCTGAACGAGTGTTCAGCACAGCAGGGAACTTAGTCAGTGATCGCCGTAGAAGGTTACTTCCCAAAAATGTGGAGAAAATGATGTTTATAAAAATGAACTACATCTTCCACGAGGAAGGCCTTCACCATCCAAGACATCCAAGCACTGAATGTTCTCTAATGGCGGATTCAAGTGGCGATGAATTGATAGTCTGTGATGATGACGTACACACTGATGAGGGTGAGGATTAAGCTGAAGATGATGCCGATAACATCTTTTTAAAACTTTCTATGTAAGTGTAGGGTGCAATCTACCCCCAAAGAGGAAAGGGACTTGTGGCATTTCCATATCACATACCATCTTGAAAGGCTGCTGTTAGGGCAATTTATCCTTAAGGGTAGGGTGTCATAGACAGAGTGACCCTAAACTGGCTTTGTCCATTTTTCATAATATTGTACAGTCTATAATGACTGAATTTTTGGGTATTTTATACAAGTGGAGGGGGGCCTAGAGAGACAGAAACCAAACTGGCTTTTTCCATGTCAATTAATATTGTACAGTCTATAATGGCTGAATTTTTTGGTATTTTATACAAGTGGAGGGGGGCCTAGAGAGACAGAAACCAAACTGTCTTTCTCCATGTCAATTAATATTGTACAGTCTATAATGGCTGAATTTTTTAGTATTTTGTACAAGTGGAGGGGGGCCTAGAGAGACAGAAACCAAACTGGCTTTCTCCATGTCAATTAATATTGTACAGTCTATAATGGCTGAATTTTTTGTTATTTTATACAAGTGGAGGGGGGCCTTGAGAGACAGAAACCAAACTGGCTTTTTCCATTTCTTTACATATTTAACTATAAGTGTAGGGTGTAATATACATTCAAAGACGATGGCTGCATTGCCAATATGCATAGATGGAGAGGAAGACAATCTGTTTTGTGTGTAGAATAGGCCTACCAACGAAGAATTAAACTGTTTTTTTGGATGATTTATTACCTCAACAATTAGATTACTTGTCTCTAAAACAGTTGGAGCACTAAATTGGGTTAATTTAGGCCCAAAAACATGGATTTTCCAAAAAATTAGCAAAACAAAACCAAACAAAACCAAAACCAAAACTAAAACACGCAATGGCGGTTTTGCAAAACCAAAACCAAAACCAAAACACGACGGTAATCCAGATCCAAAACCGAATCCAAAACCAAAACACGGGGGTCAGTGACCATCTCTACCTCCTACCTGTTCCCATTGGTTTTAGCATTTTGGAGCACCGTTGCTCTGAATCACCATCTATGGATTAGCTAATTTCTACTCCACTACTGTCTCTGTCTGAACTGCCGCTGTATCAGTGATTCACCTGCTGTGCTCTGAATTACCATCTTCGGATCAGCTAGTTCTACTCCGTTACTGCTTTTATTGAAATGTCGCAGTACCAGTAATTCATCTGCAGTTGCTCTGAGTTACCATCTATGGATCAGCTAAGTTCCACTTCATTACTGCCTGTATTGAACTGCCGCTGTACCAGTAATTCACCTGCTGTTGCGGATCAGCTAGTTCTACTTCCTCATCACTTCTATTGGAACTGTTACTGTACCAATAATTCACCTGCTGTTGCTCTGAGTTACCAACTACAGATCAGATAGTTCTACTTCATCATCACTTCTATTGGAACTGTTACTGTACCAATAATTCACCTGCTGTTGCTCTGAGTTACCAACTACAGATAAACTAGTTCTACTCTGCTATTGCTCTCATTCAACTGCCGCTATATCAGTATCCATCTGCAGTTGTCCTGACGTGCCATCTACATCTCAGCTAGAGATGAGCAGGCTCGGATATCTGAAATCCGAGCCCACCCGAACGTTGCCGATCCGAGCCGGATCCGAGACAGATCCGGGTTTTCCCGCCAATTGCAAAACTGAAACCGAGGCTCTAAGTCATAATCCCGCTGTCGGATCTCGCGATACTCATATTCTATAAATTCCCCGCTAGCCGCCTCCATCTTCACTCGGGCATTGATCAGGGTAGAGGGAGGTTGTGTTAGGTGGTCCTCTGTCCTGCTATATCTCGTGCTGTGCTGTGCTGTGCTGTTCAGTTCTGTGCTGTGCTGTGTTCTGCTCAGTCCAGTGGTGCTGTGTCCTGTGCTCTGTCCTTCTGAGTTCAGTGGTGCTGCTGGGTCCTGTGCTGTGTCCTGTTCAGTCCAGTGGTGCTGTGTCCTGTGCTCTATCCTTCTAAGGGCATTGTTATTTCCCCATTATTCCCAAGTTATACATTTTTTTTAAAAAAGTTATAAAAAATAAATAAAAAAATCTGATTATAAAAAAAATAAATTAAGAGAAAATATCCAAAAACAATCCTGCAGTATAAGTCCATTGGTACTGCAATATTACAAAGTTCACATATTCTGCAGTATAAATCCAGTGGTACTGCTATATTACAAAGTTCACTGATTCAGCAGTATAAGTCCAGTGGTACTGCTATATTCCAAAGTTCACTGATTCTGCAGTATAAATCCATTGGTACTGCTATATTACAAAGTTCACTGATTCAGCAGTATAAGTCCAGTGGTACTGCTATATTTCAAAAATCACTGATTCAGCAGTATAAGTCCATTGGTACTGCAATATTACAAAGTTCACTGATTCTGCAGAATAAGTCCATTGGTACTGCTATATTACAAAGTTCACTGATTCAGCAGTATAAGTCCATTGGTACTGCTATATTACAAAGTTCACTGATTCAGCAGTATAAGTCCAGTGGTACTGTAATATTACAAAGTTCACTGATTCAGCAGTATAAGTCCAGTGGTACTCTCCTGTGCCGCATATAATTTTTAAAGGCTTTGCCGAGTGTGTGTGGCTTAGGGGTACGCTCTCTTGTGCTACATATAATGGAAAACCAAAATTTGGAGGATAAAGCTGCGAGGAAAAAGCTCAGTTTTCCTAAAAGACCCGCTGGCGGGGATGCTGATAACATCTGGTCCGGACCGAAGGACCTGCCAACCATTGCAGACATGTCTATTGTTGCTGCATTGGATGCTGTCACAATAGAAAAAATGGTGGAGGATTATTTTGCTGACACCATCCAAATAGACATGTCAGACAGTCCATATTGTTACTGGCAGGAAAAAAAGGCAGTTTGGAAGCCCTGTACAAACTGGCACTATTTTACCTAAGTTGTCCCCCCTCCAGTGTGTACTCGGAAAGAGTTTTTAGTGCAGCAGGGAACCTGGTCAGTGAGCAGCGAAGGAGGTTGCTTCCTCAGAATGTTGAAAAAATGATGTTCATAAAAATGAATTATCAATTCCTCAATCAAGTACAGCACTGCCCTCCAAATAGTACAGAGGGACCTGTGGTTGTGGAGTCCAGCGGGACGAATTGATAATGTGTGAGGAGGAGGAAGTACACACTGTAGGGGGAGAGGAATCAGAGGTTGAGGATGAGGACGACATCTTTCCTCAGTAGAGCCTGTTTAGTTTGTACAGGGAGAGATGAATAGCTTTTTTGGTGTGGGGGCCCAAACAAACCAATTATTTCAGCCACAGTTGTTTGGTAGGCCCTGTCGCTGAAATGATTGGTTTGTTAAAGTGTGCATGTCCTATTTAAACAACATAAGGGCGGGTGGGAGGGCCCAAGGACAATTCCATCTTGCAACTCTTTTTTTTCTTTGCCAGCTCTTTTTGTGGGGGTCCAAACAAACCAATCATTTCAGGCACAGTTTGGTAGGCCCTTTCGCTGAAATGATTGGTTTGTTAAAGTGTGCATGTCCTATTTCAACAACAAATTCCATCTTGCAACTCTTTTTTTGCCATTATGTGACCATTCAACAGTCGTTTGCCATGAGCACAAAGTAAAACAAAATTAAACCAAATTTAACAAATTAAACCAAAAGTAAAATGCCCTGTCATAATCAAAAACAAGAGGTATTGATGTGCTAGAACTACTGTAGTGTTTATAAGTTATAAACACTACACTTGAAAGCTTGAGCCTTTAAATGAAAAAGTCACTCTTTATTGCACGAATATTTGCAACAGGGACATTTTTTTTGTTAACAAAGTCAACAAACAACACTTCGACCCTGTCTGTCTTTCACATACTTGATGGGATCTCAATGATGAATGCTCTGTACCATGGTCGTCTAAAACAAGAGGTATTGACGTGCTTGAACTACTTGTAGTGTTTATAACTTATAAACACTACACTTGAAAGCTTGAGCCTTTAAATGAAAAAGTCACTCTTCATTGCACGAATATTTGCAACAGCGACAATTTTTTGGTTAACAAAGTCAACAAATAACACTTTGACGCTGTCTGTCTTTCACATACTTGATGGGATCTCAATGATGAATGCTCTGTACCATGGTCGTCTAAAACAAGAGTTATTGACGTGCTATAACTACTGTAGTTTTTATAAATTATAAACACTACACTTGAAAGTTGGAGGAGGTATTGTGGCACCGGTACCAAATTGGGTACCGGGGCCACTCCACTATGCAGTCCAGATAGAGGCGTATCAGATATTAAACAACGTTGACTGTTGCTGCCAAATCATAAATTAATGAAAATGACCTGTCATCGTCAAAAACAAGAGGTATTGACACGCTCGAACTACACCCTGTATATGCTGCAGAGGATGTAGGAGCAGGCAGCTGTGCAGTGGAATTCAGACCATTTGAAGGCGGACGTATTGTGGCCCCGGTACCAAATTGTGTACCGGGACCACTGCACTATGCAGTCCAGAAAGCTACCTCGGTGAAACGTTTTGGACTAAAAACAATATTGTGAGGTGTGAGGTGTTCAGAATAGACTGGGAATTAGTGGAAATGATTGTTATTGAATGTTATTGAGGTTAATAATAGCGTAGGAATGAAAATAAACCCAAAAACTTGTTTTTAACACTTTTTATGTTTTTTTCAAAATAAATCCGAATCCAAAACCTTAAATCCGAACCAAAACCTTTCGTCAGGTGTTTTGCGAAATGAACCCAAACCCAAAACCTCAAGCAAATCCGAATCCAAAACACAAAACACGAGACACCAAAAGTGGCCGGTGCACATCCCTAATCTCAGATATTCTATTTCAGCATTGCTGCCATTTGTACTACCGCTGAACCAAGGACTATCCTGCTGTTGCTTCCAGTTATTACTTACAATTTTGCCACTCCATTGCTACTTTCCGCTATACCATCATTACTCTGCATTTCTCTGAGATTGATCCCATCATCATTACCTTCAGTGTCTTTCTGACTGCCCGTTACCACTCCGCTGTATCAAGTTCCACTATTTACTCTGGCAACACTCATTCAGGGAACCGGGACCTGCGGGATAGGAGCAGCGAAATCCATACCCTCTTGCGGGGGTCACTGGTGAAAACCACCTACTCGTTAGACTCCGCGCCCCTGAATGAGCTCTACCCTTTGGCAGGTACAAGGGATCCACTAAATATCATTCGGATTTGTGACACATATTCTGTGCTATCTAGTGGCACGCATATGTGTAGTTTTCCAAACAAAGACTGTGCCATGTCAGTTATCACTATTAATCAGCACCTGTCTTGTAGCTGGTGCAAGTATTATGGCTGAAACAAGTGTACTTTAGAGAAACTCAGGTCTGCACTGGGCGCACCCTTACTGTACATTGCCTATGTCTGTTGGGGTTCTTTACCTATGTTAACAGAATAACCACCTGTAATTGAATAAGTCAGTCAGCAGTTTATCAAATATCTATAGTAAGGATCGATCGGAGCACAGAATGAGACCACACAAGTGTCTGGTTTCCAAACTGAAACTGCTTTGCTGCAGAAATAAATCATATAATTATACATAATAGTTTTTAGGGGTATAGTAGTGTAACAACCAATTAGAAGAGTTAGAGGCATAGATTCGTAACAAGCAATTAGAAAACAGTAAATTATGAATACAATAAGCTATTGATACAATATGCGTATTCTGCAATTTGTAAGTTTTAAACAAGTCTTTCTTATATTTTTATCTTCTCATGTATTTTCTCACCAGTCTAAATGTTACTTTTCATAAAACATTCAGCTGTGCGTCCATGGCTTGTCCATATTCTCTGAGAACATCTTTTGCAACATTTTTCAAAACTTCAATCTTTGTCTTTTCTCATTCTGAGTAAAATATCTGCTGATTTCTTTTAAAGCTATAACATAATGATTACTTATATGGATATATAATTTTTATTTTGCAAACCCTCACATGTCCATCCACCTGTTCTCATCCTCATTGCTTACTTCAAGCCATATGCACTCATAAGTGCCCCTGCCTGTGTAAATATGGTATTAAAAAAGGTGCCAAAGCCTTCCAAGCCTATTTTAGCCCCCATCCTATTCTACTTCCCCCACACAAATATATAAAACGTAAACGCAAACAAAACTCTTGATAAACTCACAGATTCAGGTAGCATTATTTTCTTGCCGAAATTCAACATTACAAGATACAAGAAAGAAAATGCAAAGACAACAATAAAGCAAAGCAAGACAGTCAATGAGGCACTTCAAGCCAAGTACCTCCTACTATCCAAACAACTCCTGCCAGCAAACCAGGCAATTCAAGATAATTTTTCTTACCAGGAGTTTGAAATTCTGGTAAACAATACAGTGGGGTGTCATGAGGGTCAGCGACAAAATGAAAACACCTGCTGTGACAGAGGTAAAAGCAAGATGGTAAGACTTCAATCACAGACTAAAGGACAAACTCAGAGAAGATCAGAGATATGCAAAAGGGACCGGTTGAGAAACCGTTTTGTCAACAATAGATCAGAGAGCCATGATCAGCATCAGGGGAGGGATGGCAAATTTTACCTCGGGGTAGACTCAGGAACCTATTAAGAACATTTTAAAGGGAAAAAAATGCAGGTGGCCCAGTGACCCAGCCTAAGATAGCCCACTAAAAGACTGGCCCGGGGACAGATGCCACCCTGCCCCCCAGCCCAGCCAGCCCCTGACCAGCAGTCATCCAGAACAGACTGAAGGACTAGGTGGACCATACAGTGATAGGCCACCCTCTGCACAACAATGAGTACATCTCTGGGGCATGGTCTTTTAGCAGCCATACCAGCCAGATACGCATTTGACCAGCTCTTTGGCAGCATTACCTTTGCTGGGCTCTCTGCCACCATTCTGCCTCTGGGACCCGGATTATTTTACTGCCCCTGTCTTCTATAACTACCCGCTGCTGTCCGTCAATTATTGGAGCTACTATCTCCAGCTACCCCGACATTGCTGAATTTTTCCTTGCTCCTGAATTGGCCTTAATTTGGAGCCGCGGTTATCCGCACTACTACTGTCCCATCTGCTCAACCAGAACCCTCCTCTACCAACCACACAGAAGGGGGTAAATGTATCAAAGTGCGAGTTTGCAACTCCAGCGATTTTCTCGGGAGAGTTGAAACTCGCTGATGTATGAAGCTGAGTTTTCATACAAAATCGCCAGAGTTCTGCTTCTGTCAAAATCGCTACTTGCAAAATCGCCAGAGATCAAACTCCCACTGCAGTTATACAAGTCTCCAATGTATGAACTCAGGAGAGTTTGCTTTTAAACACGCCAGATGCAACACGCTGCTTGATAGCAGCATGTTGTAGAAACACATCACTGTTACACTGGCAGTGTTAAAATGTAAAAGAATAGATAAAAGTTTAAAAAAAAAACAAAAAACGTGAGGTCCCCCCCACTATTTATGCTTAACCCTAGTGCTGCCTGACTAGTGCTGGTCCTGTGAAAATCGGGGAAAGATTTTGTGTGGGGTTCCCCCGATTTTCACTTTACCAGCACTAGGCAAACCAGCCAGGGTTGGCGGCACTATAGCAGGGGGATGCGCGGCAGGGGTCCCCCTGCCATAATGACTAACCAACTCTAAACTGTTCAGCGCTGGGCTGGATTCCCTAGGGAGTGGGGTCCGCTAAAAAAATCGAGTGGGCTCCCCCCCTAGAAAGAACCAGCCCAGTGCTGATATCACTAGGGCTCTTCCTACTACCCCTGGGCTGTGGATAGTAGGGTAATAAAAAAAACAAACGGATGCCATTTTTTTTTGTGGAACTACAAGTCCCAGCCAGCCAGGTTGCCCAAAACAGTGTGGCCATGCTGTTGCTTGTATAACTACAAGCACCAGCATACCCACAGCAGCCAGGGCATGTTGGCACTTGGAGAACCACAAGTGCCAACATGCCCTGACATCCCTGGCTTGCTGGGACCTGTAGTTCCAGAAAGAAAAAAGTTAAAAAAAACAACTCCGGCAGCGGTATGACAGGTCAGTGTAACAGTGATGTGTTGACAACTCACTGTTACAACACAGGAGAGTTTGCCAAACACAGGAGAGTTAGCTAAACTCGGGAGTGTTTACATCGCCCAAAATCACGAGAGATGACCAGCAATTTTGAACTTCAGTGTCAAAATCGAAGCTTGATACATTTCCATTTTTTTTTTCAAAACTCGCGGTTTGCCGCGATTTAAACACGCTGGCAAACTCGCACTTTGATACATTTACCCCAAGGTCCTTGCACCAGCCTCCCCCCTCATCAATGCCACCTTTTGAAGTGAAGTGTGGCAATCAGAGGACGGACAGCTTCTCCTCGGGACTGAAGGACTGGTAACTGACAGCCTCCCAGCCCATTTGCCTAGCCTGAGCACCCATCAACTGACCTGCCTCATATCACCCACCTTGGAGGGTCTGTTCAATCAACCTACCCGCAAAGCTGACCGCAACTCTACAGTGGCAAGTCACATTCTACGTGAAACTACCTATTCACCGTTCATAGAGTGCCTAGAGCTCAGCCAGCCTTACAATACCCACAACTCTATAGGAATAATTCTTCACTTTGGATCCCCTCTGCACAATTAGATCTCTACAATCTAATCAACTGACATTGTCGGTCTTCTACTGAGTCCGTGCTGCCTTCCAGTGGCCACTGGATATTATAACAGCTTATATTTACATAGTCTGTTATTTTTCAAATTAAAGCACACTGACAACTAACTACAGGCAGAGGGTGCCCTCTGTGACCTCTGCTACCACCCTAATTGACTAGTTATGTGTCAACATCTCAAGAGCCTTTTATCTTTGCATTAGTATACACCTATATCAGGCTCTCCTATCACACAACACACTTCTCTAGCCTGAATGCTTGCCTTCTACGTGAGCTTAGTCTCTATGGTTATGGTGATGTAAATTCTTCCTCTCTGCCCAGGATCCCTGGGCCATCACCATGTCTTCATACTTTGTTGTACAGCACCTCTCCCCCACCTAATACCTCCTTTTACTCTTCCATGCCATATACCCCTTGGAGCATGAGTTATTTCCCCTGTCACCATGTCTCAGAAGAGCAAGAAACTGACCAGCAGCTCTTCTGCCAACTTGTTTGCGGCAAAGAATAAAGCCTCACTTTTACAGTCTGCGCATGCAGACACCTCACTCTGTAATGCTACCGTTGAACATGTACTTTTTATCCCCATGTTTCCCTACAGTGTCTGCCCTAGCACACATTATGACTGTGTATTCAGTATGTGTGTTTTCAATCCCATAGCATGTTTGTGGTCACCCCCATACTGTGTTTGGATATCAGCTTTAAGATTTGCAATATATGAGATTGTGTTACAATATCTATTACACTGTAGGTAAGGTATTCATGCTAGTACAAAGGCTTCCTATTGTTTACTTATGCCAAAAGACTAAGTCTATGTGTATTCTAGATCTGCAGAAACAATACATTGATAATTATATTATCAAATAGACCAGACTATGGTTTAACAGGAGCTATCTCTGTTTACCTAAACCACAGGAGATCTAGCTAGGGGTAGTGTCCCCCCCTTTGTTCCAAAATCTAGTCAGGCAAGTGTTATGTTTAAAGCACAATGGAGTGAATAGCCAACATTACATTATAGATTGTAAATATTCTGCCCTGCTATTTACATTGCTATTTAACCACACGTTACAGGCTAAAAATGAGAAACTGTAAGAAGTGCTTTTAGCTTCATCTGTAGGCAAACTAGATACTGTTTAGTAGTGTATTCACAAGCCAGACAGGGTGTCTTTCTGTGTATGATTTAATCACCTTAATTAGGAAATGTGTATTGTATTCCTATGCCTTAGTATCCTAAAACACAGCATACAGCCAAACACACCCCTACAGTCTGAAGCTATTCTGTGGGTGTAAGAAACAGCAGTGGAGTGTCAGGGAGGGAAGAAAGATCAGGCTGGTGTAGGAGGCTGGTACCAGCTGACAGAGGATGGAGATCAGGAGAAGGACTGCAAGGACCCTTGTTCTTTTTCCTTTCGATAAGTTACCCCAGGTCTTGTGAATCTGTGTGCTTGCCAATAGCGAAGTGACAGTGAAGCAGGACCGCTGCCTTGCTGGCAGTAACTGAGGCTTCACAATCCTGGGAGTGTACTAAGGACTGTAGAAGGAGGATTTCAAAAGGTGGTCATAATAGGACTGGTATCGTATTGTATGTACTACCATCATGTCCATTGTGCACACCTGTAATTATTATTCCTGCACATATTTTGGTTTTGTGCCTGTTGTTAATCCATTAATAAAAGCTATCAATGTGTAAGTTGGATATCTGCCTGGGTGTAAGTATTTACCCACATACAGGGGAACTCGGTAGGCTGTTCAGCCTTGATAGACACCGTTCCCTCACACTCCCCATTCCCCTGCTGTTGAACTTGAACCTCAAATCCAGGTCATCATGATGAACCTTCTCGAAGGAGTAAAGGTGGCCTTTAACCAAGAACTCTCAAAAGCAGTCCACGACTACAAATCTGAAATTGCCTACCTGGGCGCACGCACTGATCCTCTTGCAACAAAAACAGATGACCTCTGTCACTCACAATTGACCCTTGACAAGGAACTATTATGCCTACATGACAAACTCGAGGCTCTGAAGGAAAACAGAGTGGACTCTGAAAATAGCTCTCAACACAATAACATTCGTGTTTGTAATGTTTTGGAAGATATTTCCCTAACAGAGCTCCTGTCATTTCTTAAAGGTCTTCTTACACAAGTGCTCCCACATCTTTTGGACTGGGTGCATCGAGTTTTCAGGGCCAGGCAGATCAACAATCATGCAATATAATTGTTTGCCTTCACAAGGAATGCTTCTTTAATATCCTATAATTGCATAGACTTACAATAGTTTCAGCATCTTGCCCCCTCCACCATACAAAAACGGCGATCCCTCCAACTGGTTACCCGAGTTCTTCACCAACACAGCATTCGATACTGCTGGGGATTTTCGTTTCAATTCCAAATCTTCACAGCTAACACCGCTCACTTCACTAAAACCTTGGGCAATAAGTCCTCGCCAAACTGTACATCCTCCCTTAATCCGCTCACACACAGGATGGTTCGTCTAGGCCAAGGTGTGCGACATCCCCCACCGGCCCCTGTGGTCCAGAGCTTCACAACGTCGGATTCGTGAGACTCCCCCCCCTGAAATGTTCATTGGGATTTACACATCCCCTACTCTTATTTTTCCTGGTCAGTTTGTTTGTCTATTGTACATTCATGGCCAAAAGTTTTGAAAATGACACAAATATGCTGCTGCCTCAGTTTTTATGATGGCAATTTGCATATGACCATGAACTCTCTTTGCCATGACCATGAACTTTATTCCAAAAACAACATTTGCCACAAAAGGACCAGCTGACATCAAGTCAGTGATTCTCTTGTTAACACAGGTAAAAGTGTTGACAACACTGGAGATCACGCTGTCATGCTGATTGAGTTAGAATAACAAACTTAAAGCTTTAAAAGGAGGGTGGTGCTTGAAATCATTGTTTTTCCTCTGGTTATCTGCAAGGAAACACATGCAGTCATCATTGCTTTGCACAAAAAGGGGTTTCATAAGCACGGATATTGCTGCTAGTAAGATTGCACCTAAATCAACCATTTATCGGATCATCAAGAACTTCAAGGAGGGAGGTTCAATAGTTGTGAAGAAGCCTTCAGGGTGCCCAAAAACATCCAGCAAGCACCAGGACCGTTTCCTAAAGTTGATTCAGCTACGGGATTGGGGCACCAAAAGAGCAGAGCTTGCTCAGGAATGGCAGCTGGCAGGTGTGAGTGCATCTGCATGCACAGTGAGACTTTTGGAGAATGGACTGATGTCAAGAAGGCCAGCAAAGAAGCCACTTCTCTCTAGGAAAAACATCAGAGACAGACTGATATTTTGCAAAAGCTACAGGGATTGGATTGCTGAGGACTGGGGTAAAGTCATTTTTAGTGAAGAATCCCCTTTCAGATTGTTTGGGGCATCTGGAAAAACGCATTTCCGGAGAAGGAAAGGTGAGTGCTACAATCAGTCCTGTGTCATGCCAACAGTAAAGCATCCTGAGACCAATCATATATGGGGTTGTTTCTCAGCCAAGGGAGTGGACTCATTCACAATTTTGCTTAAAAACAAACCCATGAATATAGAATGGTACCAAAACATCCTCCAAGAGCAACTTCTCCCAACCATCCAAGAACAGTTTGGTGCCGAACAGTGCCTTTCCCAGCATGATGGAACACCTTGCCATAAGGCAAAAGTGATAACTAAGTGGCTTGGGGATCAAAATATCGACATTTTGGGTCCATGGCCAGGAAACTCCCCAGATCTTAATCCCATTGAGAACTTGTGGCCAATCCTCAACAGGCGGGTGGACAAACAAAAACCCACATATTCTGACAAAATCCAAGCATTGATAAGGCAAGAATGGGTGGCCATCAGTCAGTGTGTGGCTCAGAAGTTGATTGACAGCATGCCAGGGTGCGTTGCAGAGGTCTTCAAAAAGAAGGGTCAACACTGCAAATATTGACTCTTTTCATAAATGTAATGTAATTTTCAATAAAAGCCTTTGACACTTATGAAATGATTGTAATTTTACTTTAGTATACCATAGCAACATCTGACGAAAAGGTCTAAAAACACTGAAGCACCAAACTTTGGGAAAACCAATACTTGTGTCATTGTCAAAACTTTCAGCTGTGATGCGATTCGTACACCAAATACATTTTATTATAACATTTAAATATGTTTAATATATTGTACAAACTTTTCATATAAAATATAATGTGGTGAAAAAGCTAAATAATATTTCTGACATCTGAAAAAAATCGAATTTTATGACAATTTTTCCGGTGTCATTTGTGTAGCATGTGCACCTTACAAACGTAAGTTATAAATAATATCACTATTTCATACACCAAATAGTACACAGGGGTTATTAAAAACAGTTATACAGGTCTAGAGGTGGGAGCCTGAGGAAAGGGCAGTTGTAACTGTATATGTGATGTAACTACTTTTACAACTGTACAATGTATAAATTGGTGAGCTCTGTGTTTTGGACCCCAGAATGTTCTCATAGAAGCTTGTGTCATTGCTGGCAGGTGCATGCTTATGCATACCAAACTTTGCCTTTTAATATACTTTGTGAATAAAAATGAATAAAAATAAAAATGTGCTTTGGAACCACAGCGATTGCAGCGAATAATATTTATTTTAAACGATAATTATGGACGTAACACAGCCTACAGTCCCGAGTTGACATTTCTCCTCACTTTATGCTATCCATAACTTTATTTAGTACTGTAACTGTTTTTTCATTATCTTTATATATTGCTGATTATCCCTTTGCTCACAATTATGGTCCATCCCTGTCTCCCCTCTAATCCCCCCCTTCCCAATCTCCTACTCCCCTACTTTAATCCTCCTCCCCTGACCCCATAACTCCCCTTTTCCTACTCCTGCTGCACAACCTCCCATATTTCTGGACAGGCTCCCGCTGCTAATTGTAGGTTTATTGTTATACCCAGTCTACTTTTCGAGGGTCCCCGAACTGGGCAGTGCCCACCGATGCCACCATTCCACATCCCATGCACCCTATATAACTGGTATATTGCCTTACATTATGTACTTGTATTCTTTGAGGACCCCTCCAGGGTTCCTGCATAAAAGGGCTTCTGCCCAATTGGGCTTTTCTTTCACCCTTCTTCTCTTTCTTTCTTCTATATTTGTGGCTCCCCTGTATCGATCTATGCCCCCAACCAGAGTCAAGGCCTGTTCTTTTCCAAATTGTATATATCATTCTTGACTTATTACAAAAATATTTTCATGCAACTAGGTGGCACTTAAATGACTCTCTACTGTTGAATACCTCCGCTTTCACAGATATCAAAACAGCTATCACTGACTATTTTCAATCCTCCCAGGATGTAGCGCAGGGTGTCGTGTGGGAGGCTCACAAGGCCACAATCCGTGGTCAACTAATTAGCACAGTCTCACAAGCTAAGTGGGCGGCGGACCTGGAGGTCTCCTTCCTTGAGCAACACATTTCTACCATTCTAGCACAACATCAGCAACACCCTGACCCAACCCTGCTGTCACAGATTGACTCCCTGAAAAGCCAATTGAACTCCAATACTATTGCGTAGGACAGCCTCCCTTTTACAAAAACTTCAACAATGCTTCTATGACAAGGTAGACAAGGTGGACTCTCTTGTGCGGAAGCTTCGACAGAAACGTGCTTGGGGACTTATCGACAAAATGCACTGAAAGTCCACTAACACCACCACCTATGACCTCCTAGACATAGTTTATGAGTTCATAAACTCCATGATTCCCTTCCCCGGGGAGATATTCTATTGAACACCTTAAAGTCATATTGGGCTGACACACTTCTTCCCACACTCACTCTTAAATGCATACATTACCAAAGACAAAGTCCCTAAAACACTCCTAAAACCCTCATTGGCCTCCTTGCCCAAATGGCTTTACAACACAATATTATAAATACATTTCTCTGGTCCTCACCCTGCACCTGACAACCTTCTTCAAACAAATATTGGAGTGGGCATCCTTCGACTTAGCCACTACCCTTGCTAACAAAGCTTTCACCCCGAAACTCAGGAAAGATCAGGTACACTGCTCAGGCTATAGACCTATTTCCCTTCCTAATGTAGACTTGAAACTCAACGCTAAGATTCTGGCCACTGAGCTCAATCCACTACTTTCAACTCTCATCCACCCTGACCAAGTCGGATTCATACCTGGGAGATTGGCCCCTGGCAACACCAGGAGAACCATCGATCTGATCCACTACTTTTATGGTGGCAAAATTCCCTCTCTAATAGTGACTATAGATGCTGAAATAGCATTTAATCAAATCTCTTGGCTGCTCATGTATGGGGTGCTTGGATCAATGGGCTTCGCTGGCAGGTCTCTGATGGGCATCCTGGTTCTCTATCAATCCCCCTATGCCACAGTTTCAACTAATAGCCTTAGCTCCTGACTATTTAGTTTTGCTAATCGCCAAGGATGCCCCCTCTTCCCACTTATCTTTGCAAACACAAAAGAACTTCTAGCTGCCAAAATTCACGCTTTAAACGTGGACGATAAGTCCTGATAAGCATATCTGTCCCTGTCACCCCCCCCCCCTTTTATCCTACATCTTCTAGGGTTTGGGTTTCCCTGCTCGCTCCCCTTCTCAGGCTGCCAATGGCTCATCGTACCAAAAGGGTTCTTGCTCCCCCCACGGTTTTGCACTCCCTGGCTATCTGAGACTCTGCCTCCAGACTGTTAGGCCTTTCACCATGATGGTAAACAATGATGTTTTGCTGCAGAGTACTAAATAAATGTTGATTATGATGGCCTCCAAGATCAACAGGAAGATTAATTTGGTATAAAGTGGGTATCACACTGAATATACATTTCCTTCTATGGAATTTTATTGTATAACAAGGTCCCTCATCATCTACCCATCTGTCATACACCCAGGATCAATTATGTTTCCAGCAGAGTGATCAAGACAACTAAAACAACTTTCAAGCAAGCCATAGGTTCTTTCTATGATCGATCTGGGGAAAGCATATGCCGAACTATATCCAAATTCCTACTTTGTGGCTGGGAGTAATATAAAAGTGAGGAGCCATGGTTGCAGAGGGTAAGCACTGTCTCCTGCAATTAGAATAAGCACATTTTGGGATAAAGTTGCAATGTGTTGTTAAATCCTATCCTAACTCTGTAAATGGTTAGTCTGTTTAATATGCATGCTTGTAAAGCAATACATAATATGTTATTTTTTTCCAAATAAAAATGGAGCATGGGAGGCAAAATTTATACACAATCCAAACATGTGAAGACCAAGAAGGTAAAATGTTTACACTCACTTAACAAACAAATTAAAAAAAAAAGTTAAGTAGGTTGCAATTTAAATAATCAATATTTAAAAAGACGAATGTTTCCAGCACTGTATTTTATGCAGCATGCAAAAGCATACAGTCTATGGTTGTTACACTGTTTAGATTCCTATCAAGGTCACTCTACATTGTGGATGTTTATAGGATGACCAGAGGTGGGAACCTGAAGCAGCTTCTCACCTCTATGTCAAGCATTCCAAACAGGCTTACATTTGATCCTGTAAACAAACTCCCTACTGTAAATAACAAGACATAACATACTCTGTACATAAATAACAAAATAATGATGTTATGTGTGTTGATAATGCAAGCCTCATGTAATAAAATTAGCAAAACATGCATGGAACTTATGTTGTAGACACACTTCCCATTTCACATTGTGTAACATGTTGTCTGCAAAGTGTCACAAAGAGTATATAGCATCCAGGGCTAGTGCAAGGTTGCTTAGTGCCATGGACAAAGCTTCAGCCTACTTCCCTTCCTTTCTCCAATAGGCACTTCCTATACCCTCAAAACACTTGACAGTTGTAAAATAATAAAAAATAAATTTTATGAGCTCCTGGCTGGCTGGCTGGCTGGCATAGCAGCAGTCTAGATTCACTGATGCAGAATGCTCTCCAGGATTCACTGCTGCCCAGGAGCATACACATGATTTCTAGAAGGGAGGCTCTAAATGTTAGATTTTAGAACAAAGCAAAAAAACTTGATGTTACACACTTACATATTGACATGTCCCCTGCTGGCCACAAGCTAGTCTCACACATGCCCCATGCCTGCCAACTGTTCTCACACATAGCCATTAACATATATCACAATGGCCACCCCCATTCCACTAGCTTTTCTCACATGCCTCCCTGCCCACCAGCTTTTCTCTCAAATCTCTTCCTGCTGAATTTGAAATGTAAGCCTCTCCCCCCATGTTCTCCAGTCCCCTCTCTCCCAGGTTTCTCCCCTTCTTTTTTCCATCTTCCTCCTTCCTCTCCCAATTCTCTGCTTCTTCTTTCTTGTTTGCCTTCTTGGCTCCTCTCATCTCCTCTACATTGACAGCGTCATGATGTCACAACGCTGCCAGGAGCCAAGCACAGGACTGAGACTGGGGTCTACAGCATGGGGAAATAGCTGGCGGATGTCCCACCCCGGGTTATTGCACTTCCTGAATTAAGTTAACTAATACTGTCTCATTCAGTGACATTATTAAAGTGTGTCCTTGGGCACCGTATCGCCTCCCCCCACAGAGCCCGACACCTTAGGTAGCTGCCTAATGGTGGCACCGGCCCTGATTGCAGACCTGCAGCATGTATGATGCATTTGCAATATTTAAGCGCAGTTCATTTTTGTGAAAGAAATTGTTAATTTTTAAGTTGCAAGTAAAATGATACAGGAAATTTAAATAAGTAATTAAAATGGACTGTCATAGGATATTTTAGCTATAATGAGCATGTTGGCAGATCCAGCTATGAAATATCTTTCCTATTGTGGTACAGGAAACTATGTTCCATTTCTTTCAGGAAAAATTCATTTGGAAAAGTAGGTCAAAAATCGAATTACATAGATGTTACTTTCATAATGGCGAGACAGTATATATATAGTGAGTGCTTACAGTGTTAGTAATAAAATGTGCCTATTGCAGTACCTCAAAAAAACACAATGGTATTCCACTTGTGGTTATTTCTTGAGTATAGATTTAAGTGCCTGCAGTTACTCCTAAAAGATGCTGCTTGCACTTAGGCTGGGTGCACACCACAGGGTTTTCAGCCAATATCGCATTAGTGTGTACACTTGTCACACGGCGCTCATTCGGCTTCCACAACCGAGGACCGACACGCTCACCTGTTCCCCATTAAGGCATACTTCAGCTGCTGGCGTCCTGGCTTTGGTTCTGCGCATGCGCAGACCCTAAGCCTTGTGTCCTCTGCATGTTTTCCATTGGTTATCAGTTTAGCTCCAAACTTGAAAAGGCACTTCCTCTTTTTCCTCAGGGCCTGTTGATCAAGTTACCTGCCTGATTAGACTTAGTCTTGTCTGCTGTACGTTTACCTTGGATCCTCAGCGCCTCCTTGTCCCCGTTACCTTGCTGGCTGGACTGTTCACGCTGCACCTGTCTCCGCTGTGTTGCTGTACTATGGGCTATACTGCTCAAGCTGCACCTGCCTCTGTTACCTCGCTGGCTGGACTATTCACGCTTCACTTGTCTCTGCTGTGTTGCTGTACTACGGGATATACCGCTCAAGCTGCACCTGTCTCTGTTACTCTGCTGGCTGAACTGTTCACGCTGCACCTGTCTCCGCTGTGCTGCTGTACTACTGGCTATACAGCTCAAGCTGCACCTGTCTCTGTTACCTTGCTGGCTGGAGTGTTCACGCTGCACCTGTCTCCGCTGGGCTGCTATATTACGGGGCTGAACTGTTCAAGCTGCACCTATCTCTGCTGTGCTGCTGTACTACGGGCTATACCACTCAAGCTGCACCTGTCTCTGTTACCTTGCTGGCTGGACTGTTCATGCTGCACCTGTCTCTGCTGTGCTGCTGTACTATGGGCTATACCGCTCAAGCTGCACTTGTCTTCAATACCCTGCTGGCTGGACTGTTCACGCTGCATCTATCCTTATTGTGTTGCTATACCAGGGGCTGAATTGCTCAAGCTGCACTTGTCTCCGTTACCCTGCTGACTGGACTATTCACGCTGCATCTATCCTTATTGTGTTGCTATACCAGGGGCTTAATTGCTCAAGCTGCACTTGTTTCCGTTACCCTGCTGGCTGGACTGTTCACGCTGCACCTATCTTTATTGTGCCGCTACACTATAGGCTGTACTGCTCAAGCCACACTAGTCTCCATTAACCCGCTAGTTGAATTGTTCACTCTACATTTGTCCTCACTCCGCTATTTGACTGAAGAGCTTATGCTCCACCTGTATCCATCAGTCTCCTCTGGCCCTCTGGATACATTTCATCTACTTCCATTGTGTCTCTTCATAACATCCTATTATTTACTCCCCTAGGGTCTCGCCTGACACTCCTGGTAGGGGCCGCAACCTGCGGGCGGATGCCACTAAGTCCAAACCACCTTGCAGTGAATACCATCCATCCGTTAGACTCTGCGCCCTGCTGGGAGTAGTGCCAAGTTTGGCAGACCCAAGAATCCAGTGTACCAAACCGTAACAACACTGCACCAATTAACGATTATCACTTCAAAGCTTATCATATCGTTTTGTTTGATTTTTAAACTGAACTAAAAATCTCATTCAGTGATGCAACATTGTTGTTCCAATTCTGCAGTGTGTATGCACTTAATGCCGGCAGTGTCCTTAGATCTCTATGGAGTGTGCAGAGTTACGATATTTTCAGATGGTGTCATAGCCGATGGTTATGACAGATGAAGAGCACAGATCTGAAGATATAACATGAAGGTAAAACGTGTATAGTGTGTACACATGAATCGGAATGTTGATTGGGACTTGGTAAAATCGCTACGGATCTTGCATTGGGAGAAATTTTGGATAGTGTGTACCTAGCCTTATGTAGTACAATAGTCATTAATTATAAACACCCCTATAACTGTCACCATAGCATATATGATTGCAATGAGAATCATTTGCCTCTTTAGCATAATGATTGTAAAGCTTAAAGTTAAGAAATATGAACAGACAAAAAATGATATTGCCACAATGCAAATGAATTAAGCAAAATTAGCTGGAGAGGGCAATCCGCAATCAGCCAATCAAAAGCCAGCAAATGAGAATCATCTGGTTAATGCTTCTGATCATCATCACTATCAGTGCATATGTTCCACTAGCTCTCCAGCAACCTGGAACAAATATGCTTCCTGATAGGCATATATGCCTCTGTGACCAGGTCAAACTCAATCGCATTTACGAGAACACGCCTTTGCTTTACTGAGCCTAGGATTTCCCACCCCTTCCTTACCTCATTCCACCTCTCTAAGCGTAAGGAGTAAAATTTGGTATGCGGCCGACTCCCCATAAAGACGTGAGCTACTTTCATGTGCATGCATGGTACAGAAATGCAGAATTTGCACAAAAAATGCACTTATGTCCAACTCTACATGAACCCCTAAATGTGCAAATTGAAATGTGCAAAATTATTAAAACAGCTCTTTCAGGTCAGGCTAAAATCACTTTACAATGCTGAAAGCAGAGGATGTTTTTAATTTGGCACAGACTTGACACATAATATATTTGGTCTGAGAGTTAAAAGGCTTAAACTGCTTAATAAACAACAGGTTCACCCATCTCACCAGCTGCTTACTCCAGGGCTCTCCTATCGAGTTTTTTAGACAGTAAAAGGATTCTGTGTCACTGCCAAACATACACTTCCCTGGATCTCTAGAAGAGAAATTGCGGGGAGGAGGATATGTCTACATTTATCAATGCAGTAACACGCAATTTATAAAGAATGTTAAGTAGAAGAACAACTTTAGTTTTTAGAATAGAATGTTTTTTCTAATGTCCTGAATTAATTCCAAATTGTCTGGATGCATCTGCACCTGCTAACCAGCGACATTCATACAAAGTCTCAAAAACCTGACTGTTGTTGCTACATTTTTAAGATAAAGATATTAATTTCACCCACTTGGTTTTCTATTTGCTTTTGGTTTCTACATGTTTTCTGACACCTGACATCACTTGGCTCAAGCAAATGCTAGTGCAATATGCCTTAGTTAATTTTATAGTTATATTGTCTTAATTAGCTTTCTACTTATTTTCCATCTAATGATCAATTATTGTTATAGAATTCAGCACTTTTATTATGGTTTGGTCCCATTTACAACTCTCACTTCATCTGCAATAAAATAGCTTGTTAGTCTAAGAATATTTAAAAGCGAAATGTAATAGTATGTGACTTTAACAGATGACACATTTCAGATCAATAGATTTATTACCTAATTTATGAGCTATACAGGTGGGAGTCTTCATGCTTAAACATAAAGTTATTTGTATTATGCTTATTAACCAATCTGAAAATAACATTTTATGAAAAATGAAAGCAGAAGCAAACAAAAAAGTATTGCTGGAACTCAATCTCCTCATTTATGCAACATGTTCTTTGTATAATTGTTAAAATGTTCACTTGGCCACTATTTTATTGTTAAACAACCCAGGGAAGTAAAATAACAATGGTACATATTTAATTTGGGATTTAAAGGGGAATGTAAGTAAAATTGCAGCACTATCCACTTTTAGAGTAGCAAGTAACAACTTGTGACTCTCAGAGCCCAAATCATAAGTGTGGCACACGCATTGGAGATGGGCCTAGTGAGACTTGGCCACATCTCCATTTACGCCTCTTAGGAGGCATATATTTTGCCCATAAGCAAGAACTGGTGTACGGATATGTGCTGCATCTCTAGTGTTAAAATATAAATAAACTGTTAGGAACCCCTCCAGCCGGCACAACACAACCCGGAGTCTACTCTGCCAGTCAGGTGTTCACTGGAGCCCCTGATGGTGGGGACAGACTGGGCTGCAGACTGACAGAGGGTCGTGAAGTGTGTACCGGCTGGGGAGAACCCAGGCAAGAAGAGTCAGGTCCACGCAGAGGTCAAAGGCCGGCAGCAGGTAACAGTAATGATGAACAAGCTGAGGTCAGAGGTCACAGGCAAAGTAGCAGAACGGGTAAACAAGCCAAGGATCAGGGTCACAGGAAACACAAGCGAAGTCCAATACGAAGCCAAGGGTCATACACGGGAAGACAAACGTAGATACAGGATACAGGAACTGGAACAAGCAGGTCAGCAGACTGGAGCACAGAAGCTATAACCGGCAATGAGGCAGCAGACCTCATTGCCTTAAATACCCAGCTGAACCAATCACAGGTTGAACACACTCCTGTAGGTTAATAGAGCAGTCACTAATAGAGCCAATCAGGGCTTGCCCCTGGCCTGCACAGTTGCAGGCTAATGCCTGTAATTGCCTCCTATGATCTGCCCCTATTAATTAGCCCACAGGCTGTAGAATCGCTGCGCCCGGCTTCCTCCTATTGCCGGGACGCAGCTCTGAAGCGTCTGTTGGTTGCCCCGGCAACGGCCGGGTTATGGCCGGAAATGACGTCCCGGTCGCCATGGCGACGGCCGGGACGCGGGTGAGTGAGTCGCGGCGGCTGGGCACTGCCGTGGCTCGTAACAGTACCCCCCCTTGAGGAGGGGTCGAGGGACCCCGACATCCTGGTTTCCTAGGGAATTTTTTGAAGAACTCCTTCAGTTTCTTTGGGGCATGGAGTTGTCTCCGCGGAACCCAAGATCGCTCTTCTAATCCGCGATTCCTCCATTGTATAAGGAAATGCACCTGTCCTTGAACATTTTTAGAATCAAGGACCTTTTGAATCACGAATTTTTGTGGCCCACTGGAACCTCTCCCAGGCACACTTGAAGACTGGGCTTGACCAGGATAAAGCACTGGCTTCAATAGAGAACAATGAAAGGTGTTTGGAATTCTTAACGAGCCTGGAATTTTTAACCTAAATGCGACGGAGTTCACCTGCTTGATGATAAGAAACGGCCCGATGAACTTAGGGCCCAATTTCTTGCAAGGTTGTCTGAGCCTGATATTTTTTGTAGACAGCCAGACTTTCTGGCCAACCTTAAGGGAGCAGGGGGTACGGTGTCGGTCCGAATTTTTTTTTGCAACAAGTGAGGCTTGTTTTAAAGATGAATGTACTTTCTTCCAGACAACTCTGAGATCCCTGGCAGTGGAACGGATCTCCTGGATACCAACGGACTGGAGTGAATACAAAGAGTTAGATCTGGGGTGGAAACCATAATTGCAAAAGAACGGAGAGGTTTTCGTGGATGAGTGACAGGAGTTGTTACAGGCAAATTCTGCCCAGGGCAACAAGGAGGACCAGTTGTCATGGAACTCCGATATGTAGCATCGCAAGAACTTCTCCAAGGACTGGTTAACCCTTTCAGTCTGCCCATTTGACTGAGGGTGGTATGCAGATGATAAACTGACCTTGATTCCCAGAAGGGTACAGAATGATCTCCAGAACTGCTCTATGAACTGGGAACCCCGATCGGAGACGATGTCTGTAGGGAGTCCATGGAGGCGGAAAATGTGTTGAATGAACAAAACTGCCAAATCTCGAGCAGTAGGCAGCCTAGTGAGTGGAATGAAATGTGCCATCTTGCTGAACCGGTCTACCACGACCCAAATGGTATTGTGTCCCGCAGAGGGTGGCAGATCGACTATAAAGTCCATGGACAGATGTGTCCAAGGTTTACCAGGGGCGGCCAACGGAACTAACTGACCTACCGGGCGAGTCCTGGGAACTTTGTTCCTGGCACAAACTTCACAGGACCGGACGTGACTCTTGACGTCAGCAGACAGAGACGGCCACCATACAGTAAGGGAAAGGATTTCCAGTGTTTTGTAGACTCCAGGATGCCCAGCAGTCCGACTGTTGTGTGCCTCAGCAAGGACTGTCTTCCTTAAATGAACTGGGACAAACAAACATCCTGCCGGAGTGTTATCAGGAGCCAACCTCTGGAACCTTTGTAAGGTACAGCTCAAATCTTGAGTTAATCCGGCATGAATCATAGACACAGGAACAATAGGCTCTGAGCAGGTGACCGGAGCATGATGTGCCAGGAAACTTCTAGACAGGGCGTCCACTTGAATATTTTTGGAACCAGGACGATAGGTGATAATAAAGTTGAACCGAGTGAAGAACAACGACCACCGAGCCTGTCGGGGGTTCAGACGTTTGGCTGACTGTATATACTGTAAGTTCTTATGATCCGTTATAACGGAGATCTGGTGTGCAGCGCCTTCCAACCAGTGTCGCCATTCCTCAAAGGCCCATTTAATTGCCAGCAATTCTCGGTTTCCCACGTCATAGTTGGTTTCCGCTGATGAGAACTGACGGGAAAAAAAGGCACATGGATGTAAGCGGTGGGTCTGGGGGTCTTTTTGTGACAAGACAGCCCCAGCACCGACGTCAGAAGCATCTACCTCAAGAACAAACGGTAACCTAGGATCCGGATGTCTGAGAACCTGAGCAGACACAAAAGCTTTCTTCAGGGTTTTGAATGCATTTATTGCCTGTTGTGACCAAACAGTTGGATCACCTCCTTTGCGGGTCAAGGTGACAATAGGAGCCACGATATCAGCAAAGCCGCCAATAAACCTCCTGTAGTAATTGGCGAATCCCAGGAATCTCTGGACCGCCTTGAGGTTATTCGGTTGAATCCAATCCAGAATTGCTTGGACCTTGGTTGGGTCCATGGAGAAACCTTCTGAGGAGATTAGATAACCGAGGAAGGATACCTTCTGGACCTCGAACTCGCATTTCTCGAGTTTCGCGTAGAGGTGATGTTCCCGTAATTTCTGTAGGATTTGTCTGACATGACCCTGGTGCGCAGACAACGATTTTGAATATATGAGGATGTCATCAAGGTAAACAACAACAAAGTGTCCCAGGAACTCACGTAACACCTCATTAATCAAATCCTGAAATACGGCAGGAGCATTACTCAGGCCAAACGGCATGACCAGGTATTCGTAATGGCCCGAGAGCGTGTTGAACGCCGTCTTCCACTCATCACCTGCTCTAATACGTATGAGATTATAGGCTCCACGAAGATCAATTTTTGTGAAGATAGTGGCTCCTCTTAATTGATCAAAAAGAACGGAGATGAGGGGAAGGGGGTAGGTGTTCTTAACCGTAATAAGGTTCAGCCCTCGATAGTCGATACAGGGTCTGAGTCCACCGTCCTTCTTGGGTACAAAGAAACACCCTGCTCCTACTGGGGACTTGGATGGCCTGATGAAGCCCTTCTCCAAGTTTTCGTCAATATACTCCTGCATGGATTTGGTCTCTGGACCGGAGAGAGGATACAAGCGTCCCTTGGGTAATTTAGAGCCCGGAATGAGCTCAATGGCACAGTCGAAATTGCGGTGCGGTGGTAGTGTGTCAGCAGCCTTTTTGGAGAAAACATCCCAGTAGTCATGATACTGAGAAGGGAGCTGCTCCGGAATAGACTGAATAATACGTAGAGGTAGTGTCAAGCAAGACTGTGTACAATGGGGGCTCCACTGGACAATTTCTCCTTTTGCCCAATCCATGACGGGGTTATGGCAGGATAGCCAAGGGTGGCCCAGAATTAAAGGAACCGATGGACATTCGATAAGACGTAAGACTATGGATTCCGAATGGAGAGCGCCAACGTTCAACTGTAGTGGTGGGGTCTCCCAAGTAATCTTGCCTCCTGGCAACGGACTACCATCTAAGCCACATACTGTAATGGCAGATTGGAGTTTAATCCGCGGAATCCCAGCAGAGCGGGCAAACTCGATGTCAAGGAAGTTGCCAGCAGCTCCACTGTCAATGAAGGCTGATAGTTTCGTAGAACAAGCACTGAACGTGAGCTGTGCAGGGACCAATAGTGCATTTTTCTGGGAGACAATTTGTAGACCTAAGTGAACTCTCCCCTCGTTCCTTAGGCATGCCCGTTTCCCGACTTGTTTGGGCAAGAACGGGAGAAGTGGCCTCTTGCGCCACAATATAAACATAAGCCTTGTGACCGTCTCCTGTCTCTCTCCTCAGAGGAAAGACGGTATGCTCCCAATTGCATTGGTTCCTCACCATCCTGGGAGATAGGAACGAAGGCGGATGGAGGTGATGACGTTTCCTTTTCAGTTTTCCGCTCTTTATATCTCCTGTCAATTTTAATGGAGAGGTGCATCAGATCCTCCAGAGAGCTAGGAGACGGGTATTGCACTAGCGAATCTTTAATCTGTTCAGATAGGCCGACACGGAACTGACTACGTAAGGCAGGGTCGTTCCATCCACTGTCAGGTGACCATCTACGGAATTCCGCGCAGTATTCTTCTGCCGACCGTCTGCCTTGTTTCAAGGACCGTAGGTGAGCTTCCGCGGAGGCCACTCGATCCGGGTCATCATACAGTAAACCCAATGCCTCAAAGAAGGAGTCTACGGACTGCATGGCCGGACTGGTCTGTGGCAAAGAAAACGCCCAAGACTGGGGGTCACCCTGTAGAAGGGAAATAATAATCCCAACTCGTTGCTGCTCTGAACCGGAGGAGCGGGGTCTCATCCGAAAATAGAGCTTGCAGCTCTCCCTGAAGTTCCGAAACAAGGTTCTATTTCCGGAGAACCGATCCGGTAAATTCATTTTGGGCTCACAGATGGGATCTGGAGGAGATTGTGAAGCTTTTGTGGCTTCTTCTTGAACAGACATACGCTCAGCCAATCCCTGCATCATCTGATACAAAGACTCAACATGGCCTGCTAGGGTTTGTGCCGGAGACGGTGTGGATCCACTTGCATCCATCCTAATCTTATCTCCGTGAGTGGGCCGGTTATAATGTTAGGAACCCCTCCAGCCGGCACAACACAACCCGGAGTCTACTCTGCCAGTCAGGTGTTCACTGGAGCCCCTGATGGTGGGGACAGACTGGGCTGCAGACTGACAGAGGGTCGTAAAGTGTGTACCGGCTGGGGAGAACCCAGGCAAGAAGAGTCAGGTCCACGCAGAGGTCAAAGGCCGGCAGCAGGTAACAGTAATGATGAACAAGCTGAGGTCAGAGGTCACAGGCAAAGTAGCAGAACGGGTAAACAAGCCAAGGATCAGGGTCACAGGAAACACAAGCGAAGTCCAATACGAAGCCAAGGGTCATACACGGGAAGACAAACGTAGATACAGGATACAGGAACTGGAACAAGCAGGTCAGCAGACTGGAGCACAGAAGCTATAACCGGCAATGAGGCAGCAGACCTCATTGCCTTAAATACCCAGCTGAACCAATCACAGGTTGAACACACTCCTGTAGGTTAATAGAGCAGTCACTAATAGAGCCAATCAGGGCTTGCCCCTGGCCTGCACAGTTGCAGGCTAATGCCTGTAATTGCCTCCTATGATCTGCCCCTATTAATTAGCCCACAGGCTGTAGAATCGCTGCGCCCGGCTTCCTCCTATTGCCGGGACGCAGCTCTGAAGCGTCTGTTGGTTGCCCCGGCAACGGCCGGTATATGGCCGGAAATGACGTCCCGGTCGCCATGGCGACGGCCGGGACGCGGGTGAGTGAGTCGCGGCGGCTGGGCACTGCCGTGGCTCGTAACATAAACTAAAATAACACAGCTACCAGCGCTACAGCCTGTGCAGGCTAATGATTAGGCAGAGAGAAACAAGCTTGTGGTTCCCCTGCAAAACTGTGTCCATCACCAGGCTTTGCAAAGCTGGGTTGGTCACACTATAAAAGGGAGGCACACAGCTGGCTCTGGCTGCATTTATTGTGCCACAAGTTCCAGCACTTCATGACAATCACTGGCAGTCATGGGCATGCTTGCACTTATATTTCTACAAAGCCCAGCATGCCCAAGTAGTCAATGACTGCCAGGACTTGAAATTCCAAATGTATTTTGTAACTATTATCCATGCACCATGGGTGCTAGGAAGTGCCTCAATGCTATTCAGGGCAAGCCTATGTGGCCCTTGGGAGCAATTCCCCACGGAGCCTCAGCCCTGTGCTGACTATGCTGGGGTGGTTGATATTATGATATTTGATATTTGTATATCATGCTGTAGGTCTCCCTGCTATAATTTGACCAGACTATCCCAGCCTGGCAAAGCCTTGCCATGTGGGCAGAGCTGCAAGAGAGGCAAACAGAGAGGCAAACAGAAGAGTCTGCCTGTCCAACACAGCACGGATGGAAAGTGTGAGAAAAGGGAGCGGAGGTACCTTCATATAATGTGAGAGGGAAGGGATGGGGGAGGGTCTTAAATAACATGAGAGGGAAGGGATGGGGGAGGGTCTTAAATAACATGAGAGGGAAGGACAGGGGCTCTTGATATAATGTGTGAGGGAAGGGAGGCTATTAATTTAATGGTGGAGTGTGGGTGGGAGCTAATTATTTAATGGGTGCAATGTTATTTTGGGGTGATGGTTATGATGATGATGGTGGGTCTAGTTAATTTAATGGTATGGTTATTTAATAGTAGGGCCTATTAATTTAATGTAGGGTGGTTGGACCTTTAATGTAATGCTGGGGTGGGTTGGGGGCTATTAATTAAATATGGGGCTGAGTTGGGATAAAGAGGGCTATTTATTAAATGTGAATATGAATTATTTAATTTCAGTGATGGTCGTGAGAAATAGT
The DNA here is from genome assembly GCF_038048845.1 of Mixophyes fleayi. Taxonomy (NCBI): domain Eukaryota; kingdom Metazoa; phylum Chordata; class Amphibia; order Anura; family Limnodynastidae; genus Mixophyes; species Mixophyes fleayi. The sequence continues at coordinate 375,116,017 of NC_134402.1, forward strand.
TACAGTATTTTTATTAAACATAAATGCTATTAATTTATTGCCGGGTGGAGGGTACTACTGTAATGTGAGTGGGAGGTAGACTATTCATTTAATGGTGGATGCTGGATCGGAGCTAACAATTTAATAGTAGGACTTTTAATTTAAGGTGCGATAACAGGACCTTACATTAATGCTGGGGTGGTTTAGGGATATTAATTGAATGTGGGGCTGAGTTTATGGAGGTAGGCTATTTATTAAATGTGAATATGAATTATTTAATGCCAGGGATGGTCGTGGGAAATACTTATATTTATTAAACGTAAGTACTAACAATTTACTGCTTGGGCTATTTAGCGGGAGGGAAAGAGGTTTATTTAGTAAATGGGAACACTATTAATTTAATGTCAGGGTTGGTTAGAGGGAAATAGATCTATTTAGCAACTTTTAATACTATTATTTTAATGTTGGGGCAGGAAGAAGGAATATTTATTAACCATGGTTGCTATTGATAGAACGCTGAGGCTGGTTGCAGTTTTCTAAATTTCATGTACCCATTTTATTTTCAAATCAGACCCCCATAATTCCAGGATCCGGAACAGCAGCATTTGAGCTAAAGACACCAACAGTAGACACCACAGGTAGTGAAAGTGAAAAGAATAGGTAGGAGAGAGCAAGACAGTCTGACAACCAGGGCCGCCATCAGAAATCATGGGGCCCAGTACAAATGAAGCAGGCAGGGCCCCCCCGATGATCACCCCTCCCCCTCCCCCCAATGAACCAGGGCCATCTTTCCAACTGCGCACAAAGGGCAGGGGCCCGGGGGCCCAGGGGAAAAGGGGGCCCATGGCAATGAAAAAAAAAAACACTGAACTCAATGAGTTAGGTTCAGGTAAGTTAAGGGGGCCACTAATATATATATATATATATATATATATATATATATATATATATATATATATATATATATATATACACACACTCACCAAATATTGGTATTGTCCCTACTAGAATTACAACATTTCACAGACTGTCCTACCTGTTCTTCTCACTTTCCCCACCTGTGGTTGCAGATTTCTTTAGTTGCAGCTTTTCTGGATTCTGGAATGTTGGGGGCCCTATTTGGGAAAAAAAAAAATGGGTACATTTAGAAAATGACTGCCAGCCCCAGCGTTAAATCAATAGCACCCACAATTAATAATTAGGCCTTCCTCCAACCCCAACATTAAAATAACAGTATTCACATTTAATAAATAAACCTATTTCCCTCCCTACAAATAGCCCCAGCAATAAATTAATAGTATTTACATTTCAGAAATATACTTATCACTGACATTTAATAATTCATAGTCACATTTAATAGAGTGACCTCATTCTCCCCCACATTCAGTAGCCCCCAAACCACCCCATCTTAAAATAATAGTCTGCACTATAAAATTGCCCAACCATTACCCCACAAACAAAATTGCACCCATTAATTAGCCACCACCTACCTCACACTACATTGCCACAAGCCCCCTGTACCATCACACACACATTACTGTGCCCCTTCATCACCATGTTTTGTCCCCTTATGATCACACTGCGCCCTCCATGCTGCTTTTCCCCCTTCACCTGGCTCCCCATTGTCACACTGTGCCATCCTACACCCCCTCTCCATCACTCCGTGACTTTCTCCTCCCCCCCCCCCCTTTTTCTTCATACTGTGCCTCTCTTCCCTACTTTTTCCTCATGGTGTCTGTGCCTCTTTTCCTACTTTTTCCTCATGGTGTCTGTGCCTCTTTTCCTACTTTTTCCTCATGGTGTCTATGCCTCTTTTTCTACTTTTTCCTCATGGTGTCTATGCCTCTTTTTCTACTTTTTCCTCATGGTGACTGTGCCTCTTTCCCTACTTTTTCCTCATGGTGTCTGTGCCTCTTTTCCTACTTTTTCCTCATGGTGTCTGTGCCTCTTTTCCTACTTTTTCCTCATGGTGACTGTGCCTCTTTTCCTACTTTTTCCTCATGGTGTCTGTGCCTCTTTTCCTACTTTTTCCTCATGGTGTGACTTTCTCTTTTCATTTACTTACCTTTATATTAGCTTTCTTCCCTCTCTTCTCTTCTCTTTTCTTCTGTCTTCTTCCTCTCTGCACAGTTCCTCACTGAGTGTCAGGCGTGACTTGATGATGTCACGCCTGACACTCAGAGGAAGAAGGAGGGACGCCGGCGCTGTCATCACAGGTGAGTATCTGTGTTGTTTTTTTTTCTCCCACTACCCGGCTGCCCCCTGAACACCAGCGGCGCCCCCCCCCGGCGGCGGGTGCGCGCGTGAAAAAAAAATAAAAGTTTTAAAAGTTTTTTAAAAAAAATAAATATGGGCAGTGAGGGCCCGGGCCAGACAGGGGGCCCTACCGCCGGGCCCCCTGGTGAGCCCGGGCCCGGTACAGGAGTACCCACTGTACCCCCCTGACGGCGGCCCTGCTGACAACCATCCTGAATCTGGTGTGGTTGTCACAAATTTGGGTGACTGTCTCATTTAGTCAGGATTTGGTCCAACTGCAAGGACAGTTGGGTGGTATGTCCCCCTTCACACTGTACTGCTCGTGTAGGCAGAGCTGTGTACACCTAACAGTAGTGCACACAGTATTACCTGTGTATTTGTCTAAAATTTCTCTAAAATGATAACCATATTACACTTTAGATAACCCCCTTCTCCTAAGTGCCCCGGGCCCCTCAAAGACTTAATCAAGCTCTACACACAGCAATGTTCGTCTGGGGGTTAGAGGTTATTGGAGTATAGACATAGAAACAATGGATGATATAGCATGGACTGCACAAATGATTCCAAGTCTATGGCCTCTCATGGGATTTCCTAATAGTCCATGGGTCTGATTCATCTAGGCATGCGTACCGAGCGCAAAGTGCATTTGTAAATTGGCTCTGCACACTTAGGAATTCATCAAGGAACGGATCTCGAGATACATGCGCTGATGAAGTAGGTCTGTTGTGCTCCATTACACTGCAGGATATGTCCAAAGCCTCCGTAGGTTATACATTTTCAAAAAAGAATGCACAGGTAAAAAAAATAGAATTGATGTCAGCAGCTAGTAATAAAGGTATTAATGATAAAACAGTTCTAAAAATGTTTTTTATTTTAATCCCCCCCCTCTTGAAATAGATTTATTAGGATGTTCTTAATGTCTACGGAACATAAACAATTTTTTTTTTTACAGGTGCTTCTTTTGCAAACACATGTTATAGCATGCAAGACTTTCTTCACCAGTACTCAGGACTTAGACTAGCCCTTTAGCTGAAGCAAGAGATACGGCAGAAAAACAAGTAACTTTGTGATGCCCAGTGCTGGATTCGGGCGTTGCTACATGCGCTTGGGTTTGGCAGGCTCTGTAAGGAATTACATTGACATTTGCACCTCCAACCACTAGAGGTCTCAGTATTTGCAAACTTGTGCTTAGATTTGCCCTTATCCAAGATGGCCAGTTTGGCATCGAAGAGGAACCATCTTGGATCCTGTTTCCTGTTTGGGCCTATAAAAGGCACTTTCTGGTTCAGACATGTGCTTGAGTATTCTGCTTGCTCAGCTCCTGCTACCTGCTACTCTACCTTGCATCTGTGATTACCTGCTTGTGTTCTGACCCGGCAACATTCCTCCCGTGCCCTGTTCACTCCCCTAAATTGTAGGCTGAAGTAAGTGTACTTTGTGCTCGAAGATGGAGAAGACAGGGCTGCATTAGTGGTTTATGGTCCTGTTCTGACCATGTGATTTTGCATACGATACGCTCAAAATTGCAAGATACAGGCCTTGATGAATCAGGACCCATGTGTATAGATCATTGAGGTAAAAAAAATTACAAGATCCTTTAGTTCTTTCGCTCAATGTAAAAAAAATTGCTTTTAAATGTAATTAAGCCATTTTACTGGTCCATCCAAAATGGGCCTTTGAGGCCTTGATAATGTATGACAGACTGGGGCTCTTTTTCCATCTCATACAGTATGTTTAATATGAATATTTTGAAACTAGGTCTCCCCACATTTTCCTAGTTCTTCCAATTATATATTAGAACTTTAATGAATTAGTACAATTATTTCGGCATTTTTATTACTTTATATGTCTATAGCACAATGTCTCACAATCCTTATTAGCTTGTGTTTTGGGCTATGAATTTATAGTAGGTTATATAATGAATGTGCTGAATGTGCTTAGAGCAAACAAACAAGATGGTTTGATAATCCAAATAAATAGGCATTCACTGTAGTTACAGAAAAGCAATGAAATTTATATAATTGTGTTTACCTTAAACAAATGAATAAAATTAAATCAATAAAACTCTGCTAGAAAAAGGAGACAGAACAGAACTAAAGCATTGCTTTGGCACAAATATGTGTAAATTAGAAAACAAAAAAAAAAATCAAACTGATCAGAAACCAAATTGTGTTAAATAAGTACAGCAAAGAAAATGCATTTGTCCTTGTGCGTCATTTCAGAATAATGGCCCAACTGATAGCATATCTAAAATTAAGCATGAACTGCAGAAAAGAACATTGCCATAATTGAAAATATTGCTTGTTCGTATTTATTGAAGCATTTATTTTATTATTAGGTGTCTCATAAAACATATCTTTGCATGAAAATATATTAAAGAAAGCCAGCAACATTTCTCTATGAAATATATGTATGTACAGTGGAGTTTATACATTTGAAATGATCATATTGTAAACAACGGAAGATCAGTAAAAATCTATCTATCTATAGATGGATAGAGATAATAAATATAGTTGTATGTATTACCGAATGGGGGGAACAATGAAAAGACAGAAATATACTATATAAAGTATATGTCAGGCGCCGCCTTGCTGTCTCCCTGGGGCGGCCGCCTGTGTCTGTGCCCGGCGCGCCTGGTTGCCTAGCAACCAGACGCGGAAGTTCTGACCACTAGGCGTGGCCTTCTGCGTATGCGCATCCCGTTGCTAGGCAACGGGACGCTACTCTCAAGTCCCGGCGGTAGCCAGGATTAGCACTGCCGCCCATCTAGTTTCCTATTAGCCCCTGATACTTTAAAAGGCACTTCATGTGATCTCTCAGTGCCAGAGTATCAGGTCTTCCTGCCTCCAGCGTATTGTGTGTGTAGCAGTATCCTACTTGTTCCTGACTATCCCTGTGCTGCCTGTGACCTTTTGACCCGGACCGTTTGACCACCCTTATTGGATTCTCCCTCTGTACTGCGCTACCTGAACGTTTTCAACCCGGCTTGTCTCACCATTCTTCTGGATATCCTCGTGTACTACCAGAACGTTACTGACCCGGCCTGCCTGACACCTCCTTGTATCTCGCTATTGACTCGTGGAAGGACCGCGACCTGCGTGTCCCTGCAACGAAGTCCATACTCCCTTGCGGGGGTTCCTGGCGAATACCAGGGGCACGTTAGACTCCGCACCTTCCTCCGACTTGCGCCAACAATAGCAGGTACGCATATAGTTGTGACAGTATACTCTGGCCATGACAACTGAAGGGTCTGGTGAACCGTCGGCCTGAGACTTACTCCTGCACCTGGCTCAGCGAGTGGAACACCAGGATGCAGCCCAAGCGCATCTTGTGTTCAAGGCATTGCAACCCATTTTGATGCATTACAGGGGTCCTTACCTACTACACCAGCCATAGCCTCTACTACATCTGCATCTTCCAGTGTGGTTACGGTCTCTACAGCGGCCTCCTGTCTACGCATCCCGCCACCCGAAAAAATTGACGGAGATCCCAAAAAATGCAGGGTTTTTTTGAACCAATGCGCCATTCAATTTGAGTGTAACCCAGGAGCCTTTCCATCAGAACGCACCAAAGTGGCCTTTCTTACCTCCCTCCTCAGTGGTCAAGCTCTTGCCTGGGCCTCACCGTTATGGGAACATGGGGATCCCCTCCTCAGCAGCTCAGAATCTTTCATCGAGGCGTTTAGAAGAGTCTTTGACGATCCCGGGAGGGTCGCCTCTGCTGTTACTGGTCTGTTAAACCTTCGTCAAGGGCACCTGTCCGTGGGTCAATACGCGGTTCAATTCCGGACCCTGGCTTCCGAGTTAAAATGGAACAACGAAGCACTGGTGGCAACCTTCTGGCAGGGTCTGGTTAACTGAATTAAAGATGAGCTGATTTCCAGAGAACTTCCGGCTGATCTAGATTCCCTCATCTCAATGTGCATCAAGGTGGACTTGCGCTACCAGGAGCGCACGCAAGAACGCCCCTCTGGCAAACGGTTCATACCTCAGCTAGCGCCTCAGTTTCAAAACCCCATCTTACCAGTAGATGAACCTATGCAAGTAAGACGTTCTAAATTGGCCCCAGAGGAAAGAGAGAGACGCTTCAAACAACGTCTGTGTCTTTATTGTGGAGATCCGGGACATCTTTTAAGAGATTGCCCCAAGAGACCGGGAAACTCTTCCTTCTAAACGGTGGCGGGGAGGCCGCTTTAGGAGAGTCCACTGTTGCTCCCTACTCCAGAGATTCTCCAGAACTTCCTATGGCTGTCATTCTGAGCACCCCTAAAGGTACCTTCTCCACCACGGCCTTTGTGGACTCCGGCTCCTCCGGGAACTTTATTTCGGCAGATCTTGCCTCGCAGCTCCAAATACCCTTAAAGACATTGCCTCAACCATTATCCTTGATGGCAGTCGACGGTAGTCTTGTCACTCACGGCTCCATCTCCTCCGTGACATCTCCTGTTCGGTTGATGGTAGGAGCACTTCATAGCGAGATGATCCAACTTCTGGTGTTATCTAAGTCCATTAACCCCCTCATCTTGGGGCTACCGTGGTTAAGGATGCATTCTCCCCAAATGGATTGGGACCGCGTTCAAGTGATTGCGTGGGGTTTAGGATGTCGTCTTAAATGTTTGTCCAAAGTCTTGCCTCCGGAATCTCAAGTTATAGCTCATTCTAAGTTAACCAGTATTCCTGCTGCTTATATGGAATTCCAAGATGTATTCAGCAAGACTGAAGCAGAAACCCTGCCTCCTCATCGTCCCTGGGATTGCGCTATTGTATTGTCTCCTAACCAACCGATCCCCAAAGGGCGGACCTATCCGTTATCTCGTCCTGAAATGTCAGCCATGTCCCAATACATCGCAGAGAACTTAAAGCGGGGATTTATTCATAAGTCCACTTCCCCAGCTGGTGCAGGCTTTTTCTTCGTCAAGAAGAAAGATGGGTCGCTTCGGCCTTGTATTGATTATCGCCCTCTCAATCGTATCACTGTCAAGAATCGTTATCCACTACCTCTCATCTCTGACCTCTTTGATAGACTCAGTGGATCTCAAATTTTTTCTAAACTAGACCTCCGTGGAGCCTACAATTTGATTTGCATCAAGAAAGGTGACGAATGGAAGACGGCCTTTAAAACCAGAGATGGGCACTTTGAGTACCTGGTGATGCCCTTCGGCCTCTGCAAAGCCCCAGCTATCTTCCAAACATTCGTCAATGACATCTTTCATGACCTGTTATACACTTCTGTGGTGGTGTATTTAGACGATATTTTAATATTTTCTAAAGATTTGAAATCCCACCAGGAACAAGTAAAGGGGGTTCTACGTAGACTCCGGAAACACCACCTCTTTTGCAAGTTGGAGAAATGCGTGTTTGATGTCACTCGGGTACCTTTTCTCGGTTTCATTGTGTCAGGACAGGGTCTATGTATGGATCCCAATAAGGTGTCAGCCATCCTGGATTGGCCTCAGCAACAAGGCCTTAAAGCAATCCAGAGGTTCATTGGCTTTGCGAACTACTATCGCCAATTTATTCTGGGATTCTCCTCCATCATTGCTCCCATCAAAGCCTTAACCAGGAAGACTGCCATTTCTAGGGTCTGGTCCCCGGAGGCCATGTCTGCCTTCACAACACTAAAAAAAGCATTCTCTTCAGCTTTAGTCCTTTCCCAGCCGGACCAGGAATGACCCTTCTTTCTAGAAGTGGATGCATCTTCTGTAGGCATTGGAGCGGTGCTATTTCAAAAATCTCTTTCTAGTTCACACAACCCGTGTGGTTTCTTCTCCAGACAATTCCTTCCTAGTGAATATAATTATGGAATTGGGGATAAGGAGCTACTGGCCATCAAGGCTGCCCTGGAAGAATGGCGACATCTGTTGGAGGGGGCTGTATACCCGGTTACCGTGTTTACTGATCATCGGAATCTAGTATTTATTCAAGAAGCTCGTTGCCTTAACCCTCGGCAAGCCCGATGGGGATCCTTCTTCGCCCGATTCAATTTGACACTCACATTTTGTCCTGGTGCCAAGAATGGACGAGCAGACGCATTATCCCGCTCATTCGATGATTCTGACCACCTTAAACCGTTGGTACCTCAACACATTATTGATCCTTTGAACATCGTGGCTCTCACCAGAACCAAGTCCGCCTCTCCTCCCCCAGGCCGTTTATTTGTGCAACCTCACCTACGGCTTAAGACCCTACAGTGGGCTCATTCATCCCGTATTGCCGGTCATGCTGGAATAAAGAAGACTACAGCATTGCTTTTACGACGCTTTTGGTGGCCTACTGTACGGGCTGATATATACAAATTAATTTCTTCCTGTACTACCTGTGCCCAACACAAGACTTCTAGAAAAGTTCCGGCAGGACTACTTCGACCACTTCCTATCCCCAAGGCTCCCTGGGAGAGTGTGGCTATGGATTTCATCACAGATCTACCTCCCAGCACAGGGTTTACCACCATCTGGGTGGTCATCGACCGCTTTTCTAAAATGGCACACTTTACTCCTCTCCCTGAATTACCCTTTGCTGGTCGTCTTGCAGACATCTTTATTAAAGAGATCTTTAGGTTACATGGCTGTCCAAAGGAGATTATTTTGGACCGTGGAGTCCAGTTCACCTCCCGGTTCTGGAGAACCTTTTGCCAGAAACTAAGTGTACAACTGAAGTTTTCCTCGGGGTATCATCCCCAGACCAATGGACAAACTGAACGAATTAATCAGGATCTGGAGACTTTTCATCGATGTTTCACTTCTGACAACCAAAATAAGTGGTCTCAACTCCTTCCTTGGGCAGAATTCTCCCACAATCAACATGTTCACGAATCCACAGGATTCTCTCCGTTCTTCATTATCTAGGGAAACCATCTGTCTTTCCAGATCCCTTTCCAGTATCCTCCTCGTTAGTTCCAGCCGAGGATACCCTCTATCGAGAGTTCGCTCTTATCTGGGACAAGACTAGAACGGCACTACTCAAGGCCACACAGCATCACAAGATCTTTGCAGACCGTCGTCGTAGGGTCACTCCCCTCTTGAAAGTAAGGGACCAGGTATGGCTTTCCACTAGGGACTTGAAACTAAAAGTACCCTCAATGAAGATGGCCCCACGATTTATCTGTCCTTACACCATTCTGCAAGTCCTCAACCCTGTGTGCGTTAAACTGAAACTACCTCCTTCTCTAAAATGTCATAATACCTTCCATGTATCATTATTACGTCCACTGGTACTCAATGAATTCTTTCGGGCTCCGTGCCGACCTCCACCAGTATAAACTTCTGTTGGAACTGAATTCGAGATCAATTGCATCTTGGCCTCTCGCACTCTTCATGGTAAAAAGCAATTTCTAGTCAATTGGAAGGGATACGGCCCAGAGGAGAGATCATGGGTGGACGAGCAAGATCTTCTCACCCCTAGGATTCTCAAGAAATTCCTTCAAACAGGAGGAGGAGGAAGAAGAGGAGGGTATACTGTCAGGCGCCGCCCCGCTGTCTCCCCGGGGCGGCCGCCTGTGTCTGTGCCTGGCGCGCCTGGTTGCCTAGCAACCAGACGCGGAAGTTCCAGACGCTTGGCGCGGCCTTCTGCGCATGCGCGTCCCATTGCTAGGCAACGGGACGCTACTCTCAAGTCCCGGCGGTAGCCAGGATTAGCGCTGCCGCCCATCTAGTTTCCTATTGGCCCCTGATACTTTAAAAGGCACTTCATGTGATCTCTCAGTGCCAGAGTATCAGGTCTTCCTGCCTCCAGCGTATTGTGTGTGTGTACCAGTATCCTACTTGTTCCTGACTATCCCTGTGCTGCCTGTGACCTTTTGACCCAGACTGTTTGACCACCCCTATTGGATTCTCCCTCTGTACTGCGCTACCTGAATGTTTTCGACCCGGCTTGTCTCACCATTCTTCTGGATATCCTCGTGTACCGTGTACTACCAGAACGTTACTGACCCGGCCTGCCTGACACCTCCTTGTATCTCGCTATTGACTCGTGGAAGGACCGCAACCTGCGTGTCCCTGCAGCGAAGTCCATACTTCCTTGCGGGGGTTCCTGGCGAATACCAGGGGCACGTTAGACTCCGCACCTTCCTCCGAGTTGTGCCAACAATAGCAGGTACGCATATAGTTGTGACAGTATACTTATTTCATATCCCTGTAAAAATTGCATTTAACACAATATCATGCTAACAAAACATGACTGAGGTAGCTATGTATATCAAATGATCGTTTAGGCTTTAGCAAACAAACTATCAAAAGATAATAAAATAATAGTGATCTAACATATATTTTAAAATATTTCAAATACAATGACATATTAATACCATTACTAAATAGGGCCACAGCATACCCATCCAAACGGTAGTATTTTCATTATACAATGCATCCTTGACAGATTAATTCCTAAAGTCACTGTTGTGACAGAATACAGTGGGATTTAAGCTTCTTGGATACATCCCTAACTAATAATTATGTACTAATTAATGTTTATTATTTTGATTACTGTCTAACAATAGTATTCAGAGCTGGAACTTTTGACAATTGTTACCTGTGTTGCGAGATAAAGAGAGATGAGTCACCATCTGCAGGAAGAGTGAATATATAATAATAATTTAGAATGTAAATCCAAAAAGATAGAACCCACAGTGATTTCACCTGGTGTACTTAGTAATAAAATGTTATATGTAGTAAAATGTAAAATGTTTTTCCTGGTGTAACTGACCATTAACGGATATTGCCATGTAAAAGGGTAAAATACCTCCACAATGTTAAACATTATGAGCCTGATTCCACTTTTTTCAAACGTATCTGAGGAATATGTTCTAATGTGAATAAGGTAGTAATTCACTAACATGACGTAAATCGCACATAGGCGTATTTTGCTCTCCTAAGTGATTTTGGAGCAATTGCACATTTCTTCACTGAATACCTATTTACCCCTAATTCATATCTGAACGCACATGCACAATTTTCCTTAATTACTTTAATTGACTATTACTCCCAATCACTGATGTTTCCTGACAGTTACATCATATTAAACCTTTCACTGCATTATCTCATCACCCTGCAGTATTAGATGATAACAATAAGCCCTTTATAACATACATTACTAACAAATATATCTCATTATTACACATTTGCTTTGGGGGAAAAAACACACACAAAGGTTTTTTTAAACAACAAACTTGTATAATGGCAATGTTTGCCTAGACCTAGGTAAATACAGATTAAGCAAATAAATGAATTCTGAGGCCTATACTTTATGCTAAAAAAAATCCATTAAATATACTTCAACACTATAAAATCAAAACACTTGCACTTCTTCTTCAGGGGGCTGGGAGACTCTCTGCCTCCTTCTGCTGGGACTCCTAGGGTTCCTCAGGGGCTCCTCCATTTGCATCAATGGTTCCTCAATGGTTTATTCCAGGGGCTTCTCATCTGCCTTCTCCCTGGGCTTGTCCTTGGGCTCCTCCCCACCCTCTCACCTCCTGTTAGCGGTGGCTTTCTGTTGGAAGAAATATGGCACATTGTATTTTCTTTAAAATTATCTTTCTCTACTACAGTGCTCAAGGAACAGGGGTAAATTACCCCAAATGGGGTAAAAATGAAATTCCTGGGGGTAATACTGTCGATTCACATGCTGTCAGTTGGATTGTAGACCCCTTTAAATGTGAAATTGCTGTTGTACCAGAAGAGCCTCAAGGGTTGGCAGAGGCACTTCTTGAGCTCCAATGCAATAATGAAGCACGTATTGCATTTGAAAACAAAACAGATCTGTCATATTTTTGGATGTCAACAGCTGCAAAGGCATTAAAAATTACATATGAGGAGGCAGTCAAAAAGTTGCTGCCTTTTGCAACAACCTACCTTTGCAAACAAGAATTTTCCACACTAAAGAACATAAAAACAAAGCAGAGAAATCTATTGGATGCTAAAGACTGTATCCAAATTGCTTTGACATCAAAATGCCCCAATATTAATGCTCTCGTATCAAACATGAAGCAACATCATTTCTCCAAAACCTGAAGTTTTGAAGTTGAAGCTTTCAAAGAAATTTTGAATAGATTCAACATTTTGAATTCCAATTATTAATAATATATGATTTCCTTCCTTTCAAAGCAAGGGGGTAATGTCGGCGTATCTAAATATATTTTTGGGTAAAAGGTGAAAAAGTTCCCTGACCCCTGCTCTACTAGATAGATGCATATACATTATGTTAGACTTCATTTTATATTATTAAATACTACACATGGAGCATTACTCCACCGTTGGCCAATACAAACAGCTCTAAACCATATGGACTTGACCAAGGAGGTTTTTTAAAATGTAATTATCCTAAATTGAATGTAATCTCATACTGATACTGACAATATTAGCAGGCCTTGTACTTTGTACAATGAAGGCTATTACAAGCCACGTTACTATATACTATACTTTCTCTGTTACATTGTGGTATAATTACATGGGCTAGATCAAACTGTAATATGTTTATTTATTTGTAATTGTGGAACTTTGCCTGGTAAGCGCCCTCCTAATGTCCACAAGAGCTGAGCAACAAACCCCTTACAGCCTAATCTGTGCCGCAGATAATGCTTTGCAGCCCTAAAGGCTGTATTTTTATCCACATTGCCTTTCCATTTTGTGATTTAGACCTCGTATTTAATTTGTAAGCTATATAGTGATTTGGTACAAAGTCCCAATTTGGAGGTAACGCCGGCTAGCCCAATTTAAGCATTCGTTATGCGTAGGCAGCCAAACTTCACCTACAAACAGGTTGAGGTGCTGGTGGAGCTCATGGTCGAGAAGTTGCCCCAGCAAAGTACCACATTTAGGAGGTTATTACTGAGCAGCTCAATGCTGTGGCTACAATTAGAATTACATTGTTTTATATTTAAAAAATTGTTTATGGATATGTAGCAGTCTGTAATTATTGTGTGACCTTAGGCCCCCAAAAATTTACATTTTTGTCTATATGTACTGTATGTGTGCACCAGTATTTTGTAAATATTTGTCAGTATACATTGTAACTTTGGACAATGAACACATGTGGCAGGAGTTTAAGCACAGGCTTATATATAAACTCTGAGACCATCGCAAACATGCGAGGGGGACTGGTGGTAGTCCAGTGGAGTCCTTGGACTTCAGCTCTCTGAAGAACACAGTATTGGCCTGTATCAATGAACAACTGGTGCAGGGTGTAGGACGGGGTGAGAGTCCTCCTCCAACCACACAACCATCAACTTATATGATGCCAAAAGTTAAATACTATGGACTAACACATACAGGATTTTAATGTTAGTTTTTTCTTCCATTTTATGAGGAGTACATGCCGAGGTGCCCGGTGATGGTCAATATGAACCCCCTGGCGAGGACACAGTGCTGAAGAATATCAGGCACCTGAGCATACAGAAAAGCATGCTGCTGGATATCATGACCATGCTAACGTGTATATTTCACACCAATTATTTCATAAAATGAATGTTGACAGTGCCTATGTGCAAGGCAAACTTGATCACATAGGCAACACGCTCAAACCTATACAAATATAAAGATTAACAGATGCAATTATAAATTATATGGATAACCAAAGTAGTGCGACAACAGCGCATTTGGCACATGTTACACCTGTTGCTCCTGGGGAACCTGAGCAGGCAGAGCCAGAGGCTGTACCATCTGCTTCAGTGCTCGTTCCATTTCTTGCCCTGGTGTCCCAGAGGCAGTTACAGTCCAGCAGCAATGGGAATATTGGTCCAGGGGGAAATCAGCTGCGCAAGTTGATATTTTATGTGTTTAATTTGTGTTTGTGTGTGACACTAATTTGCCTGTTTTTACCACTAAATGCACTGTTTTGAATTATATTGGTTTCCTGTTTTTTTTATATATTTTTGCCAATCATTCATTTTTAAATAAACACAAAAGGTACTTACATGTAAAGTAAGATGAAATTACATATGCCTTGAAGGCTGAATAAGCTTGTGGTTCTGGAGAACTAGAATCAATATCATCTTCCTCCTACCCAGCAATCTTTGCCTCTTTTACCCACAGAATACCACTCTGGATGGAAATATTGTAAAATATCACACACAAAGCTATGAAATCACTCACAATACCCGATGCATACATAAGAACTCCACCAGATCGGTCAATGCAACACAATCGGGCTTTCAAAAGCTTGTAAGTCCATTTTATAACTGACCTGGTTTAGATATGTTCAGAATTGTATGCAACCTCTTGTCCTGTGTGTGGATGTAAAATGGGAGTGATAAGCCAAGGGTAGAAAGGGTAAGCATTGTCTCCTTTGAAGAGAAAGAAAAAGTTAATTACATATTGCTCAAAAAAGAGTTAAACTTTTCTAAAAGTGTTAAACCATCCTTTTATTAGTACAATGTGTACAAATATATTTAGGGATAAAAGGCCTAACAATAAACAATTATGTACATTAAAAAAGTACTTAATAGCCATGTGCGTCCATGTGGCCTTGTGCTTCCTGCCTGTGGGCTTATCAGAAGGCAAAAGAATCATGGGTGCTTCCCGGCCATTTAGCAATCAGGAATCAAATCTGGAGAGATGCATCACAACTGACCTCAACATTTATCTAGTGAAAATGCTTTCTATTTGAAAAAAATAGATCCATATCCACCTAATGGGACCAGGGCTATATGTGTACAATCTTCAGGAAAGTCAGCTTTTTTGGCAAAACTGCAGCTTTATGGGTACAAGGCACACCTCATTGAGTGACACATGTATAAATTTATGGATGCGTGACAGTAAAGTCCACAACTCCACCTTTAGCTTTTAACTAAAATTGGGCTGGAACAATCCTGCCACGACATCCTCTGTGGTCTGGAATGACCTATATGTACAGAAGTGTAATAACACTGCGACAGCACGGACTACAGTGAACATCCCGTTTTGCTGTCTTCCCTCAACTTATTTGGATCATGCAGATATATTTATGTTCCCTAGAGGATTAAAAATGTTTTTTACTATTTGGGGTTGTGAGTGTTCAGGAACTTTATACAACTGAACTTTATATGGACTGGTACTCCTTCAGTCCTTATATGGGGCCAGGTGGATTATATCAAAGGGCAGTGGGATTATAAAATGATGGAATCCCTATTTCCTGGTCTCCATTTCCCTCTCATCACAACGACAGAAAGTCAGCAACTCCTCACATCTCTATAAAGTCACAAATGCTTACAAAGGGTTAACATTAGGAGTTGTTCTTCACAAACAGAGATTAGGAATCTCATTATCCAGTATTAACCACCAATGATTCCCAAGGACTCTGGTAGACCTAAAGGCACCAGCACAGCAGTGGAAAGCCACACTTGGGAAGAATCCTAATCCTTGCCCATTAACAACCCGTCTTTCCCTCCTGGCCAATCTTGATCCAAACTATCCTGGGACTACCCATGCAAGGTGGGATTTCCACAGTGAGAACTTTGGACACTTTAAAGGAGCCTGCTGGAGTGGGTGAGTGGGGGGGGTAGAGGTTGTTTAAGGATTTCCAAAGGTTGGTGTAGGGTGTCATTTCTCACCAGTGCCCTCGTGATTCCAGTATATTTTCCTGCAATTACTTCATCTATCTTGCTGCTCAGGAACTCTTATCTTGAGTTACTTGTGGGTCTGTTTGTCTGGTGAGCCTGCTGGCGATAGGATACAGGGCTTCAGATACCTATCCCGGTGGCCGGGATTGTCAAGACAAGTACATCTTGGACCGGAGTTTTGTCGTTACCTCAGCAAGATTACAAGGAATGGTTGGGTGGGAGTTTCATCTTTAAGGATCAAAGTCTCCGTTACTCAAGTAACTGCCTGAGCACCACTCCACTCAGTTACCGCCTGGCCAGAGAATAGTACTTTCTGCTGGGATATAAAACTCACAGTGTGGGCAAGATTTTTAAAACGTAAGAAATTTAAACTGCTGCTGGACCGTGGAACTATATTAACTCTTTTCTGGTCTATCTGACCTCAATGGACTGTTCCATTTATCATCACTCTGTTGTTAATCACTAGGGGGTAAACGTATGAACATGCGGGTTCTTCCTTCAACACCCGCGTGTTCGGCGATTAAATTTCAAGCGGCGCTGCATTGTAAAGGGAAACTTCCCTTTACAATGCAGCGCCGCTTGAAATTTAATCGCCGAACACGCTGAACACGCGGGTGTTGAAGAACCCGCATGTTCATACATTTACCCCTAGGAGTTTTCTGGGTCTTGAGAACTTGGTTTGCATTAGATGTTCATCCACCTCTAACCAACAACTCATGCCATGTACTGGCCGTGAAGGCATTGGCCACCGCTCCCCTTAGACCGAAAAAGAATAATGGTTAGTGGGAAACTGGGTTAGTTGCCTTACTGAGGCCCGGAAACATGGCACTGACACTCATGGCAGGATGACCAACAATCAAAGACATCTTTTCGGACCCCTAGCTGTAAAATTTTATCTAAGGTTTTTCCTACCCCTGGATGCTTGGCAGTTGTGGAGCCATGAGCCCAGCCTAACACTTCTATACAATTTAGGAACTACCAACCGCTCCAAAATTGTCAGGCGCCGTCCCCGCTATTACTCAGCTGTACGGGGACTGATGTCTGATAAGACCCGGCTAGAGCGCCCTGCTGCCTAGCACCAGGCATACAGCGTCCCTGGTCATCTCCCTGGATGTCGGGCGCGTGCGCTCTGACTTGTCCCGTTGCTATGCAACGGGACTGTTTTTCGGCAGTCAGCGTGTCTGACCTCCCCTTCTGTTCCTCCTATCTCTGGCTTCCTGTCCCTATTTTAAACCTGCTCTGGCGCCATTAAGGTGCCAGAGTAACAGGTTCCTGTCTCCAGCATTGTTCCTTCTATGTCTGTTATTTTGGATTTTGACCCAGTGCTCCTGACTACTCTCCTGCATTGTGCTTCTCTGTTGTGACCCGGCTTGTCGACCATTCTTCTGCATTCTGCCAAATTCTGTTCCTGTTGACCTAGGCCTGTCTGACAACCCATTTGTATCTCCCTTTGGTACCGCACTTTCCCGATTGGCTTCTGACCCGGACTGTCTGACTCTCCTTACAACTACACCGGCAACTGGCTAGTAGGACCGCGATCTGCGTGCCCTGAGCAGCGAAGTCCAAACCTCCTTGCGGGGGTCCCTGGCGAACACCAGGGGCACGTTATACTCCGCACCTGCTAGTTCAGTGGCAATAATACCGGTTAGTGGTCCTCTGCACCCGAGGCTACGGCTGAAACCTGACAAGAATGTCTTTTGCTGTTTTAAATAACTTACACAATAATCCCTGAGTTATTGCCATATAAGCGTATGACAACTAATTACCAGGTTCTAGTGGCTTACCATTAATAATTTCACACTTTCTCTGGCTTTTACTAGGGTGTGGTTTTTTAACTGCTTTAAGACAAAAATAACTTTAATACCAGGCACACAGTTAGCAGGTTTAACAACATTTCCTACTTCGATAGGGCGTACACTACCCTGCACTTCATTACTGCCCTCATCATATTCTGATTCACGAATTGGGTTTGAAAAACACTTCCACTACCACTGTATCACTGACATTATCACTTGGGACTTGTCTACTTATTTTTTAAACCAGCTGGGTTTCCCATAGCTTCCAGAAAAGGGAACAATTTCTCCCCAATATTGCATCAAACCTCAAACCGGGAATCAATCCCACAGTGACTACACTGTGACCACACTGTGTTTCTATGTCAGTTTCAGTAGAAACATAATGCAGAGTATCCCCATGTATGCAGGTTACCCTAACAGTTTTCCTTTTAAGTTTTAAGGGGCTCACCAACTCTGCTTTTACAAAAGAAACCATGCTACCAAAATCTAACAGAGCTTTTACCATTTTATCTTCTACAGTAACTTCACACATTAGTGTATCAGCCTGTCGGTCTGCAGTACAGGCTAGCTGTGCACATAAAGACAGTCTACGAGGTATATGAGCATTATTATATCGCATAAATTCAAAGGTACGTGAACAATTATCAGCAACATGGCCTAAGCCACCACATCTAAAACAGGTAATTACATTTTTATCTCTTACGAGGTGGGAACCTTCTTGGCAAAATAGGTTAATATCCAAGTTCGGAGCCTACAGTCTCTGTACATTTCAGTTCATTCCACTGCCCAGCACCCTTTTCCACTGGAACAGTCTTACCAGAATCCCCTGGATATCGACATTTCTGAACTAGAAGCTAGTGGGTGTATTTTTCATTTCTTTTGCTGCAATATACTTGGTCTGTACCACTTCCAATGAACCACAGAAGAGGACAGGAACTCAACTTCCTGGCGTGGTTGATTTTGCAACTCCTTTAACTGTTGCAGAGGCAAGTAATATTCATGGTCTGCGGCACCTTTTAAAGCATATTACTACTTTCCTGAGTTCTTGTGACTGAGGCTCCAGTAAAATCTTGGACAATCACTTAGCTTTTCCTGAAACTCAAGTGGAAGATGTTTGAAAGTCAGGGTCAAACCTCTCCCAGTTATCCTTGTATTCGGCTAACGGGGTCTTGAATAGCTTTAGTAAATTTCTGAAGGTCTTTTTGAACCGTGGACAACACTCCTAAAATTTTTGGGGTTTGCTCCTGTTGACATTTAACTTTTCTTTCTTTTCCACTTATTAACGTTTGTTCGTCTTCCAGTTCTGTTATCTCTGGTTCAGCCTGGTTACAGTACTCTCTTATCTTTTGTACTTCTGTTTGAGAAGCTTCTAATTGTGCTGCTTGAGTGGAGAAGGTCTCAGCACTCAACTTATCATGCTGAATTTTTTACTCTTCATATTGAGGTTTGTATCGCTTTCCAATATTTTCAACCTGGGTTATGGTCTTAATTTTCGCTTGTATCTCTATGACTTTGGCATCAAGTTCTTTCTGCAGATTTTCTTTTTCATTTCTCAGTTTTACTGTTTCTTCTATTGCACTTTGACATTGACCTTTACTTGTATTTTTGACTGCATTGACCCTTGCAGTATCAGTTTTCAACTTTCTATTCTCTTCAGTGAGCTTGGGCCCGCCAACTTTTTACCTCTTTCTCAAGCAACTTCTTTTCCGCCTGCAACATCTCCCTTTTCTCACTGAGTTCAGAGTTAGATTCTTGCAACAGTAACATATTTGCTTCAAGTTTGTGTATCTTAGCATGAAGCTGCTGTAAGTCATGATCTGATTTATTACACCTGTATGCACTCTATCTGGGTTGAAACAGTAGGCTTCTGCTTTTACTTGCCCATTGTAGCCTGAAAAGCAGACAATTTATCTTAACACAGACAAAGCACTTTTCTTATAGAAGAACTACTTCACTTGACTTTTCGGATGTGTGGCACTACAATACCCAGCATATGTCTCAAACTTTTCCTTTGCAGAGCAAAGTTGTTTTTTTTTTTTGATTCTTTAAACTACTGCTAAATGATTTTGCAAACACATTTGTAGGCTTCTGTTTTTCCCTCACAGAAACATCTACTTTACAGTGACAAAAATGTTCTACAACCTTTTCTCTTTAAAGTCTTTTGCTCTTTGCTTTTGCACAGAATCTGGCCACACCCAACTTGTGCTTTGCAGAAACACACCTTTCCGAGACTTCACTGGGTTTTCACTTCAGACTTAAGGACATACTTGGCAACTCTCCCTGAATGTCAGGGAGACTCCCTGAAATAGGGGTGATCTCCCTCACTCCCTGAAGAGTCTAGCATTCTCCCTGATGCTGAGCCAGTACAAGACGTGGTTGGCTTCGCCATCAGTGGCATGATGACACAGTTCAGAAATTGTGTCTTATGTCCATGTATTAATGCCTATGGAGGTGACCATTTTCATGGAGACCAAGATTTAATCAAAGACTGACAGTTAAGACAACATGACTTCAGTAATGGAGACAGAAATGTAGAAGACACTTAAGTCTCTCGAGATTCATTATCTGCTTTTCCTTAAAGTAGGGCAACCTCCCAGTTCTCGCCTCCGCAATAGATAAGTGACGGGGGGCTTGATGACGCAAATATTGTGATTCGTCAAGCCCTGCCCCTGCACACCCACCTCCCCCGGGATCTTCCTGAAGCCAACGAGGAAAAGTTGGCAAGTGTCCTTAAGGAAAACACCTGCTTCCCAGCAATTAACAAAACTCAGTCCACAAATTCCTTTGTATTGCAGAAAAAGGTCTCCTTTTTAATCTGTGGCTCACTGGTCTTTGCATACACTTCTGTTTTTCCAACACAGAACTTGCCAGTTTTCACTGACAACATTTAACTCCTTTCAAATCTTCATATATGCAGCAGTTAAAACAGTATTTCACAGGAGGATTAATTACTTTAATCCATGTGGTTCTCTGCTTTCCACTGTTGTGCATAAACACTCCAATTTTTAGTTGCTGTTTTCCACAAAACATGCAGAGACATTTAAACACAAATCTCTCTTTTTTTTCCCCACTGTGTCTGTCACTTTAAATTTTTACACAGTCTCTTTTGACTGAAATTAACATGCAATGCTCGCATTTTCCACCATATGTAATAAAATCATATCCGGGACACTGTCCTCTGGGGTGGGCAGTTTCACTTCAGCCAGATAAATCACATAAATCAAACGTTTCAGGTTAATAGCCTCAGCTAGTTTTATTCACCAGCTTGCAAACATACCAAATCATAAACAAAATCCTAGCCATCTGGCTGCTAACTCAGTGGAATACCCTCTCTAGAGTGAGAGGCCTAGGGTCCCCAATTAAACCAAACCAGTGGAACTACTCCCCAAACAGAGAGAATGATTGCACATCCTAGCTGCCACACAGGTGCATCTCCTGATCAGTCTGTTTAGAGACTGGCAGATCAGAAGACCCAGACTGGGCCTTATGTATGGAGCCCACCCTTCTCTTTCTCCATACATCACCAGGGGCCCTTACCATGTTTTGTTACAGCAGGGAAACACCCTGTGGGAAGCTTTTCCCACATCTACACATTCTCCCTGTCGTTTTAACGTACATAAGGCCAGAAGCCTGGGAGACATACCTCTGCCATTTAGCCTCAGTCCAGTGACTCTGTCACACTAGCAAAATACCCTTTCACCGACAGCCTAAAGTTGTTGGCGAAAGGAGGAAGTAACCCTCTGTAGCTATTGTGCGTGTGCGGCTAATGCTGCACCTGCTTTTAGTAAAGGGACCTAGCGGGGGATCCCAAGCAGTCTCTCTGGTGGTGACGGACCTCATTAAAAAGGTAAGCAAACACTATCTTGAGATGTTGCCCACTGCTGTCTTAGAGTGATGAAAGGAATATAGAGATTAAACTGCTTCAACAGGTAAGGGATTTCTAGATCAAGAGGCGATAATCTAAAGTTAGAAGGAATCTGTAAGGTAGTATAAGTAAGCCTACTTTATAGAAAGGGTGAAAAATCCCAGCCAAGGTGATGGTAAGAAAACCAAAGCTATTGATATGAATGATACCTAAACCACACTCCCCCAAACACCACCAAATTAAAAAAAACTAAACAAAAATAATACAATAAAACTATAATAAAGAAATAACAAAAATTCTAGGAAGTAGAATGAGCAGACTAGTTGGACTAACTAGTTATTTTCTGCCATCAAACTCTATAGCTTTTATGTACTAAGACAAACATAGAGAAAAGTGTGGCACATTTCCACTCTTTCCTCCATATTTTCCTTAGTACATAGATCCCAGTGTTCCTGTCTGCTGCTTTGCATGGCCATCCACCACCAGGGGCAGTGCCCAGTGGAGCAACAGCTCACAACCATGCAGTGAAAGATTGCCTTGGTGCTTGCTGTCCTTTAACAAAAGGCATTTGAACCTTCTTAACATACCCTTACACCGAGGATTCCCGAATGAAGCACAAGAAATGGGATCTTGAGTTGGCTATGCCAATTTTATTTTGGTTGAGATTGTGGTGTGGTGCATATAATTATATTATAATATAATTGTTAGACGTTAGACAATTTCTAATGAAGAAAAGATTGTGTGTATTTCTTTATTGTGTCAGTTTCTGTTACTTCCCCATAATTTTTTCTTATAACTAATCAACGTTCTGCTAAATTTGCTTTCCTCTTCTGCCTCTGTTACACTATCTGGCAAAGTCAATGTCCTTTCTCAATCTAAACTAGAGATAGGCGGGCTAGGTTCCCCGAGATCCGAATCCATCCGAATTTCACCTATCTGCCGCCCATTCGGAATCGAAATCGAGGCAAAACATCATCGTGACATATTCGTATTTCTGAGCTCGGTTCTTGCGAGATTTGAAAAGCATAAATACCAGCCACCACAGCAATCCATCGCCATTTGACAGAGGGAGAGAGAAGAGTCACAGGCTATATTAGCGCAGGGACAGAGCAATAATTGGACACATTATTGTTTCTATTCTATACAATTCTAATATTAATACCAATTGTATTAGCAATTGTTAGAGCAGTAAGAGAGGAGGATAGAGGAGGCTTTTATTTTTAATTTTTGGCACTCCAAGTGCTTTTGGGGTGTCCCATATTCCCCATTGTTTTACAGTAATTTTACTGGCTGTCAAAAGTCATATTTGTCAGCAGTATCTAAAACAATATTTTGCACTCCAAGTGCTTTTGGGGTGTCCCATATTCCCCATTGTTTTACAGTAATTTTACTGGCTGTCAAAAGTCATATTTGTCAGCAGTATCTAAAACAATATTTTGCACTCCAAGTGCTTTTGGGGTGTCCCATATTCCCCATTGTTTTACACTAATTTTTCTGGCTGTCAAAAGTAATATTTGTCAGCAGTATCTAAAACAATATTTTGCACTCCAAGTGTTTTTGGGGTGTCCCATATTCCCCAGTGTTTTATAGTAATTTTTCTGGCTGTCAAAAGTCATATTTGTCAGCAGTATCTAAAACAATATTTTGCACTCCAAGTGCTTTTGGGGTTTCCCATATTCCCCAGTGTTTTACAATAATTTTTCTGGCTGTCAAAAGTCATATTTGTCAGCAGCATCTAAAACAATATTTTGCACTCCAAGTGCTTTTGGGGTTTCCCATATTCCCCAGTGTTTTACAATAATTTTTCTGGCTGTCAAAAGTCATATTTGTCAGCAGTATCTAATATAATATTTTGCACTTCAAGTGCTTTTGGTGTCTCCCATATTCCCCAGTGTGAAATACTAATATTTCTGTTTGTAAAAAAAATCATATTTGTCAGCAGTATCTATCTAATACAATTTTTGGCACTACAAGTGCTTTGGGCTCATTAAAATGGATTCAAAGCAGTCCACATATGAGCAGAATCAGCAACCAGGTTCTGTCACCAGTCCTGATGGTAGTGTTCCCAGTATGTCATCTGGGAAAGGCGATGTAAAAGTACAAAGTCTTTTTTAAATCTGGGAAAAAACACACAGAAAAATGTTTTTTACCGTGTTCAAGCGAAAAATAATTGTAACTGAGGAAAAGTTAAGTGGCGATAAAAAAAAATTGCCAACATGCCATTCTACACACGCAGTGGCAAAAAAAACCTTTCTCTATTAGTGGCAGATCCAAAAATGTTACCGAGCCTTCTTCTTGTACGGTCACTCGTGAGCAAGCAAGACCAAGTAATTTGGAGTCTAAAAGTGGTGCACAACTACTGTTACGCGTGAAAGCCGTAACAGTAGTTGTCTATGCAGGCTGTTTTTTTTCTATTCAACTACAAGTGGAGGGCGGGGGGGGTCATAGACAGCCACCAAACTACCTTGGTCCATTTATTTTTATATTCCAATTCTACAGTCTATGCAGGCTGCTTTTTTTCTATTCAACTACAAGTGGAGGGCGGGGGGGGGGGGTCATAGGCAGCCACCAAACTACCTTGGTCCATTTATTTTTATATTCTAATTCTACAGTCTATGCAGGCTGTTTTTTTTCTATTCAACTACAAGTGGAGGGCGGGGGGGGGGGGGGGTCATAGACAGCCACAAACTACCTTGGTCCATTTATTTTTTATATTTTTCAGTCTATGCAGGCTGCTTTTTTTCTATTTAACTACAAGTGGAGGGGGGGGGGGCTATCGAGATAGAAACCAAACTGCCTTTGTCCATTTCAATTTATATTGTACAGTCTATAACGGCTGAATTTTTTTGTATTTTCTACAAGTGGAGGGGGGCCTAGAGAGACAGAAACCAAACTGCCTTTGTCCATTTCTTTATATATTTAAATATAAGTGTAGGGTGTAATA
The DNA here is from genome assembly GCF_038048845.1 of Mixophyes fleayi. NCBI lineage: Eukaryota > Metazoa > Chordata > Amphibia > Anura > Limnodynastidae > Mixophyes > Mixophyes fleayi. The sequence goes on from NC_134402.1 coordinate 375,140,381, forward strand.
TACACCCAAAGACGATGGCTGCATTGCCAATAGGCTAAGATGAAGAGGAAGACAATCAGGCTTGTGTGCAGAATTAAGGACGGCCTACCTGGGATTAAACTGTTTTCTTCCTAATTTATTAGCTTTAGAATTACCTTACTTATCTAAGAAACAGGTGGAGCACTAAATTAGGTTATTTTATGCCCAAAAACATTGATGATTTTTAAACAAAATTGTAAAACAAAACCAAACAAAACCAAAACACGCAAGGGCGGTTTGGCAAAACCAAAACCAAAACCAAAACACGCCGGTAATCCATATCCAAAATAAAAAAACAAAACCAAAACACGGGTGTCAGTGAGCATCTCTAATCTAAACCCATATAGTTGCCATGTTCTTGTCATTTTCTTTACTTAAACTATGCATGATATGCAAATATATGCTGCAGGACATTTATACTATAGTTATTTGATTATTTTAAATAGACACATATACATGTACAAAAGGAGATAAGTAAGCATTTATTGAAGATTTTAAACTGCAGTGATTTTGAAAATTGCCAGTTAACCTGCATACCCATATTTTGAATCCAGTAGTATTTGCAAACAAGTAATAAAGAAAAGAGATTTCTGTGATGGCACAGCACGCTGGCAGCTACATGTCCCTCACGTCACGTTACCGGCACCATGAATATGGCTCTAATGAATGCTGACAGCATGTTTGATTCTTCCAGGCCCAAAAAGATTACAGTTCCAGTAATAGTCGCAGGGCTATGTCACTTGGGCAACCCCATGTAATATGTTCTAGACTGTGTAGCAAGATTTTGCAGGGTGGCAACAAAATTATTTATACATCAGAAGCACTATATGATGGTGATATAATTAGGTTGCTGTGATTATTGCTGCCACACAGAATTTGATTGGAAGTTTGGCATTCATAGCATACCTCTTGTCATCTCCATGAGACTGTGTTTCTTCCATTCAGCAACTCAGTTTTCTTCGGAATTGTAAAGTGCAATCGTTTAGTATCAATACCCTAATCCTTAATTTATGCTTGAGCTTTTCTGCTCGTGTATTCATACTAGAGATGCTCACTGACCCCTGTGTTTTGGTTTTGGATCTGGATTAACTTAGGGTTTTGGTTTTGCCAAAACCGCCCTCGCGTGTTTTGGTTTGTTTTTGTTTTGCTTTTTTGAAAAAATGCCACTTTTTGGGCGAAAATGACATAATTTAGCTATTAATTTGTACCTACATTATTATTAACGTCAATAACACTAATTTCCAGTCATTTCCAGTCAATTTTTAGCACCTCACAGGTCACAATATGGTTTTCATATACTTTTGCCCAAAAGACTGTGCCATAGCTCACCTCCAAATAGTTGCCAGTGTTCAGTGCTTCAACAGAAGTAATCGACCTTGAATTTATTTATCAAACTCTCCACTCCCATTGTTTTGTGCCCTAGCATTATTAATAGGCCTGGCAGTGTTCTTTAAAATGTATTGACATTGTACTGTGCCATCGATATGGATTCACATCAGTCGAGAACAGACCAGGAGCATCAAGCAGCTGCTGGCACCAGTCCTGATGATAGGAATGCCTGTATGTCATCTGCTAAAGCCTATGTTAAAGACTGAGGTGCACAGTGCTTTTAAAGTGAGGGAAACCAAAATGTAAAAAAACACAAATTTCCTTGGTAAATTAAAGAACACGTGTAATCAAGGCAAGTTAAATGGGGTAGGGACTGATGTGAGCTAACATAACTTATAACTATATCTTATAACCATCTACATAACTAACATAACTTATAACTATATCTTATAACTATCTACATAACTAACATAACGTATAACTATATCTTATAACCATCTACATAACTAACATAACTTATAACTATATCTTATAACTATCTACATAACTAACATAACGTATAACTATATCTTATAACTATCTACCAAACTAACATACCGTATATACTCGAGTATAAGTCGACCCGAATATAAGCCGAGGCACCTAATTTTACTACATAAAACTGGGAAAACTTATTGACTCGAGTATAAGCCTAGGGTGGAAAAGAGCGCTAATTTAAAAACCTAAATAAAAATGATAGGTTCAATCTATGAAATCATTTTTAGCTAAACCATAAATAACAGTAGATGACAAGGAACATTCATAAATGATTATAAAATCATTGGCATTGGGTACAACCTAACCTAAATAAAGGGGTATATAAGGGGTAGGGATATAAATGTATGAACATGGTGGCTGTATTGTTTGTTCATTATGTAATTGCACTGTAAATTAAAAAAAAAAAGGAGAGAGGGAGGGAGAGAGAGAGAGAGAGAGAGAGAGAGAGAGAGATTTTTCACTTACCCGGCAGTGGAACGCATATGCGTTCCAACAACAGGAAGTTCGGCATTTGGAACGCAAGTTTGCGTTCCAAATGCCGAACTTCCTGTGTTGGAACGCATATGCAGAAGTTGAAGCCGAGGGACCGGACACCAGGTAAGTTCACCTGTGTATAAGCCGAGTGCCCTTTTTCAGCATACAAAAGTATGCTGAAAAAACTCGGCTTATACACGAGTATATATGGTAACTTAGAACTATATCTTATAACTATCTACATAACTAACACAACTTATAATGGTTTCTGCTTAGTTCTCATCTGCTCTGTACAGCACAGCACAATTACTGGCGCTATATAATTAGCTGCTGCTGATGAGGATGATGACAGGGATGTGCAGGAGATGCTGTCTGTGGCTGGAAAATTTTTTGGACTTTACTGCAATTCTCCAACAGAATGTAGGAGATTGCAGCAGCATGTACCCAAGTACGTCACATTTTTCAGAAGTAGGCTACTCTGTGTATCAGCGGCTTCACAAATACCCCATTCATACTGCACCAAAATCCTGGGTTTTTTCCGGGTCGAGCTCAAACGACCCGGGTCTTGGTGCAGTATGAATGGTACAAGTCAAAAATCCCGGGTCTTCAACCCGTGATTTATCGAAGGGTAATACCCGGGTCGGACCCGGGTTGCCTGCACTATGAATGGAAAAACCCGGGTTTTTCAACCCGGGTTGCACAGAAAACAAGATGATTGGCTGTCTGCCTGTCAGTGAATCATGAAGAACTGTGGGGCAATGGTGAGGGGTATGTTTTATAGTACAGATCTGTGTGCAGCATATCTCACAGTGATTCTACTGTGCTGTGTACATACATTTTTTGGAACTGAAGGTGACCTCTCAGTTTTCTTTATTCTTTATTAAAAGAAGAAAGAGTAAAATGTAGTAATTGGGTTTGGATTGTGAGAAAATTAAGAACATCAACCAGAATAGAGCTACAAGTACACTAAATTTGGAATATAAGTAGTATATAAAGGTCATCAACAATTAAAGGTCATTTAGCCAGTCCCTGCAGCTGTATAATGCTCATTCTTCAGCCACAGAGGGGTCACAAAGTAGAAAGCTCAATGTACATGTCAAGTTGCTGCCTCGTTTTATTACCATAGAGTAAAATTAAATTCTAAGCACCAATAGTTATTATCCCTGCACCTTTAAATCACAATATCTTGGTACACACCTTCTTACCATACCTTTTTGTAAATATTGTGCAGGAATCCGAATGATAAGTTCAGTCGCTGAGTGATGAAGGAAGGTACTTAGATCCCAAATACTATACACATTATTATATTGATTGCGTGAATCATCACATCCCCTGATTATGAGACATATAAATGCTGTGTTCCAGCATTAACCAGTCACCTTTCAATGACATCACCATTTTTCAGCCAATGAAAACTGCTCTGGTGATGAGTCCCACAAATTGCCAGGGCACAGACTTGTGCAGTATGAATGGGGTCAACCCGGGATATTCCCGGGTCCGAGGTGCAGTATGAATGGTGTTTCTGAGCTGGGACGCTCCGAGACCCTGCAAAAACCCGGCTTCAAAAACCCGGGATAATGCAGGGGCGGCAGTATGAAAGTGGTATAAGAGGCATACAGCTGACAATCTGTTACAAAAAGTAAGGGATGTCATTGCAACATGGCTAATCCTGCTTGGACTCTCCTGATGATATGTGATTTCTGATAATGCCACCAATATTGTTAGAGCATTAAAGCTGGGGTAATTCCATCACATTTCCTGTTTTGCTCATATAATCAACTTGGTGTTACAGAACTTTTTAAAAATGACAATGACATGCAGGAGATGCTGTTTGTGTCCTGAAAAAGTTAGGGTCATTTTCGAGATTCTGCAACAGCATGTAGGAGAATGCAGCAGCTGCAAGAAGACTAGCATTTGAGGGGAATGTACTTTAGTCCAGCGAAGTAGTCACCTGTGAAGAGAGTGCAGACACGGTTAGCTTAAGTCAAGTGATTGCCTTAATTATACTTTTTGAGAAGCAGCTAAAGAAATTGAAGGATGAAATAAAACTAAATAAATCTGCTAACTATATTGTTATTGTAGATTAAGTTCTTAATTCGCTTTGCCAGGATCCAAGAGCTATCAACATCTTGTAATGATGTCTACTCCTTCAGTTTCTGTGGCAACTGCTTCTCGGAAAAAGCTTAGCCCAAGACACCCAGTGGTGATGCAGATGAGTCAGCACAACATTTTGAAATTGCTCTGCTTTAAAAGAATTGCCCAAAAATCGTGACAGCTCTGCCATAAAATGAACTACAAATTCCATGAGGAAGGCCATTATCGGCAATTACATCAAAGTATACAGACTTCTATGATGGTGGATTCCAGCGGTGATGAATTACTATTGTTTGAACAAGATTTACACAACGATGGGGTGATTATGATGACAGTGTAGATTGCAGCAGGGGAGAGAAGGGAGCTACCTGATGCTGGTATGCCTGGTAATATTTTGGGTGGAATGGCATGTTGGCAATTTTATGTTTTTCTACAGTAAGCTTTCACCTTTTTTAGAGAGGTTTTTTTTCTTTAAAAAGGTAAAAGATTTTTATTTACATTTTTGTTTCACTGACTTAAAAACAGTATGCACTTGAACATAGACTTTAGTACATGTGGTAAAAGGATTAGTATCATCATGACTGAGACTGGAGAGTGACAAGAACAATGCCACCCCTCCTGTTTCTGTATGAGCTATGGTACAATAAAATGTAACTGCAGATTTAGACCAAACCAGGCAGGCCTGTCTTCTCTTAATCACTGACTCTAGTCTTTGGGTGTATATTAGACCCTACACTTTGTAGTGCAAATTCAGAAAAAAGCAGTGCTATATTAGGATTTCAGCACTCAAAGAATTGAGCTCTTTTATAAGGGTGTATATGAGACCCCAAACACTTTGTAGTGCAAATTCAGAAAAATACAGTGCTATATTAGGATCTCAGCACTCAAAGAATTGAGCTCTTTTATAAGGTTGTATATGAGACCCCAAACACTTTGTAGTGCAAATTCAGAAAAATTACCACCCTCCTATTTCTACTCTATCACTTTGCCTGCTCTATACTGTGACCTAACCCTTCTCTGTCTCTCACTCAAATGGCACTAGATCGCCACGGAGGCGGGTATTTATTGATTACAAAACTCACGAGATCCGAGATCAGACGACGTCACAATGGCGTTTTGCCTCGTTTTGGAATCCGAATAGGCGCATTAGTACCGAGCCGACTTGGCTCGGTACTCGGAACCCCAAAGTTCGGGTGGGTTTGGTTTCAAGGAAACCGAGCCCGCCCATCTCTAATTCACACCCGTTGTCAGTTTGTAGTATTGCAGGATTGCACTAGGATTTGTTAAGTACTACTGTTGTATACATAATCATAACAATTTTAGAAACATCCCACATAATGGTGAGTGTATACTAAACTCATTCAAGATGAAAGTGACCACTTAATTTACAATCCTATAAACATGTTGAAGTCTTAGTACCAAAACTGCTATATGTTTTCATAATTGCCATATTTACCTTAGTATATACCATACTAAAATCTACTTATCTGTTTTTGATCCTTTGATCCTCTACTACCACTACTACTGCTCTCCTTTGGCAGCATAATGCTGCCAGTCTGAGCAGCTGGGCAATGCAGACACCTACAGATGTAGCAAGCATTAAACTAACATTTAACACAGTAGAACTTAATATATATAATGCGCATTGACACTTAAAAGAATTACATTACATCAAGTAATATTGAAATTCCCTGAAATCAAATACTGATTGAAATCCCCTGTAATATATTCATCTGCCACCAGATGGCACCTTGAAGGCATCATACTACGCATGTCAGGTGACTGAAAAGTATGCAGCACAAGCATTTTATGCTTTGTGAATAAATTTATTATGTTTGCATCCCTGCTTAAATGAATGAATCTGAGGTCTAAAACGGAGGTAATTATCAGGCATTTGCAAAAATAAATACACATGTGAGTAGCAGAGAACACATAATAAAAAAAACAGGCAGCATGTCTCTCCCCAAATCCTCAAACAGTCACAGCTCTAAACAGTCTGGATTGGTTTCCACTACAACAGGGAGACCACCCATGTGGAGTCCTCCTGCTAAATTAAAAACTAGCCTGGCTGATTAGTGTAGGGCTGGTGGTTCTATGGGGAAAAGGGGGAAGCAAAAAATAACATACTCTTGCCAGAGGCTATTAGCCCTGCTCTGTAATGCACTGAGGCTCATCCTGACCCACCTTGTCTGTGGAGTAATTGAAAAAATTGGGACCCCTGAAACGCAACTCTATTGTCCCAATTTAAATAAAATAACCTTTAATGGAATAAAAGACACCCAAAACCCCCTGTTTACTTGCATTGCAGTGTGGTAGCGGTTCTCAGAAGATGATGCTTTATATGGGTAGGAAATGCTCGTCCAAGTTTCGAAAAATGTGGTCACCTTTGGTCAATTACTCATAAATTAGCACCAGTGATGTGATGTTTTGAGAAACACACATTTTTAAACTCCTTTAAATTGTGTTGCTATTTGCCTGCCATGTTTTTGTTTTGTTAAATTGCTCTATATGATATTGTGTTGGCTTGTAAAACTCTTGAAATAAAGCCTTTAAAAATATATACTGCTATGTGCTGCCTGAGTTTTACTAGTTTCTCAGTTTTGTGCTTCATTAGTTGTTTTCATGTATCTGGAGATGTCATCAATGAAAGTCACAAAACACTTGTTTCAAGCTGTGATTTCTGTTCTCATTGGGCTGCACACATCACTATGGATCACAGTTAATGAATGACTTGCTCTACTCAGTCTTTCTTACCCTTAACCCCTGTCCCTTTTGATTTAGAGCAGCAGATGTACTTTATAAGTGTATTGCACAGTAATATAGCTAAATCAGAAGTCATGCTTTTGTCTAGCAGTTCACTTACTGCATGTGGATGCCTGTGTCCCAGGTATCTATGGAATGTGTGAATGCATTTCTGATAAGTCAACTGAGTGGCAACTGCATTATCTTTTGCTCTGTGTCTGCTGTGCCTACAGAAATGATTTATGAATAATGCTTAAAATGAGTGTGGAATCATGCATTTGTTAAGTGTTGCAGATACACTTTCCTCTGGAACATACCTGTGGAGTCCATGTTTCACAAGAATGTAGCATTTTTGCATGCATCCCCACTGGCCCTATTTTGATGGGACAGTCAAGATTACTACACTCCGAAACCAGCGAGGCCTTATGATAATGTGGCTATGGTTTGGGTGGACCTGTGTGGACCTGGGTGTGGTTTTGCTGTGTAATGGAAGGGGCTTATTTGATCCTGAGTTCGTTTTTTCAGATGTTGGGAGGTATTTTTTTTGTCCACAAATTATGTAACCCTGATCAATTCCTTTAACAGCAAAACTTTCTATTTTTTTTAATGTATATTTGGTCCAAAAAACTTGTTTTTGGCCATACGATTTGTCGCCCCTGAGCCAATACACCAATTCACTGACAGCTTTTAGAGTAACTAGGAAACACCCATTCCCCTGAGTAACTATGCTTCCTGGGGGTTTATTTCCAGCACCATTAGCAGATTCCTATGCTGCGAATGCCATTCTCCTGCATTGCTTATTTTTCCAAATGTTACATCTTTTCTTTTAATGGTGCAGGTTTTTATTGAGAACATGCTCTGCATTCTGCATTTGCTTCCATAATTTCTCTCTGGTTTTGAAAGTTGTTTCTCTGCTCTGAGTTTATTCCATTGGTTGAATTTATCAATTCATTTATCTTTGACAAAATCCAAAGTAAGTTCTGATTGTTGTCTAGCTTCAATGACATTAAATAAAGCTCCATATAATTCAGGAAAGCTGCACATCAGGAATCAGATATATGTCTATCTTTAATGTCCTCACACATTTATCTCAAATGCTCTAAAATTTTCTACAGTTGTTTTCATATGTTCTTGCATTTCTTGATGCTTTTGCAATCTTCGGCTGTATAATTTGCATAGCAGGTACAGATTGCTCTTTAATATCTACTTTCATGCAGGGTTTTATATATACGCTTTGCTGTGGTTTCTTTCCTGATGTGAATCATTTGATTATTTTCACTAGTAAGTTGATTATTTCGGTCTCCCCCAAGATTTATAGAATCAGATTGCAATTGTGCCGTTAACTGGTCCCATAACCTGTTACAATGCTGAGCTATAATTTTTGTTTTAAAGAAAGATGGAAACACTTGGGGAACAAGAACTCTTGTCTTCACCGTACAGTGGCAACAGAAGCATAGCACGGTAACAGGAAGGAGAAAACACATGAGTAAAGCTAGGTACACACTACAGAATTTTCCACCAACTTTTTATGCTGATCGATTTTACATGCGATCAATGTTCCGATCGCTCGGTCCATGGGCTGCATACACACTAGCCTTGATTAGGACGATAAAGGGAAGAGTGGATGTCCCTTTAATGACTTTTTACAGCCATGTTGTCGTGAGCAATGACTGTAATTTCGTGCTCACTGTTGTGGATCAGTCGAAAGTTTATACACACTACACAACGGAAACGAGATTGGAACGAAAATATTAAATGGTACGACCAACCAAATGAGGCGACAATCGTCCATTTGGGCAGACTTTCGACCATCATGTCACTGCACACACTGACCCGACTTTTGAACGAGCGGTCGTATGTCGGCTGATTTAGCCGATTATTGGATGTAAACTGTGTAGTGTGTACCTAGCTTAACACCAATGTAGTGACTGGACAGTACAAAGGTATTACTTCTTCCAAGACAAATGACTGCAAGGCACATGAAGTAAATTAAAAGCATAAAGTGGCTTCTAAAGCTGGTCTGAAACTAACAATGAACTAAATCAGCTTCCTTAAGGATGTAACATGCAATGTGCATATATCTTCTTACTAAAAAGGTCATATTCAGCATATGCATACATTTAGCAATATTCTTCAAATAATTTCTAACAATCCTATTCTACACATACGTTCTTAATAAATATTACAGGGTGTGCGTCTTGCGGTCTGCTAAGGAGATTTGTAGCTGTACATCACAAACCATCTGTCCAAATGTGTTAGCTATTCACTAGAATTTCTGTTCATTCAGGTTGGTCAAGATAACGCTGTTGTAAGTCAGAAAACCTAGTCATATCCAGTATCTAATTGAAAAGCCATATGTTACAAATTATGCACACAATACATTTGGTATTAAAATTAAGTCATGAAGAAAAATACTTTTCCCAGACGTATCAATACAACATGCAGAATCCCTTAGCACAACAGAGAAGGTCAAAAAGATAATTGAAACATTAAAACCCCTCAAGGCATCAAGACCAGATGGAATGAGTGGGGAGTATTACAAAATACTACAGGACCCAATAAGGGAATATTTACACGATTTGATTTAGTACAGTGATAAAAACAAACTCATTATATTTTAATTAGGTCATCATAAAAATACTACCAGACCTGGGGTGGGACCTGGAATCATCAGTCTCCTATAGACGGTTATTGAACTTGGACTATAACATTTTAGCAAAAGTCTAAACTGAGAGATTGATGTTACTAGGACTCATACGGACCACGCAGGATTTGTATGGGAACTAAATTCAGTTTTAAGTTTTTTTCCAGTAAAGCAATATCTGGGATCAACTGGAGACACAAAATGTAATTTATTACTATCATTAGACATGGCAAAATCTTTCAACATGGTCACCTAGGAACTTTTATTTGAAACTTTACATATGTTTGAGTTCCCAGATAAGTTTATTAAGACACTAAAAACCCAAATGCTAACCAATAGTCAAATATAATCCTCATTTACAGTGCAGAGGGGGACACTGCAAGGCTACTCACTATGCCCATTATTGTTTGCATTAGCAATAGAGTCCTTAGCAATGGTATTAAGGGAAAATAAAGACTTTACATGTATCCACCTGGGAAACAAAGAAGTAAAACTACCTCTATTTGCTGACTATATGTTAATAATGGTGTCTATTCCTGTGTTACTAAATGCAATAATCACATTTGGCTCATTCACAGGGTGTAAAGTGACTATTGACAAATCAGAAATTCTTTCAGTAACTGGTACAGTCACCCTCAGTCAAATGTTGTCTCAATTCAGGATAGTCAAAGAAATTTAACTTGCAGAGATAAAGGCGAATTGGACCCCTGGATATCTTAACATTTGCATGATCTGCGCTGTTTAGATGTCTCAGGTTGGATGCTAGAACAAAGCGTCTTTATCAACTGAGAATTAGAGCAATAACTCTTTCATTCATATTCTGCTTCAACAACATTATTACACCTGCCAAAGTCCTTTCTGCTCAAGCCCAAAATGGATAATATCCTGTATCCTTGTATATCCTATACAACATGGATATATATTAACAGAAACTACAAACACAATTACCAAATTACCAAATATATCAAAATATGGGGAATCCCTAACTAAAATCCAGGAATAGAAAGAAAATATTTCCTCAAGTGGAACAAATAAAAGACATATTCAATATTCAATAAAAGATCTATATTCGATCTACGAGGGACATTATATACTATCAGCAAATGAAAGAAAATTCTTCTCTAAATAATATGCAATTTTTTATGTGTTTACTATTTGAAACTATATAATGTCTTTAACACAAAATAAATGTATTCGGCCAACCTCAGAAGAACTGTAGAGCCTGATGCATTTCTTGAGAACTAATAACTATAGAATCAGGTATCTATATAAAATCTCCAACAACTTAATAAAATAGTTGACAAGGAAATTACGAGGCATGGCAAAAAGACATTCTTGGATTAGAAACATCAGAGACTTTTCTACGCTATTTTGAGTACACAATAATGCACCTTACGTCAGCTAAACTGCAGGAAATACACTTTAAATCCATTAATTGAGGCTAAACCTCCCAAGCCCAAAAAGAAAACATATTACGGAGAGTGAAACACACAGATGTTTCAAATGTAATAAGAGGGTGCCACCATTTACCACAACTTTTGGGAGTACAGGAAGATTAGGAGGTTTTGTGGCAAAGTGTTGTCATTTGTATAAGATTTTTCCATTCTTCTCTTTAAATAATAATTGAGATGAGCGTGTTTCCAAAATATAATATTTCTATTCTTTATTAAAAGATATTATGCATAGATACAGCCATTACTGGACAAAGCAGACATACGCCCAGGGTCTCAAATGCCAATTGACAATCTATATTTGATTAAGTCATTCTTTTATAGAACTTATCAGTGCCAAAAAAATGACTTGTACTTGCCAAACCAAACCTCTTAACCCATGTCAAAGCTGACATTTTATTATTAAAGTGACATATTCTTGGAGTTTTTTTTTAGAAGGGTCTTTTTGACCTTATTTTGAGCAAACATGTCCTTGGCTTTGTCCGGTCGTTGTGAAGTAAGGGAGATTTACAAGAAGTGTGTCTCTCTTCCTCTGTTGTGTAATATGTCAAATAAATGTCAGTACTTTTCCTCTTAAAAGCACAGGCCCATACAATTCAAGTTCATTAGTTCATTCTATTGAACTAATTCAGGGGTGGGCAAACCTGTCCTCAAGGGCCATATCCAGTTCATGTTTTTAGGATTTCTGTCTGTAGAAACAGGTGGGATAATTACTGACCCAGCCAAATAGATTAACTCAGCTGTACATGATTAAAGAAATCCTAAAAACATGAACTGGATATGGCCCTTGAGGACAGGTTTGCCCACCCCTGAACTAATTGGTAATATAGGGTTTTTGTTAATTATTACTTCGACACATTTGTAAATTGATCTTTCAAACTCAAATTGTAGAGAAACCAAATGCCAACAATTTTCTGCAATTTCTAGAAATGGTGATGGAACTATACCATTACTTACAGTAATAATGACAATTTCTAAGCAACTAATACTGCACAAGAGGACATCCCTAATGCCTTCCTTTCTATTTGAACTGAAAGCTCAACTATTAGATAATCTTATATTTTGACAGAAGGGCAAAACTTCCAGATGTAGAAAAGGGAGTATCAATATATTATGACAAATGGGAACCTTATATGGAGACTTAAGTGTCTAATACCCAGACCAATAAATCTTTAGAGGCAAATAAGAATAGTCTCATTAGGTGAAAGGAGATAGAATTATGACCATGAGACTTTGCTTACCAAGACTCTAGTCATAGCCTTGGCATCATATCCCCCCCCCCTCCCCACGCCATCCTACGCCCTGCCCAGTACATTCATATGGGTCTTACTTTACTTGTGTCCCTGGACTCTTGCCACCTTCTTTTTCATAAAGAAGTGCTAAGGATAAAGAGGTGCTCAGTCAAAACTCCAAAGGTCTAACTAAACTCAGTGCTGTAAAACCTGCGGAGGTGACAAGGTAATATGGGAGAAAACCTTCCCCATCTATACAACAACTGGATTTGACAATTTTGATTATTAAATTTTGATTTTGCTGTTATATAAAAGTTCTTTGTGTTTTAATTACTTTACAAATTTTAATATGTACCCGAGAAACACTCATAATATAGACACTTTTTGTAGCACGTTTGTCAATATAACATGTTATAGAATGTATTGATACACAAAATGTGGAATGTGTATCAATACAGTATTTGTGGATAGGTAAAATCCACTGTGGAATAGGCAGCAGTACTGTAGAGCGCTTGGGGAATTTTTATAATATTAATGTTATGCAATGCAGATACTCACTTTTGTGTGATATGAAGAGGTACAATGTACTCATATAAGTTAGTACAGACAGTATTGCTATACCTTTTGAAAATAATAAAAGCCATATAGCATTCCTCAATATACTAGTGTATTAGTCACTGATTAGTATATGTCATGTCCCCCTCTTTTACAATAAGTAAAACAATTATTATTGTGATTAACTAACCATTATTATTATGATTACTACTAATCTTTTAAATAGCTTCCAAACCTACTTAAACACATATGTCTTATTACACACCCTTAAAATACAACATTTTGCTAACCAAATAAACAAGAAATCAGCTATATTTATACTTCTTTAGCATGAAGCTAAAAGTACATTTTCTAGGAGGCTCTTTCTCTCTTTTAAAAAATCAATCTCTGTGTCAGATTTATATGTCTGTCACTTCCAAAATAAATTTCACTCTCCTGAGACAGTCATTCAGGAAGCTCTTGTTTGGTCATGTGATGTAGAGAAATGGTCAAGTGGTAGATTTATGCTATGTTATAAAATCTCTCTGCTCTAAGTAATGTGACTGTGGTTGCCATGTTAATCATGACATTAAACAACTTTATATATTTTAAAGAGCTTAAATCAAAACCCTAAGGAAAAGATAATAACACCATGCTTGTACTTATAGGTAATCAGAGTGATTTATGTTAACATAAACACACCACATTTTTAAAAGTGATTACACCTTTAGAATGCTAATACTAATTATCTCTCATGTTGGTGCTTTCTATTCCTGCATATTACTATATACTCTGAAATAGAATGTTATAACATCAGCAGTCTAGATTTGAAAAAATAATTTATGCACAATCAAAGCTCTATCTTAATCCTCAATAAGCATAATTTGGTGCCAAATTATTTAAAGAAATGCAGCATTTGGGAATTTCAGTTATTAATTGGTCTGGGAAATCACTACTCTAAATTGAGATGTAATGTATAAACTCGTGTATTAATTTACAGCAAATTACATCATTTCAATTTCTAAATTTGCTAATGATTGCAGTAAAATATGACATTTCAGAAGGTATTTATTGAGATTAAAAAACCCTTAAGATTGTATTATTAACAGACATTAACTTGAACTTTTATTTTACTTGGAAAAATACAACAGTCATTTATATAAATAAGACAAAGTAATACATATGCTCTATAAATTAGAGAATAAAATAATAATAATATTTCAAACCAGCACTCTTAAGAATGCAGCTCAAAATATCTCAAAGTGCCACCACACAATAGTCAAAATTACAAGAAAAAGAAAAATTTAGATAAGTGTTTTCCATATTTAAATTACCAAGTGAAATATTAACAACAAATGTGTAAAAATACCAAAAATAAATGTGTAAAAATACGCATAAGAATAATAAATTCTCCTTAAATATGTAATAATAAAATAAGGAAAGGCTTGTATATATATATATCAGTGTATAAGTGAATAAACAAAAAAACATAAACAAGGTAATTTAATAAAAGCGGGTTAGTGGAAGGAGCGATTCGTCCTTGAATTTCAGCAACCCTAATAAAGTTAAATTTATGTGAGTATGTGAGTATGTTTCTTAGCGATCATACAACTTTTTTCTTGGTGAAGGAGTTCTAAGGGGTCTATATATCATGAACCCTCCTATAACAGGTTTCCAGCAATTGAAAATCTTTTATCAGGATATTTAGCAAAAAGACTACTCTTACAGCTTGTCAGGCCAGAGCCGGAACTTGGGCTTCCAGTTCCAGATTCCCCAAAAAATTATATTTTGGTCAAAAAATGTTAAAAAAATAGAAATAAATACAACATAAATAAAATTCATTTTAAAAAAACAATAGGAAAACAAAACTTTATTTTCATAATAAAGCATTTTCTCCATTGCTGACCCTGGCTGAGATGGTGCTCGCAATCAGAGGACGGTAACAGCGCTTTGCATGGGGAAGCATCACAGGAGGTCCCTAACCGCCGGCAAAAGATTCCCATTTTTGCAGAATTTGGGGCTTTTGTCCATTTGACACTAAAACTAAACTATGCATTTCAATTCCATTCTTCATATACTAATATTTAGGGCCTGATTCACTTGAGTGTGACTTTTTTCAAAAGCAAGTTACACTTATACTTGTGTTCCACTCTGAATCAGGTCCTTTACATTCTGGACTTTAGAAGTTTGCCTTCAAGCTATGTCACACTTATATATTATATGCTCATGCATGGTAAAATTTCTACACCTTTTCTGGTAATGCTATCATTGTGCAACAACATTTATTTCATTATTAAAATAACTAAAATAGTGTTTAATAATTTATGTAAAAAAAAAAACATACGTTATTAAAGTTATAAGTTTATGCTTGTTTCCTTTTTTTCTATACTTTTTGTTAACAATTTTTTTCTCTTTTTTTAACATTTACTCATGCTTGTAATGACAGTAATTGGTTTGGCGAAGCGTTAAGTTAATATTACCACTCCAAATTATATCGTTGGGACAGCAGAGAAACAAATTGTGGCAGCACGGTGGCTTAGTGCCTGTCGTTTCTGCCTCACAGCACTGGGAGTTTTATTCCTGACCATGGCCTTTATCTGTGTGGAGTTTGTATGTTCTCCCCGTGTTTGCATGGGTTTCCTCTGGGTGCTCTGGTTTCCTCCCCCACTCCAAAAACATACTAGTAGGTTAATTTGCTGCTATTAAATTGACCTTCGTCTTCCTCAGTGTATGGGGCCTATTCAATTCCGATCCGATCCGCGGTAACACGCGTTACCGCGGAAAATGCGCAGTACTGCCGGTAATACGGTACCACAATAACGCGGATTTTCGTACGCAGGCCTGTGGGCTGCGAACGAAAATCCACGTTATTGCGGTACCGCAGATTAGGTTCGCGGCCGTTCCGGCGCGATACCGCGGATCAGGTTCGGAATTGAATATGCCCCTATGTGTCTATGTGAGGGAAATTGGACTGTAATCTCCAATGGGACCAGGGACCGATGTGAGTGAATTCCGCTGTGGAATTAGTGGTGCTATATAAATAGCTGATGATAAAAATAAATGTGGGTGATATGTAATTTTATATTGCTGCAGAAAGCGACGATAAAGAATTGCAGTTATCGGCATTAATAAAAAATTTAATAAATAGGCCATTTTACCTCTTTACAGGCAACATAACAATAATGAAATTTGCATGCTACAAAAGATATCCAACATGCTGAAATGTATATAAAAACAGTAAAAATGATTACTTATTTTAATATATTCAGTTACAAAGTTATATTCACATTATGTTTACTCAGTCTGCATTTATTTGCAAAACTCATGGGAGTGCAAAATGAATGTGTATCAATAAAATGCAGAATTTTCTTTCAAGTACATTTACACTAACCTGCCCTGACATTGCATACGCTGTTTACGCATGCAACAGATGCTTATGATACAACCTGACTAGTGCAGCTCCACTTTCATGCTGCCTGCGTGTTTCTGCAGAAGGATTATGCCCTTAACTGGCAAAATATTTGCTGCTGACCTCCTGCTTCACTTTGCTCAATGCAATTTACAGTTTTCTAAACATGCTCCACAGTACACGGCATGCTGCGCTTTAATCCACTGTAGCAGTTGCAGTGCTGTCTGTTGTATAAAGAAGACTGAGACAAATAACAGTACATAAAGTCAGCCACTGTTCCTCCGAAAGTTATTTGGTGAGGTACAGCTCCACTCTCTTCTCGCATGCACTTGGTAATGCTATTCTTCATTGTTTTATGCATGTAATTAGTGAGGTCTATATCCTTCTCAAGGCCATAAAAATATAAACTATTAAATTACGGGTTGTCTTCCAAAGCCAATAAATTGTGAGTTATTTTGACTTCTTCTAAATTAGTACTTTTTTTTTGTACAAGAGACCTTAACACTGTCCTTTGTTTTCAGAAAAAGAATATAACACATAAACCTTTTGCCTCCTCCAATCAGACATTATTACTACTTGGTATGGTTAATGTACTATAATTGAAGTCGATGAAGCAAATGTCAGTTGAGTGTTAAAGCGTGAGTTTAGTGAAAAGACGGTGTTAATGTCACTTTATGCAGTGCCCAGGAAGAATTTTATAAAGGAAATTACATTCTTTTTTTCCCCTTTCTTCACTCTATCCTTAGATTTTAAAGGGAATACTCAGTATAGTAGTCAATACTCTTAGCTTACGACGTTGAAATCTAAATTATCAAAACATTTTTCTGCTATGTTTTACAACAGGTGCATATTTGATGTTAAGTGATTTAAGGTTTGATAAATAGGAGTTAAAAAAGAAGATGAGTAGAGCTCAATCAATTTGGGCGATTTTGCAATTTGGATGAATTTCAGAGATTTGTGAACCGTTACTGAATCTCCCAAAACTTTCAAATAGGTAATGCTGATTGGGTAATCAGGCCACTCGCAGTGCATGGAATGTACAAATGTTACATGTCTTCTATCTCACAGTCCTTTGGATACTTATTCTTCTTTGATAGATCTAGGGGAAAACATCTGTTAATGCTCTCTGTGACTATTAGTAGCCCAGACTATGTACATTTACATAGCTTTGTAAACCATCCTCCATCATTTTGTGCTTGATTTTTTTTTTACTTTCATTTTCTTACAGATTTCTCCCTCACTACAGAATGGCCAGATGAACATAGGCAATGCACAGTGAGGGCGTTCTGGTGCAGATGAGGCAGATTCAAGTCCGGGGTTTCTGGTAAGTACGCTTGTTTCTGCTGTATGATTTGCACCAGCTACAGAGCAGGTGCAAGTTCTGACTGATAGTGATGACAGGTACGGCATAGTCTTTGTATTTGCATTCCACTAGATAGCACAGAACAACTGTATACACGTAAGGTAGACCATAACACATAAAAGCATTGTCTTTACAGTACACATTAAAAACATCTTGATTTATGTTTTATTGTAAAAAACATTATATGAAATTATTTTTTAACAATCCATATTTTATTAATGATTATACTGTTTAGAGTTGCTCATTTATTTTATATTAGAATTTATTTTGTATCCATTCTGATGTGACATGCATGTGCGTATGTGACATGCATATGCAAAGCAACGTTTAGGCGGAGCGCACTTCCAATCATTCAAATGGAAACGTGTCTTGAGATCAGTTTGCATTTGAATATGGTTGGAATTACGCTCAAGTTCCTCGCTCTTTTCTTAAATTGCGTTCCAGTTTGAATCAGGCTCTAAGAATTCCTCCAAAAATGTGGAAATTAATCTACAATAGATAACCCCTAAATATAATATTACTTCCAAAGAAGATTCACAAGAACCATAAGTGTGCTGTGCAAAAAATGACTGTACAATGATAGATGTAACATAACATTAATTTGGAAGAAAGCAATATTCTATGACAAGTATAAATTAGAATATGAATGCCCCGGTATAAATACATCATAGAATATATGCTTTCAGTGGCTCTTTTACAAGTGATCAACAGGTAACATCAGTAGAGGAAAAGTGCATTGACCGGCTCCATAGCAAAATTTGTATTGGGGCTGGTATACTATACTTGCCTCCCGACCCCCCCACATTGCTCTCAATAGAGCACAGCGGGGATGGCGGGTGCCTTCTAAGCATGTGCTGTCCAGTTCATGATCCCAATGCGCATATGTAACTCAGAAGAGGTCTCCTGTCTGCTCTATTAAGAGCAGGGTGGGGGCATCAGAGTGTGGAGTGCGACTCAGGCCTGCTGGGCCCCCCTCACCTCCGAGCATCGCACCCCCTGCACCCTTATTGTTACACCCCTCAGTGAGAATTCTTCCCCTAGTGGTGAAAGTGAGCAGTGTACAAACAATGCCCTAATTTTTATGCTTTTCCAAGTTACATAGCTTTTCATAGAAATTAAAACATTTTGAAATATATGCTTTCCTTTTTAGTTGATAAAAATTTTATTTATCTACATATATTAAATATAAGTAACTTGCATATGAAGGACAACACCCACCATGAAACCCTTACATAGTACTGACGCTATGAAAGAACACTAAAAAGTCACCAGACACCTAATAGAAAATTACCTCCAGTACTAATTGCATATAATCAGGACTCAGGAAAGGAAATATGAGCGAACTTCTCGTTCCTGTTACTTCTATATGAGATATGCAATATATATAATAGTTACATGTGTACTTGCTTTTATTATATTATATTATATATAAAATCCAGTACAATAATGTTGAAGATCTTTTGGGTTTCAGGCAGTGCAACTTACATACTATTACATTTTGCTTAGTAGGTTTTGTGAGTCTGTAAATGTATGCTCTGCCCAACACTGGTAAAAAGACAACACAACACATCTGATTATTGTCATGTTTATTTAAGTGTAATCGACCTTAGTAGTCAAGTTCAGTGTGGATGGGACATGTGAAATGAATAATGATGCTGCAGGCAGCCTTTGGGTCTTGCTTTGAAGAATTCTTCATTTATTGAGTGATTGTGATAACCCAAAGTTCGTGACATTAATAGATGATGTGAAGAATGAGACAACTAGACATGTCATTTATAGAGGAACAGAAAATAATAGCACTGAGAGGCTAGTAACAAAAAGGAACACAACTGTCTCTTTCTCATGCAAATCTGCTTTCACTGACAATGCCACATGTGTATATGCATTTAGAGGGAGTGATTTTTACAACTATGATTTAGTTATGTGCACTAAACAGGGGGATATTGATTAAGCAAATATATCAGATCTTTTTTGGACACTGACATCAACTTTAATTAGCAGTGGTATTTAGTTTAGCCTTTTGTCTCTACAACTGATATTGTTAAGGAAACTATTCCTCAAATAAGTTACTACTGTAACTGTATCCATCTGTCTGTATGCCACTATTAAGTCTAAAAATATTAATGTTTCATAACTATTTCTCTGTAATTGGTCTGGTTGTCATTCCAAGTGCAAGTGCTTTCCTGTAGGCAGCACGGTGGCGTAGTGTTTAGCACTTCTGCCTTACAGCACTGGGGTCATGAGTTCAATTCCCGACCATGGCCTTATCTGTCAGGAGTTTGTATGTTCTCCCCGTGTTTGCGTGGGTTTCCTCCGGGTGCTCCGGTTTCCTCCCACACTCCAAAAAAAATCATACTGGTAGGTTAATTGGTTGCTATCAAAATTGACCCTAGTTTGTGTCTGTTTGTCTCTGTGTGTGTGTGTGTTTGTGTTAGGGAATTTAGACTGTAAGCTCTAACGGGGCAGGGATTGATGTGAGTGAGTTCTCTGTACAGCGCTGCGGAATTAGTGGCGCTATATAAATAAATGATGATGATGATAATGATGATGAGGCATTCACTTTATTAGGTCTAAGGATATATTTTGCTGTTTGCAGAAAGTTATTCTGACATGACAGTATCTGATAAAAATGTTACATTCCACTGAATCACAGGCTTTATTCACATTCAGATGTGCGTTCATTTGCGTAGTGGGTCTTGCGTGGAGTAGCTTTGCGCATGCTTGTAATCGGACCTTTATGCCAATGGACCAATTGAATGCAATACATGTCAGAACAAAAATGACACTTACTACTGCCTGCAACCTGAGCGGCGGAATGCCGGAGGGAAGGGACTGACTAATGTAGTCCATGTCCAGTAGGCCATTCCAACGCAGATGCAGCGATTCAAGTTCTGGTCTTTTTGTAAATACTCTTGTTTTTAGGCTTAATGTTTGCACCCACTACAGGGGTGGGGTAAATGCTGGCTGACAGTGATGACTGTAACGGCATAGTCTTCGATTTAAAATGTACATGTATGCGTTTCATTAGCGTGCCATTAGCTCGCACAGGACATCTCTATGCAAGTAAGATAAACTATAAAAACTTATTATATGTACAGTATCCATTGACAGCATGTTTATTTATGTAATTAATGTTAATAAAAACATTTTTTATTATTGTTTGAAATGTAATATTTGTGTAAATGATTATGCTGATAACAGTTGTTATTTTATTTCATGTACAAAATATTTTTTAGGCCATCTGCTGTGACCTTTTATTGTACATACAGTATGCTTGTGCGTATTCTGCAGTCTGTTCTGTGTGTCTATGTACGCCAGAAGCACTGTGTTGGCAGAATGTACTTACATTTTAAATCGAAATCCTGACTTCTGCTTTCAAACACAACTTACGTGCAAGTTGTGTTCAGGCCCAATATAATCTATACTATAATATGTTTATAAGTATCCACAAGTTCAACCCTGCAGTACAAATGCTATTGTATGATGCCACGTGCCTATTTTTACTGGGGAAGCTCATGAATTTACAGGCCAAGTTTATACCTGCTGATGAGAAAAGTTGGGCTAAGCTGTGTGTTCCTTGATAAGTAGAGAATAGTGCCAGGAGTGCACCTAGTTTTGCGATAATATTTAAAAATTAGATTTTTCTCTGCAGAAGAAGATTATTTAAATGAGATAAAGGGGTGGACTAGGTGCATTAACTTGGGCATTCCCTGTTTTCCAGGTAGGTACACAGCCTTCTTCTGTATGCAAATTGTCCTGAATTTTCTGATAGTCCTGAGCTCCTGGAGATCAGGGGGTATATTTACTAAATTGCAGGTTTGAAAAAGTGGAGATGTTGCCTATAGCAACCAATCAGATTCTAGTTCTCATTTATTTAGTACACTCTACAAAATGACAGCTAGAATCTGATTGGTTGCTATATGCAAAATCTCCATTTTTTCAAACCCGCAGTTTAGTAAATCTAGCCCTAAGGTTTGTTGTGTTATACTTTTAATGTGATGCATTTTGCAGCATCCAGTTGCACTTCTACAGGGAAGCTCACTTTTAGGCACACTGTGACGGATGTAAAAGAAACAAATAAAAGTGACACAAGTATGAATACACTCCAGATAGCACCTCACTTATTATCAATTTAAAACATATATCTATTTAATCTAGCCGCATTATTGAAGGAAAGCAAAACAGTTTAAATCAATAAAGAGGTGTTCATACATTTTTACTCTTTCCACCTTGCACATTTTCCAGAGCACCCTTCAACCCACAAACGTAGGTGCAGATTGATTTTATTGGAGTGTTTACAAAATACTGTACCTCGAAAAAAACTTGGCAGACAAATAGGCCCATTAGCGTAAAGAAGCATTGATGTTCGCAAATGACCCTTATTATGTTAAAAAATTATTTTAATACATGTTTTTATTATAAAAAGCATAAATTAGGTATCGCTAAGTTATCTGACTCATATTTGAAAACACTGAAACCATTTGGATTACATATGATTTTTTGAGCTTGAATTCAAAATCTTTCAAAATGATGCTCTAATGCCAACTAATAATATACCGGCACGCTTACAGAACAAAATGCAGGAAAAATATTAGTGTTGTAACTGCATATTCACAACCAGATATGCTACAGCTAAATGCACATTCCATATATGGGTTAAAAAAAGAAAATACAATTTTTCACCACGCATTTTCTTTCAATGTATTTCAGCAGTAATGGAAATGGTCCAGCTTAATGCGTCTAAATATAGTTTGAAATGGGTGAACATGTCGGGGATTTAATATGTTTTTTCATACAACTGTCTTGGAAAGTAGAGAAATGTTGCAGACCCTAAGCTTTCTTCTTACCCATACACATATGATGTATTTTATTTCTGATTAAGGGCTCCTTAGAAAATAGTAGGGAAAAACCTCTGCTCTATTCTGTAACGTCCCATTTTGATTATTGCTTTAAACTTGTTGTAATGTTTTTGTTAAAGAAATAATTAGAGCTATATACATTGTACTTCTATTCTCATTATATTTTGACCTATGGTCTAGCACCAAATCTTGGTAATAACATGGTTTAATAAATTAAAGTAATTTTATATTAAACTAGTTTCTATATAATATACTGAATTTAGTTTGAAAACATGAGACTTTCACTTCCCCCTTCAATTATTCATTACAGGTAGCAGGTGACCAAGGCCACTGTTAGTTCTTTACATTGTTATAGCACTCTTACCATTGTCAACAGTTATTAGTAATTACCTCTCTATCCTGATGTTAAGGCCTATCCCAGCATACTAATTTATGATATATTGATTCCTAATAAAACAATATTCCCATATATTTAAGGCTACCACATCTTTTAAAAAAGGAAGAGTCTATGGCTTAAATTTATTCTAGATAAAATCTGAACAGATACTTGCAATGCAATACAATATATTTTCTGCAAACTATGGTACAGAGGCAAGGGCACTGAAGAACCCCACTAAGTAATTCTGTCTGTAGGTGGGATTCTGTAATGCTTTTAATGCCCAGTGGATAGAACCTTGACTCAAATTAAGGGGTCTATTTATGAAAGGTACAAAAGTAAGTGTGAATTCTGCGAAAATGTGATTGTACTTCTGCATATTTATCAAAGCTCTCTCTAGGTGATAGGGTAATAGCACTCATAGGAGGCTTCCTGCGATACTTCCCGTGAAAAACTTGGAGAACAATGGCGCTACAAGTCTTCTGATTGCTAAAACCAGGATAGCATTAGCCAGAGGGCAGCAATGGAAAATAATGTTTTATAATTAAAATAAGGCATTTTTCCTTTTTGTTAAAATAAAGTTTATTTTTTTATTTTTTTCCTATTTTGTAACTTTTATTTTTCACATTTATTTTTTGTCTATTGAAATCTGGAACAGGAAGTCCAAGTCTAGGTTTCCAGTTTGAGTGTGCATGTGCGAGGCAACATGCTTTGTCCTGGCAAGGGGTAAGAGGTAAGAGTACTCTGACCGCTACCGGCTAATGTCGCCAGGGAGCTGAGTATTGCTTTGCTGCACCGGTTACATTTTTTTTAATAAACTGCCCAATAGAAGACTTTCTATTTATGGGATATTCAGAGATAGAAAAACTTGTAATCGGAGGGGTGTTGATAAATAAACCCATAAGTCATGTCAGAGGTACTCTCAATAGAAACTAATCTTACACTAAAACTCCTTATTTACCTATTGTCTCTAGGGTGTATCTTAAATATCTCTCTAACTCATCTAATTTTTTCAGTAAGTGTTTCTTTACAGATACCCGCATACTGAGCAGAATTCTCTGAACCTATACTGATGAGCAGGGCTACCAAGAGGAATTCAGGGCCCGGTACAACAACTTCATGGGGCCCCCTTATAGATGCGCATGCTGAAAAATTTTGCGCCACCACAAAATTGGGTATGGATGTGGTCATACAATTGGTGGCGTACATCATTGCGGCATGGCTGGTGGGGAAAAGCGCTAGGCCTTGAATTCACCGGAACGTGACATACGTCCAAGCACTCCTGACTTTCAAGACATCTAGCACCACAGTGTAGTACAGAAAGAATGCAGTGTGTACACAGAAAGTTCACAGTCTTGGCCTGTACCTTACATTGGGCAGAACACTCACCAAAAATTGACATTGTCCCACTAGAATCACAACATTTCACACACTCTCCTGCTCCCTCCTACCTGTTCTTCTCACTTTCACCCCATGTGGCCGCATGTTTCTTTAGTTGCGGCTTGTCTGGGTCCTGGCATGTTGGGGAACGCTATTGGAAAAAAATGGCTACATTTAGAAAACTACAACCAGCCCCAACATTAAATCAATAGCACCCATGATTAATAATTAGGCCTTCCTCCAACCCCAACATTAAAATAATAGTATTCCCATTACCCCGCAAACAAAATAGCAACCATTAATTACCCACCATCTACCTCAAACACACTACATTGCCAAAAGCTCCCTGTGCCATCACACACACTTTACAGTGCCCCTTCATCATCACCACGCTATGCCCTCTTATGATCGCATGCTGCCTTTTCCCCTTTCTACATCCCCCTGTGTCATGCTGCCTTTGTCCCTTTCTTCAACCCCCTGTGCCATGCTGCCTTTGCCCCCTCTTTCTTCAACCCCATGTGCCATGCTACCTTTGCCCTCCTTTTCTTCATCCCCCTGTGCCATTCTGCCTTTGCCCCCCTTTCTTCATCCCCCTGTGCTATGGTGCCTTTGCCCCCCCTTTCTTCAACCCCCTGTGCCTCTCTGCATTTCTCCTCTTTCACTTGCTTTCTTTCATCTTTATTTTCTTTTCTTCTCTTTTCTGTCTTCTTCTGTGCGCGGCTCTTCACTGAATGTCGGGCATGACTTGATGATGTCACGCCCGACATTCATTACAAATAGGGAGGGGAAGAGGGACGCCAGCGCCGCGATCATGTGAGTATTTGTATACACACATGATCGCGGCACCGCCGCCGCCAAACACCCCCCACCCCGGCTGCGCAAAAAACAAAACAAAAACAGATTGGAAAAAAGAAAGGTAAAAAAAGATAAAAATCCAGAGTGAGGGCCCGGGCCCGGGTAATTAGTTCCCGCCCCTCCCTCTCGGTGGCCCTGCTGATGACCACCAGTACAGGTAAAGCAGTTTGTCTCTGTATGTCTCAGGACCAGAGCCAGATTTAGAC